>NC_135813.1:12251670-12555607 GCF_964213995.1 Mustelus asterias
TACATGGGATATACAAGTGCTAACTAAACTTAATAAATGCCAGAGTAGAATTTGCAGCTCACTTTAGGTTTAAATATTTAGTTGCTAGTGTAAACCTCAGCCAAATTCATAGTGAACAGATTAGCCATAATTTGGTGGGGTCAGTTTATATGGATTTTTTTTTCCCAGCTACCTGAACAACACTTGTCTTGTGCAAGCAGTTAGTCTAATTGGAAGGGAAAAGGGTACCATAGCATCATGCTCAACTCACATTTAAAGGGATGTGGCTGGTTATAGCCAAGAACACAAGAGGAGATAAATTATTTTTCTCCAGTTTTTAAAAAGGTTGAAAATGCCTTTAACAGGATTTACAATGATTATAGGAAGGAAATCAAATGGAAGGAAACTGGAGCTGTTTGCAAATGCGGGACAATATAACACTTGACCTTTTTCATGGCTGGTAAAGTGGAATGCTGTTGACTGATGAGACTTATTCTGTTCGACAAAACAGAACAACCTCCTTAAGGACAAGTGCACCATAACTGGTAGGTGGTGGTCACCAGGTTCAGTACGGTGTACAGCAGAGGCAGGATCTGAGCAAGTGCAGAAGCAGGATGATGTCCCTTAAAGAAGGCAACTGAACAGTGCAAGATTATGTACCACAAAGTGTCGCCTGTCGCGCACTGGCTGATCACTTAAGTCAAGTTGTCACACAATCCTACATGTCTTTAATTATGTTGCGCGCAGACTTCACCTTAGCACACATTTAACATGTAACTTATAAATAATGTCACTTATCTTCCAGGACATCACATCTCAAATCATATCCCACACTTACTTTTCTCAGCAATCTAGAATGCATTTCATGAGGATCACAACTTTTGTACTGGAGTGCTGCCAACTTATTTATTTTTATCCTAACCAATTTCTCTACTCCCTCTTCCTTTACTGTTTCATGGTAATATCCTAATCGTTCGTGAAGACAAGCAAAGTACTCATTTGTACCTCAGCCACACCATCAGCCCCCACAAGACTTCCTTTTTGGTACTGAATCAACTCCACCCTTCTTTTGACTTAAGTTTTTACTCGAGATGTTTATAAAAGAATTTAGTGCTCCCCTTTATGTTACTTGCCAATCTTTTCTCATATATTCTCTTTGCCCCTCTAATTTGCTTTTGTGGTTCCCTCTGCACTTTGTGATATGCTTGATTCTCTTATGTATCATGAACCTGAGATTTATCATAATCATTCTTTTATTTTTATCCGAATTTCTAGCTTTGAGATGCACTGCCTTTTCGGTCTCATAGGGATATGTTTAGCCAGCATTTAACTACCTCTTTTTAAATATCTCCCAAGATTTGTTTTACCTGCCAGTAACCTGCTTTGCGAAGCCAACACTGGGAGAATATCCAGATTCTCAACCATATCGGAAGCAGATCCCAAATGCGATATATTTCACACTCTCAATGGTAGCTTAGAATATCAGTTCTACAAAATTACAATTTTATTCATCAGACTTTTTACGATTTCAACTTTTTGTAAACTGGTTGTGATTTCCAGCCTCTGAAGCATTTTGCTTTTTAGTTGCACTGGCAGATCAGTTAATGGCCAGAGCACATGCCCACCTCCTAATTGAGGATGGCAGGCTGGTTCCCGAGACTGGGCAGACAATAAAAGGCCGTCTAGCAATGATGCATCTGAGGTGGGAGTTGCCAACATTTGTAGGAGACAAAGATGGTGCCTCCAAGTTGAGGTGAAGCCTTTTTGACCATTTTTAAAAATAAATAAAAAAAGAAAGAGGCTAAACTGACAGGCCATCCTCATGGAGGGGGAACTCTCTACAGATCAGTTTGTGGCTATAGTTCTGTTCATCACATTATGGCAGCTATGGGGAGGGGTGGTGGATTAAAAAGTCTAATTGAAGCCACCTTCTCTTATTGACCATGTTTTAGCCACCGCAGGGGCTTGGCTGCCGGCTGGAAAATTCCAGTTGGCACGGGAAAAGAGCCTACTTATCTTTATTGGTTACTGCCGCTTGTGGACAGGTAGCTGTTCTGTCTCTGATCTGGCCTATTTGAAAATGGCTCAGAAGAAGAACCATGCTGACAAACTAGCTCGCCAGCAAGCAATGGAAAATTCTAGGTCCGTCTCCTTCAGGCTTCAAACATCTGACCCATGGTTCTGAAAATCAAACGGATACCGATAACTGCTGGTAACAGATGTGAAGTCAGTACTCACCAGTGTGTGAATAGATATACCACAGAGCTGCAATCAGCAAAGCGCCAATGACAAACGCACCAAATGCAATTCCTAACACAGCTGACATTTCCAATCCCTGGATCCCAGAAGGACCTAAAACACACAAATTAAGAATGGTTTAATTAGAATCAAGTTAGACAATTTAAATTACACCAGGCTAAAATAAAATATTCTAGGTTGTTTTGCTTCATGAAGACCATGGGATTGATAATGAAGTGCTCGGATTCCCACATGGGTACCAAGTACAACTCTGTACTTGAGGGGATTATGCCACTGATGATATCTATGCTGGTACTTCCTTTCCATACAAAAATAATGAAGGCATTTATTTCCCTTTGCAAACATAGTGATTGTCACTTCCTTAACATATGTGCACTGCAGACTGTTTGATATGGCAGATGTTTTCCAGGATAGTTTGGAAGGAGGCAGCAACACAAAACTTCTTGCCAGAATAACCTTCATTTTTATGAGTGCAGCTTTTCCAGATTCAGATGTGTGTGCAGGTTATTGTGTAACTGATAGTATAATTCTGTAGCAGTCCCCCACTTTGAAGCTTCATATCAAGGTAAATGCGCTAGTGTCAGTGTAGTGATAAGTGTGATGAAAATATCTTCAGGTCAGGTCAGATCAAAGTCAGTAGTAAGCACCATTAATGAAAGGTTTTGGCAGAGTAACAGCAGAAGTTCAAAAATGGAAAACTATTCAGCCTTACTAACTAACATCTAGAGCAGAATATAGTTTTGTACATGCAAACAATCCCATCAAAAGTGAAAAACTTATTGAAGCTTTTACAGCTGTTCAAAAGCAACTCCTGATGCATCCACTTTTTTTTGGTGATGCAGATGCTATGGACAGAGCCTCACCAATTGACATGGACTTGTAGGTCCATGCTTTATTTAACCTAAAGAATTTTAATACTTTAAGTATAGATGTGATTCATGCAGATGTGGTAATTAAACTGCAGCCATTCTGACTCCAATGTTCCTTTGTCTTTTGAAACTCAACCGTGGAATTTTAGGGGAGTGTGTGAAGAACAGGAAATGTGTTTTAGATGTTTGGCTTTTATATTATAGATGTATACATAGAAATATACAGAGATATAAATAAATAGACGTCATTTTCATCAGGAACACAATGGCAAAACAGCTGGAATAAAAATACTTCATAATAGCAAGCTGCACGAAATACATTGGGCCAGCCAACACATACTGGAGTAATTTATAAGAGCAAATATCATATTTTAATAACGTGCAAAAATGCAAGAGTTGAACTAATTTTCTCAAACTTCCTTTTCCTCTCCTCCAGATTAATCTTTGTGTAATAAACCAATGTATCATCCACTATACGAGAAACTTTTCAATTCTGGTAGAATAGCCTAACAAAAGTACTAACCTGGCCTGTAACTTGTAGAGTCCGGACGTTCTGTTCTATAACTTGTGGGATCTGGGGAAATGGGACAATCTAAAAGATAAAAATAACATAGTTTAACAACATATTTTAACAAGCCTTTCCTCTAATTCTGCCTTGCAAGCCTAAATACAATAAATTATTAATGTAATCATTACATTTTTATTTTAATATTTAAAAATCAATTACTCATTCCAAAGACCTCAACAGTACTGATATTTTCAGTTTGATTTTATAGATCAAGTATTTTTTTAAAAAACAGTGATCACGTGGTCTGACTACTCCTGCCACCATTTGTCATTTGAATGGCAGCAGAGCCATCACACTACACACTGCTTCACTCACCCTGACTACACACTGCTTCACTCACCCTGACTACACACTGCTTCACTCACCCTGACTACACACTGCTTCACTCACCCTGACTACACACTGCTTCACTTGCCCTGATTTATACAACAGCAGAGTACTGCTACTCGATCTGGCTCAGGAGCCACCTCATAACATGGTTGTAACATGGTCGATATTCACCTCTAGGAGGTCATGAGGATTTTTTCTGGGATGTTGAGACCAACACAGCTCAAGTGGCTTCATGTTCTGGCACTCACTGAACCTCTCAATGTCCACAAGGGAACACCCTCCTCAAATGTCCTTTAGGGAAGGAAATCTGCCAACCTTACCCGGTCTGGTCTACATGTGACTCCAGCAATGTGGTTGACTCTTAAATGCCCTCGGGGATGGGCAATAAATGCTGGCCCAACCAGCGAGATCCACATCCCATGAACAAATAAAAAAAACAAAGCTGAGAGATAGTGAAGCAGTTTCATTCACACACAACCTCAAAAAACCATACACTCATGTTAAATCCAATAGTCCTTATGCAAACACAGACCACCACCCTGCAAGCTGAACACAATGTCACCTCTTGACGGTGTACCTCCTGGCTCACCATCACCAATTGCAACCTGGTACCTGACCCGAATGGTAAAGTCCCAGGTTTCAACTTTGCAAAGAAAATCTGCACAACCCTCAACCATTTGAGGATGGACCACTTGCTGCACAAGTAAAACATGTGGGACAGTTGAGATTGTGACCATCCAAAATCAGACCATCACCCACAAATGGAACTTTACCCTGGGATCCATTCCTGGTGTTATCGTAACCATTCACACTGTGTCAGCTGAAGCTGTTGAATCGATTGTTAACCACATCAGTGAACTTCAACTATGTTCCATGCCATATGAATAAAAAAAAACTTCCTCAGACTTGTATCTTATTGTATTGACTACAGTTATATTGGCTTTACTGATTGAGGTTCTGTGTCTGTTGGATATTTTGAGCTTCAGCAATTAAAGGCAAGATGTTTGCATCCTGACAGAGGAGAGAAGAGGCACAAGGGCACTAAATATTGCAGCACCGGCTAGCAGACTGATTTCCCATTGCTTCCTTGCTGCTGGTGATTATTCTCAGGCTAAGGAAAGGGGTAACAAAACTAACCCAAATTGCGAATGAAGCTAATTAATATTAACAAGTTCACTATCAGCTCATTAAGGGCTATGGTGGGCCACATAGGTTCCATTCTGGGTCAGGGACAGACCAATTGCATGGAGACAACAGTGTGGAGCCAGTCATGGTTGTGCCATAATATTAGGTGGGCTCATAAAAGGGAGCTTGGCTGAGAGGAGCACTCAGGCAATGGTGTGGAGAGGTTTAGTGGAGATTAGTCTATACTTACAAGGGCAGTGCAGGAGGCCATCTGACTCCTGGTATCACAGGGGCATAACATATGAAGGTTAACTTTCCAGACATTAGTGATAGCCCCACAGAGCACAAGGGATGCAGCAGCTGGTAATGGGAATATGATTCTCAGATCTTAGGCAATGAGAATCAACATTCTCAGTCGCAGAGGCAGAACTTCTGCAGGAGGGCACAAATTAGGGCTAAGAAGGCATAGGATCTACCACCAATTACCAAGCTACTTGGACTTAGAGAACTAGTGTCATGTGAGAAAGTGACTCTACAGGCAGATGGTCACGGAAATTTGTGTCCACATGGGAGAAGACCTCACAGCTTGCAGCACTGCTTACCATGCCTTGCCAGTAGTGTTCAAAGTCACCATGACCTTGAACTCCTTCGTCTCTGGCTACTTCCAAGGATCAGCTGTGGATCTTGGTAGCATCTTACAGGTCAATCTCACAGGTCTGGGAGATGTGCTATTGGTGAAAACTGGGCATTATATCCAATTTCAGACAATGGGGCTTCACAGGCGGACAAGGCACAGGATTTCACTTCCATTATTGGACTTCCACCTCGATTACTGGATTTTCCCAGGAGCAGGACATCATTGATTGCGCCTAATTGGTCATCAAGGCACTGACTGACCAGCCAGTGAGATCCATCAACAGGGAGGACTCCCACGCCCTCAACAGATCTGCACTTGAGCTTTCCTGGCAGCAGCCTGAAAGTCCTGGATGTTGTAGCTCTTTATTCCATTCTCCCCAAACTCCATGATGGTTTACAAGGGGCAAGATTATCCCTTCGAGAGACGGCTACTCACCCTTTTCACTGACTCTGAGATGGAACCTAAAATGCAATACAACCAAAGCCATCTGCTCACAAGGAACACACTCAAGCAGGCAATTAGGCTTCTAAAGATGCAGATCTGGTGACTGAACCAGTTGGGTTGCACATTGTGGTGATCTGGGCAAACTATGGACCTGCAAGAGGGTGAAATGCTAGACTGACAGTTTATTGGGGAAGGAGGAGGTGGAGCAAGAGGTGGAATAGGAAGATGCAGAGCATAAAGCTGCTCTGGCTACACAGGGAGGTGGACGGGGCTGGAGCAGGACTCGAGAGTCTCGTCAATGTCAGGGATCATTTGATCCAGGCATGTTTCATCTGAGTCCTTCTAAACCAGGAGGGCAGCATGGGTCTGTAATTCATTTTTGCCTGCCTGTTTAACATTTCTAATGAAGGTGCAGCCTTGAATATATTATCCCTTAACCCCCATGAATGATACAGACCTGTCCAAAAATTTCACTGTTCCCTCTTCAAGGGCCCTTTCTCCCCTGCACCACCTCTTCCCTCTTTTGGAAGCTCTTGCATCTATTGTCAACTGTCCGCATTTACATAGCATTCAAAAAGTGCACACTTACAGTTGATGCAAACCCCAGTAAACCACTCAGTTCTGCCTGGCATAATGGCCTCCACTCTCAGCTAGTTCTACATGATGCTCCCTTTGTGGCTTCAAAGTAGAAACAGTTTGCTCAATTGTCTCTGTTTGCGCCCGAAAAGCACATGGCAGTCATCCTCATCGTAGAAGTGCTAGTTAATAGGGGCATATCTGGAGGCTGTTTCACTGGAGTCGATGCAGGGGCAGCACTGGACCCTGCTTTATAGATGGTCCCTCAGTCAGAGGCCAGGGTGGCTGTTGATAATGATGGCACACACCTCCTACTTTGTGACTCAACCCTAACCTGGTGCTCCTTGTGGTAGGAAGGAACAAGTTGGGGCATAACTGGTATCCACTACAAGCATCTCTGTGCCACTGACTTGGTCCCCTGCTTTAGAGTGCAGCATGCATTCTGTGCATGTCAGTGTGCTGCTCCTGCATCCACTCAGAGCTGTGCATATGGCCCTTCATGAAATTAAAAACAGAAAATGCTGGCGATATTCAGCAAATCAAGTATCATTAGCAGGGGGAAACAGAGTTAAAAGTTCAGGTCGATAATGATTCTTCATCAATTGTCTCTATTAATTCATCAAAGAACTCCTTTAAAAGGTGAAGGCGGGAAAATCTGTATGGAACCAGTAGAAATGGCAGAGGTGCTTAATGAGTATTTTGCCTCGGTTTTCACAGAGGAGAAGGACCTGGGTGGATGTACTGCGGGCTTGCGGTGGACTGAAAAGATTGAGTAAGTGGACTTTAACAAAGAGGTTGTGCTGGAATCTTTGAATGGCATCAAGATAGATAAGTCGCCGGGTCCGGATGGGATGTACCCCAGGTTACTGTGGGAGGCGAGGAAGAGATTGCAGAGCCTCTGGCGATGATCTTTGCGTCGTCGATGGCGATGGGAGAGGTGCCGGAGGATTGGAGGATTGCGGATGTGGTTCCTATTTTCAAGAAGGGGAATAGGGATAGCCCAGGAAATTACCGAGCGGTGAGTCTAACCTCAGTGGTTGGTAAGCTGATGGAGAAGATCCTGAGGGACAAGATTTATGAGCATTTAAAGAGGTTTAGTATGCTCAAGAATACTCAGCATGGCTTTGTCAAAGGCAGATCGTGCCTTACGAGCCTGGTGGAGTTCTTCGAAAATGTGACTAAACCCATTGACGAAGGGAAAGCGGTAGATGTGATTTATATGGATTTTAGCAAAGCGTTTGATAAGGTCCCCCATGCAAAGCTTCTAGAAAAAGTGAGGCGGCATGGGATCACAGATGGGTCTTTTTCTAAATGGAGGTCGGTCACCAGTGGTGTGCCCCAGGGATTTGTTCTGGGACCCTTGCTGTTTGTCATTTTCATAAATGACCTGGATGAGGAAGTGGAGGGATGGGTTGGTAAGTTTGCTGACGACACAAAGGTTGGTGGGGTTGTGGAGAGTCTGGAGGGATGTCAGAAGTTACAGAGGGACATAGATAGGATGCAAGACTGCGCGGAGAAGTGGCAGATAGACTTCAACCCGGATAAATGCGTAGTGGTCCATTTTGGCAGGTCAAGTGGGATGAAGAAGTACAATATAAGGGAAAGACTCTTAGTACTGTAAAGGATCAGAAGGACCTTGGGGTCCGGGTCCATAGGACTCTAAAATCGGCCCCGCAGGTGGAGGAGGTGGTTAAGAAGGCGTATGGTGTGCTGGCCTTTATCAATCGAGGGATTGAGTTTAGGAGTCCGGGGATAATGATGCAGCTATATAAGACCCTCGTCAGACCCCACTTGGAGTACTGTGCTCAGTTCTGGTCGCCTCATTACAGGGAGGATGTGGAAAAGATTGAAAGGGTGCAGAGGAGATTTAAAAGGATATTGCCTGGATTGAGTGGCATGCTTTATGAGGATAGGCTGAGGGAGCTCGGTCTTTTCTCCTTGGAGAGACGTAGGATGAGAGGAGACCTAATAGAGGTATAGAAGATGTTGAGAGGCATAGATCGTGTGGACTCTCTGAGGCTTTTTCCCAGGGTGGAAATGGCTGCTACGAGAAGACACAGGTTTAAGGTGCTGGGGGGGTAGGTACAGGGGAAATGTTAGGGGGAAGTTTTTCACAGAGGGTGGTGGGCGAGTGGAATTAGCTGCCATCACTGGTGGTGGAGGCAAACTCAATAGGGTCTTTTAAGAGACTCCTGGATGAGTACATGGAGCGTAATAGGTTGGAGGGTTATAGGTAGGCCTAAAAGGTAGGGATATGTTCGGCACAACCTGTGGGGCCGAAGGGCCTGTTTTGTGCTGTAGTTTTTCTATGTTTTCTATGTTTTCTAACTCAATCAAGTTAGTCAAACACAATTTGCCTTTAAACAGCTCTGTGCTGTCTTTCATTTATTGACAGCTAACTTCCATCCTTCCTCAGGCCCAAAAATATACTCCACTATTGTTTTTTAACTTACACTCTATTTCAGAAAACACTGATCCTGTTTTGACTTTAACCAGCCTGTAATTGAACAAACTACTTCACCTCTGTCACATACTTCCAAGTAAATTGTAGAAAAGGATGCAAAATATTGCCTGAAATAATTTTTTAAGGCCCATCTTGCACAGCCATATCCAATTCATTGCAAGTTTTCTTTGGTTTGTGGTGTCTTGGGAGCTTAACAAAAAGAAACAGGAAATACAGAACTAGGAAAGGCTCAGCTCATGCACAGCTGCAGAGAGGGAAGGAAAAGCTGTTCCAGGAAAGATAGAGAATATTGTAAAACAGGAAGGAAGATCAGATTCCAGGTCTGCCTGACACAATAACTTCATGACTATAAACATTTCAGCACCAGTCTTTGTACAAATCTTTTTAAAAACATGTCATTGACAATATCTTTAGAAGTATTTGTCATCACTTTTATAGCTGTGCAAATGATTGAATGGCTCACTCAAGGTCAATTTGGTGTATGCTAATATAAATATATATATGGGCACTTGTGAAAAATTGACAAATTGAACTTATCAGCCATTTATTTTAAACCCCATTTTCTACATTTGAATCCTCTCACAAACACTCATGCTTCTCTGGCTAAGGATCATTAAAGTTGCAAGGCTAAAAATGAATATTGCCACATAATGCTCTCACCCATTCATTAAATTATAAAAACTAGACAACTTGCACAATGGATTCATCAAATTCCCACCCTTGATTATTGAATAAATCTTCCTCTATTAGTATATTCTCAGTGGACCAATGATTAAAGTAGGAAAATTGATGAAAAAGCTTAGCAACAGAAAATTTCTTGGTGATTTCAGGAAAAAATTGAGAGTTTTGAATTAGAGGTTAATATAAAAATGTAATTACATACACAAGGATTTTTCTGTTCTTACTAAACACAATTTGTCAGGTTTATATGTAAACTCAAACTGCATTTTTAAATTAAGCTCAATGGTAAATATTAAATTTAATTCACCTTGTCTGTAAAAGCACAAACTATTTCAAAAACTGTAAAAAATCGTAACATTGTGAAGTTACCCAATTGGTTAGTGAATGAGTGAACTAGCTAATAGGGGATGGAATCAATTAGACCACTCGGACTGTGTTAAATAGCTAATCTCAGTTAATGGTGGGCAGTGTTGGCTTCTGATTACTATTCAATATTGTAGAGAGCATTAGGGTGAGCCTTGAATGAGGAAAGGAACAAGACAACTGCAAATGTAATCCTTGCACTGTTGAAAAGCCTGGCAACATTCGCTGTCTAGTTAACAAAGGAAAAGTTTTTTTTGACATTGTACTCCTATCAATGAACTAAATGGAAATTTGGGCATCTTAAATTTCTGACAGATATGGTGGCACAATGGTTAGCACTGTTGTCTCACAGCACCAGGGGCCTGGGTTCAATTCTGGGTGGAGTTTGCACATTCTCCCCATATCTGCATGGGTTTTCTCCAGGTGCTCCAGTTTCCTCCCACACTCTAAAGATGTGCAGGTTAGGTGGATTGGCCATGATAAAATTGCCCCTTAGTGTCACAAGATGTGTAGATTAGGGGGATTAGCCATGGTAAATGTGGAGAGGGGGATCCTGGGTAAAATACTTGAGGGAATTTGTGCAGACTCGATGGGCTCAATGACCCCCTTCTGCACTGTAAGGATTCTATGATTCTACTGCCAGTCCAGGCTCCATACCAGAGGATTAGGTTGAAAAAAATCACTTTAAGAAGGATATCTGGTTGATGTAGGCATCAGAAGACTACTGCAAGGCAAGTTAAGAAACAAAAAATTGTACTTTTGCACATCTTTCATCCAAACCAAAACAACAAAATGCTCTGATGTCCTAGTGTTTCACCTAATGAAACACTAATCTTAGTTTTTCTTGTTTTTGTGAGACCAGGATTAATGTCTATTTTTACTGGCTTCCATCCATATGTAAGTTACAAACAAATCCCCTGCATCCCCTCTCTGAGCATCATATAATAAAAATTTTTGATACGCTGCCAACAAGGTCACCTTCCATTCCCTCCCAAGGGCAAATCTGCCTTTACAGGATGTGAGATTTCAAGTTCATCACTATGGTAACTGTAATTACCAGGGGAAAAAAAACTGGAAAGAACCTCAGAGATTCAAGTTGTCAAAGAATATGAAGTCAGTTGCCAAGTTTCATACCGAGTGTTTACAGCCTTAAAGAGACACAAGCCAGAACATACCATTCCAATCATTACTACAGAGTTAAGCCTTTCCAATCCAACAGCTCCACAACCATCTTAAAAGATCAATGCCAAAAAAGATCATTGTGCACAACACTGGTGTAATTTGCACTAGACTAAAAAAAAATCAGTAAATGCAAAATTACTTTCTCTGAACAAATTAGACCAGATCAAGTTTTGCTTTTAATCATGTAATTCTCAATGCTTAATGACAAAATTGTGAAAATATTTCACTATTTATTTACCTCTCTCGGGTCTAATTCAACATAGTTACGCCCATTTTACTTGCTTACAAAATGATCGCAGATTTAGCAGTGCAAAGGTCTATGCCTGATTGGCACCTGCAACCATTTGGCACAATCTTTTTTAGGTCACTCTAGCAACCACCTAGAAAAAACACATGCTTCATTTCAATCTGTGAGGTTACAGGACCCATTCATATCTGCCCAGAGCTCCACTGAACTTCAGTTGATCTATAAGCGGCTTAACCAGTGGTCCTACTCAACAATGTGTGATGATACTGCGCCTTTAAGAAATGTATTTTAGTCATGTTTCCATGCAGGATCTGTTTTAGCATCTTTTTCATATTATCGGTGCCATTCTGTCTATAATCAGCATTATTTATTGTTACTGCAGCAGCATAATTACTTCTAATTGCTAGAATGTTTGTTTTAATCTAGACTGATGCTGTTCTGTTGTTTTCAGTGGTTTCCCTGGAGTTTTGCAGAGTAGGACTTGGTTAGGTTGGTTGACAGGTAAGGTCATATGACTGGGCTGAGCTGGGCTTACACAAATAATTAAAGGTTAGTTGCTGTTTAGATCCTGCTTTGGAGTTCAGAGAGAGCAGTGCCTCTCTTTTTCCCTCTCTGAAGTTGGAGTCTGGAATCTACCAGGAGATAAGTCTCTTTCTTTGAGATTCTGCTTTATGAGAGTGAATCTTTCTCAGAGTTGCTATTTGGAAGCTGCAGAGAGAGAGGTATCCCTTTCTGTCCCTGACATCTGGAGACTGGGAGATTCCAAAGACTAGGTTTACTTCTCTGAAATTCTGCTGTTTGAGAATATATCCTTCTCTAGAAACTGCTGTCTGGATCCAAGTCCAGAAGTGTTAAAAGGCTGGAAATCTAGCAATATGTGAGCATACTTGTTTCTTGTGCGAACTAATTCTGAAGAAGGATATATCTCTATGGGGACATTGCTTTAATTTGGAACTATAGAACATAGAACATAGAAGATTACAGCGCAGAACAGGCCCTTCGGCCCACGATGTTGCACCGACCAGTTAAAAAAAAACTGTGACCCTCCAACCTAAACCAATTTCTTTTCGTCCATGAACCTATCTACGGATCTCTTAAACGCCCCCAAACTAGGCGCATTTACTACTGATGCTGGCAGGGCATTCCAATCCCTCACCACCCTCTGGGTAAAGAACCTACCCCTGACATCGGTTCTATAACTACCCCCCCTCAATTTAAAGCCATGCCCCCTCGTGCTGGATTTCTCCATCAGAGGAAAAAGGCTATCACTATCCACCCTATCTAAACCTCTAATCATCTTATATGTTTCAATAAGATCCCCTCTTAGCCGCCGCCTTTCCAGCGAAAACAATCCCAAATCCCTCAGCCTCTCCTCATAGGATCTCCCCTCCATCCCAGGCAACATCCTGGTAAACCTCCTCTGCACCCTCTCCAAAGCCTCCACATCCTTCCTGTAATGTGGGGACCAGAACTGCACACAGTACTCCAAGTGCGGCCGCACCAGAGTTGTGTACAGTTGCAACATAACGCTACGACTCCTAAATTCAATCCCCCTACCAATAAACGCCAAGACACCATATGCCTTCTTAACAACCTTATCTACTTGATTCCCAACTTTCAGGGATCTATGCACACATACACCTAGATCCCTCTGCTCCTCCACACTATTCAAAGTCCTCCCGTTAGCCCTATACTCAACACATCTGTTATTCCTACCAAAGTGAATTACCTCACACTTCTCCGCATTAAACTCCATCCGCCACCTCTCGGCCCAACTTTGCAACCTGTCTAAGTCTTCCTGCAAACTACGACACCCTTCCTCACTGTCTACCACACCACCGACTTTGGTGTCATCAGCAAATTTGCTAATCCACCCAACTATACCCTCATCCAGATCATTAATAAATATTACAAACAGCAGTGGCCCCAAAACAGATCCCTGAGGTACACCACTTGTAACCGCACTCCATGATGAATATTTACTATCAACCACCACCCTCTGTTTCCTATCCGCTAGCCAATTCCTGATCCAATTTCCTAGATCACCCCCAATCCCATACATCTGCATTTTCTGCAGAAGCCTACCATGGTGAACCTTATCAAACGCCTTACTAAAATCCATATATACCACGTCCACTGCCTTGCCCCCATCCACCTCCTTGGTCACTTTCTCAAAAAACTCAATAAGGTTAGTAAGGCACGACCTACCTGCCACAAAACCATGCTGACTATCACCTATCAATTCATTACTCTCCAAATAACTATAAATCCTATCCCTTATAATTTTTTCCAACATCTTGCCGACAACAGAAGTGAGACTCACCGGTCTATAATTCCCGGGGAAGTCTCTGTTCCCCTTCTTAAACAATGGGACAACATTCGCTAACCTCCAATCTTCTGGTACTATACCAGAGGCCAACGACGACCTGAAGATCAGAGCCAGAGGCTCTGCAATCACTTCTCTTGCCTCCCAGAGAATCCTTGGATAAATCCCATCCGGACCAGGGGATTTATCTATTTTCAGACCCTCCAGAATATCCTGCACATCCTCCTTATCAACTGTAATACTGTCTATTCTACTCCCTTGCAACCCAGTGTCCTCCTCAGCTATATTCATGTCCCCTTGCGTGAACACCGAAGAGAAATATTGGTTCAATGCTTCACCAATCTCCTCCGGTTCCACACATAACTTCCCTCTGCCATCTATAACTGGCCCTAAACTTGCCCTAACCAACCTTCTGTTCTTGACATACCTATAGAACGCCTTAGGATTCTCTTTAACCCTATCCGCCAAAGTCTTCTCATGTCCCCTTTTAGCCCTTCTAAGCTCGCTCTTCAACTCCCTCTTAGCCAATCTAAAGCTTTCTAGTGCACTACCCGAGTGCTCACGTCTCATCCGAACATAAGCCTCCTTTTTCTTTTTAACCAACAAAGAAACTTTTTTGGTGCACCACGGTTCCCTAGCCCTACCAATTCCTCCTTGCCTGACAGGGACATACCTATCACAGACTCGCAGTAGCTGCTCCTTGAAAAAACTCCACATGTCGGACGTTCCCAGTCCCTGTAATCTCCTAGTCCAACCTATGTTTCCTAATTCTCTCCTAATAGCCTCATAATTACCCTTCCCCCAGCTAAAACCATTGGCCCGAGGTTCATGCCTATCCCTTTCCATCACTAAGGTGAACGTAACCGAATTGTGGTCACTATCACCAAAATGCACACCAACTTCCAAGTCTAGCACCTGGTCTGGCTCATTTCCCAGCACCAGATCCAATATAGCCTCACCTCTAGTTGGCCTGTCTACATACTGAGTCAAAAAACCTTCCTGCACGCTTTGAACAAAAACTGACCCCTCTAACGAGCTAGAGCTATAACAATTCCAGTCAATATTAGTCAAGTTAAAATCCCCCATAACAATTGCCCTATTACTTTCACTCCTAAGCAGGATTGACTCCGCAATCCTTTCCTCAACCTCTCTAGAACTTTTAGGAGGTCTATAAAAGACTCCCAACAGGGTGACCTCTCCTCTCCTATTTCTAATCTCCGCCCATACTACCTCAACAGATAAGTCCTCATCAAACCTCCTCTCTGACACTGTGATACAATCTCTGACCAATAATGCTACCCCTCCCCCTCTTCTACCTCCTTCCCTACTTCGACTAAAACATTTGAACCCCGGGACCTGCAGCATCCATTCCTGCCCCTGCTCTATCCATGTCTCTGAAATAGCCACAACATCGAAGTCCCAGGTACTGATCCACGCTGCAAGTTCACCCACTTTATTGCGAATACTCCTGGCATTGAAGTATACACATTTCAAACCCTGCTCCACCCCACCTCTGCAATGCCGTGCATTGCAGTCCCCATCCATGCATCCCTCACTTTCAGCCCCACTACTCAGGATCCCTCCCCCCCCCCGAATCAGTTTAAACCTCCCTGCATGGCCTTAGCAAATTTACCCCCCAGGATATTGGTCCCCTTCTGATTAAGGTGTAGACCATCCTTCTCATAGAGGTCACACCTTCCCCAGTACGAGCCCCAATTGCTTAAGTACCTGAACCCCTCCCTCCTGCACCATCCCCTCAGCCATGAATTCAAAGAGTTTGCTAGTTAAGAATTATACATGGTCATGTATTTTAATTGGTAAAAGTCATCTAATTCTTTTTGCTGTATTCTAAGTGTTCTTAAATAAAGTTTGTTTTGAAAAAAGCCTCCTAGTGGATCAATTGCATCTTACCTGGAGCGAAATACCCCAATTGCCAAAACCAAAAGTAAAAGTTGGGGTCCAGGTTAACTTCACTATATACCTTGGAGTTTCTGATCTGGTCCCTAACAAATGATGCTCATTTAAAAAAAATGCTTTAAATGATTTGGAGCAGTTAGGAACAGGAAATCAACAGCACTACTATTGGTCACTGCTGATTTTGCTCAGGCCTTGCCCATCCCCCTCCTCAAGTGCCCATGTCCCACTACCAAGTACCTCTGATGCCATGCTGGTGAAGAGCTCTAGACCAGAAGATCACTAACAGATTTAGCCCCTACTATCCCTTAACAAATGCTGACCACTGGTATTATTCCTTGCGCGAGGGCCAAAAGGTGCATCAGCAGACTGCTCACTGCAGAGATCACGTGCACCCAATTTGTCCACTCATGTTTCCACAGCTAAGCGCTATCTGACAGAGGTTACTAAATAACAATTGAGAGAAAGAATAGTGATTGACTTTGCCCTCTATGGTGAGATTTTCCTGGAAATTGGCAAAGGCTGATGGTGGGCAGGAAAAGCAGCACTGAAACCACCAATGGCAATGGCTGCTTTCTCTGCCATATAGTCTGGTCCTTAAAAAACTTAAAGTATCATGTCCCACAAATCAGCTCCAATTCGCCCGCTCTGTGAACAACCTAGAAATTCAAGGATCGAATTGCCATTTTTAAAGACAACCCCACGCAAACCAGTTTAACATTGGAGCACCCCAGTAGCACCCTCCCAGGCAATGTCATGGGATGCCCATGCCCAGGCTATGTGAAGATGGGGGATTGGGGCAGGCGGGGAATGGGGGGGGGGGGGGTGGAAGGAGACACACACACAAAAGTGCATCATGCCGACGTAAAATGTAACTTTGCACTTCTCGCAACATTTCTGCTCCTGTTGCCAAACTTGACCGGTGCAAACGGAAGTGGAAAATCCTCATGTACATCTCAAGAATGCCAAGGCTAATTATACTATTCTCCATCTTCCTGCAATGTTTGAAATTGGCCAATTCAAAATAGTCTAAAACTCGAACCTGCTGTCTTTCGGTATCCATGATTTAGTACTGCACTGGGCAGTGTCTTTTTTTCACTAGACCATTGGAGAAGTCTTGTGTAATTTCCCTTTAAAGTAGTCAAATGTTAAGGTTTTATTTATTGCATGTGGATCTAGTCACCTAATCAAAGGAAGGATATGTCTGCCCTTGGGAGAGTAATGAGCAATGAAAACGATTCCTGGCACCCGAAATTAAATTAAACTAAAAGGTTAAGAAAACTTTGTTTGTTTCCTTTGGAAAAACAGAGATTTTGAGGTAAAGTAACTGAAGATTACAATGTAATGAATGGAATTGATGATGCCAAGCAATTTTTTCATAATGGTGAAGGATTCAAAAAGCAGACGAAACAGGATTTAAAAATTAGGATGTCTGGAGGTTAGATGGCAGGGTAATGAACATGAAGAATAGGTTACTGGCAAAAGTAAGTTGAAGGGACAATATAATTGAATTAAATAAAGTTGAGTTGATTCAAAACCCTGTCTTACCTGGCAGCAAGTCCAGTTTCCAATCAAGCTGTTTTCACTGACCTATGTTGGCCTTGGTCAAGCAAATGTCTTGATTTTTAAAATTCTCATCCTTCTCTTCAATTCCCTCCCTTCCTATCTCTGTAATCTTCTCCAACCCAACATCCCTCCTCCATATCTGTGCTCCTCTAATCGCTCCACCATTTGTGGCTGCACCTTCAGTTGTCTAGTCCCGAAGTTCTGGAATCCCCTCCCTCCACTCTTCACCGCTCTGCCTCACTTACCCCTTTAAAGACACTTCTTAAAATCTACCTCTTTGACCAAACTTTCTTCCTTTGGTCTAACATCTATTTATGTGGCTCAATGTCATACTTTGCTTTATAATAATCCTGTGAAATGCCTCAGAATGTTTCATTATATCAAAAGCATTATAGAAATGTAGTATTGCTCGATGCATTAAAAGAGAATGGACTTATTTGGCTTGATGATTTTTCCCATTCTAGAAAATTCCAACGTTCTAAACATTTATCACTCTGACATCTTCAAGTGCCACCTCCTACTGTGATTTAAACATTTGAAGAGCGTTTCTAAAGAGCTGTGTTTATTAACTGAAAATATATCTACCCCAGGAAACTAACTCAACAGTTGTTACCACTGGAAACATGCAATTTGAAGGGACTTGGATGTGTTGTGAAATAATCAGCAATAGTACGTACAGAGTTGGAAAGTGATAAGAGAAGATCACTAATAAGAAGGAAGAACAGAATGAAAAAGACAAATGAAACCTAATTTAGAAGAAAAATAATATGTTATTAACACCAAAATACTTTAAACCACTCAGTTGTTTCTGCAATTAATATATTTCTTTTCTTTTGGAAAAGTTAACTGTGAAAGTTGTACATTTTTGTGCTTAAAATGTAGCTGAAGTCATGTATGCATATTTATTTTTTCTTTTAAAAACATAATCAATGTTGTTGACTATACATTAATTGAGTGTTTGAACATATTCAGGTGCTGGGCATTAACTGGGGATTTACTTGTGCTCCTCCATCTTGATGGCTGAAAGTGTGGTCGTCAGATTTGAAGGCACATGCTCATAATGTGTGTCTTAGTAAATAAAAGCTTATAAGTGTGTAATGATTAGGCTCCAGTTCACTGCCTGACAATCCAGAATAGAACAAGTGTGACTTGGGAGGAAAACCGGAAAGCTTTTTTAAGCTTTAATATAGGGTTAACCCAACCACTGAATGCATGCAAATTTGAACTCTTTAGTTTGCTCCAATTATGGGGCAAGTTTCCTCCATGTGTTATTTGTAACAAAGATCATAAGTACATTTATTATAAATGGGCTGCTTAAGATAAAACCACATAACGGCAGTGTGCCTTAACATGAGCCTTAGAAGAGGACCTTCATTGTCAGTGCTTCTAATTCCTATATTGTGTGCCCTTTGAGTGTTAGAAAATGTCCAGTTTTGTATTGTGGACTGGTATCCAGCAAGTACAATACAATTTTCTAAACCTATATAAAAAGAAGAGATTTTTTTCCCCAAATCAAATCCAAAAAAAGGTAAGAATAATGGTTAGTCTGTCTTTTTATGCATTCACCCTCTCCTTCTTATTTGTTTGTCTTCGGTTCTTTACCTTTTGTTACAAAAATTCAAACAAATATTATGCTGTTCAAAATAAAAATTATGAAAAGCATAATAAGAAATACATTATAAATTAAACAGATTAATGTTAAAAACTTGCATGTTTATGTGCTTCAAAATAAATCTGAACTTACCAGAACGAGGAGGTCTACTGTTGTCAATTTTCAATACTTTAGTTACTTTATTCCAAGGAAAGCAACCCTAGGGATAACAACAGGTCAAATTATATTGTTTGGATGTAACACATTTAGTAATAGATATAAAAGCTTATAGACCTAGACGCTTATAAACCTTAGGAGGGCAAACAATCCTCGAGTTTCTTTCACAATCAGTAGTAATACAGTTTCTTCACTAAAATTACCTAATTGTACAATTTTATCATCGTTTTCATAATATTGACAAACAAGTACAGTTGAGGCTACAATCAGATAGACCATGATCTTGCTGAATGGCTGAAAAGACTCAAGGGGTCGAGTGGACTGCTTCTACTCCTAATTCGCATGTTCTTTTGTATCTTAAGGTTCCTTTTAAGCAATTTTGTATGATATAGGAAAATCTGGACCGAACAGTATCAACTGAATTCTTAAACAGCTGATTTCAATATTTAAAGTAAATCAATAATATTGTTACATTTTGCATCAATGACTTACCAAATTAATACACATTTTTGTCTCACATTCCATGATTGCATCCTCAACAATTGGACTCCATAAATTACGGAACATAAATTGGAAACGGGTGTGCAGTATTTCTGTTTTGTTACACTTGGTTGTGTGTGGCTTTAGATTCTTAATAGCCAATGTGATTTTAGGAAGAAGGACACTTTTAATTATTGAATTGTTGTTAAATTTTGGCATCAGAGAGCAGTTCAGTTTCAGTTCATCGATCAACTGTTGTCCTATCGCTGGGAATAAAATCTACAAAAATATGAAATTTCAATCAATGTTGTGCAGCATTACATATATAACACAACATAAATAAACCTTCTTTCTATAGGACATTGTAATATGTTTTCACAGGTTTAAAGGAAAAGATCAATTTCAATAGATATTATTTTATTAAACATATCAATAAAGTTGAGCATTTCAGTATCTGCAAACACTAATATAAAAAGAGAATACACAGGAAGGGAAAAGTGACAGTATACAATAGAAGACTTATGTTCCAAGGCACAGTAACCACGAGCGACTGATTTTATCAATTCTCACTTGATTTGTGGCAAATCATCCTACAACTTTCTTTCCACAGTAATTCTACGTAGATCTAGAGGGTGAAGCTGGTTTACAACAGCAGCCCGAAAGAAGATCATTGCGAACTGGCAGCCAATTATTCACTGCATTAGTTTTTGTTTTCCACTAACTTGGAAAATATTGCCAAATTTTAATTTCAAACCAAGTAATATCACAAATGAGGCTAGAAAATGAGTCTACGAAAAGAGTTTGAACTATCATTCTGTGAACTTAAGTGGAAAGATTGGGTTTGGTAAAATAAAATCATCTGCTGATTTGCCACAAGTTCATTTTACGCTGCTGGTGTAGATCAGTTAAATTCCCCTATTGTTCAGCCAGCTGAATCACAAGCAGGTTGATACTGGAATCTGCAGTGGGTTCTTTAGCTGAAGGAGGATGGGGCAGAGTTGAATATCTAGGAAAAAAATACACTTGAGGATTTAAAACAGGATGGAGCCATAAAAAGCTGAATAGTTTTTTTTTCATGAGATGTGGGTGTCACTGGCGAGGACAGCATTTATTGTCCACCCCTAATTGCCCTCAAGAAGATGGTGGTGAGCAGCCTTCTTGAACCGTTGTAGCATGGGTGCACCCAGAGTGCTGTTAGGGAGGGATTTTGACACAGTGACTGAATGGTGATTTTTTTCCAAGTCAGAATGATGAGTGGCTTGGAGGAGAATGTCCAGGTTTGGTGTTCCCGTGGGCCTGCCCTTACAGATGGTAGTGGTCATGGGTTTGGAGGGTTCTGTCCAAGGAGTCTTGGGGAGCTCTTGCAGTGCATCTCATATACGGTACACACTCCAGCCATTGTGCAAGGGTGGGGGAGGGAGTGAATATTTGTGGATGGAGACTCAAATGGCTGATTTGTCCTGGATAGTGTAAAGCTTCTCGATGTTGATATTGATGGAACTGCACTCATCTAGGCATGTAGAGATTATTCCATCACACTCCTGACTTGTGCCTTGTAGATAATGGACAGGTTATGGGAATCAAGAGTTAGTCGCCTCAGGATTCCGGGCCTCTGACCTGCTCTTGTAGCCATGGTATGACTAGTCCAGTACAGTTTTTGGTCAATGGTAATCTGCAGAATGTTGATAATAGGGGATTCAGCGACAGTCATGCCCTTGAATGTTAAGGGATGATTTTTAGATAATCTCTTGTTGGAGATGGTGATTGTCTGGCACATGTGGCACAAATGTTACTTGCCACTTGTCAGCCCAAGCCTGGATATCATGCAGGTCTTGTTGCTTTGCACATAGACTGCGCCAGTACCTGAACTGTCGCGAATGGTGCTGAATATTGTGCAATCATCCACAAATATGCCCACTTCTAACCTTATGATGGATGGAAGGTAATTGATGAAGCAGCTGCAGATGGTTGGGCCAATGACACTACCCTGAGGAACTGCTACAGCGATGTCTTGCAACAATGTTTGACCTCGAACAACCACAACCATCTTCTTTTATGCTAGGTATGACTCCAACCAATGAAGAGTTTTCCCCAATTCCCACTGACCACAGTTTTGCTAGGGCTTCTTGATGCCACACACGGTCAAATACTGCTTTAATATCAAGGGCAGTACTCTCATCACACCTCTGACGTCCAGCTCTCTTGTCCATGCTTGAACAAGGCTGGAATGAGGTCAAGAGCTGAATTACCCTGGTTTTTGCAGTATCCGGTGTCTTCAGCCATTTCTTGATATTATATCATGCGGAGTGAACTGAATTGGCTGAAGATTGGATTCTATGACACTGGCAACATCCATAGGAGGCCAAGATGGATCATCTACTCTGCACTTCTAGCTGAAGGTTGTTTCAAATGCCTCAACCTTATCTTTTGCAATGTCATGCTGGGTTCCTCCAGCATTGAGGATGGCAATATTTGTAGAGCCTCCTCCTCCAGTGAATTGTTTAATTGTCCACCACCATTTATGACTGGCTTTGATCGGACCCACTGATGTAGAATCACTTCGCATTGCCTGTCATTTGTTACAGTTCAACAATGTATAATTGTTTTCCAAGCAAGATCGAATTTAAGGCTGTGTTTGAACTTCAAATTTGAAATTTTGACATTTAATCAAACAAATAATAATAATTTCTCATGTATTATTTTCATTTCCTTAGTATGTTCTTCATTCACTTATTACCGCAATTAAATTTCAGATTTTATTACAAATCTCTAGTGCACATATAAGTACAATTGAAAGCAAGTAATAAGGCTATAATGTACATTGGGGAGGTTAACGAACTCTAATTTCACTGAGCATATATTAAATGAGGTTATTTTCCCTCAACTAGGAGTATACATGTGGGAATAGACATATTTACTTGCCATACTGTCTCAACAATCACATATACTTTGACTAATGCACTGAGACCCAAATTTAATAAGTGTTTTTGACATTGGCTGATTCAGCCATTAAGAGTCTAAATAGACATTTAGTAGCCAATTGTTTAGTACCGAGATCAGATGAAATAAAGGGTTGTGAGTTTTTGGAATTCTTTACCCTTCAAGGTTGTGGATGCTCTATCATTGAATGCATTTAAGGCTGGGTTAGACAGATTTTACATCTCGCAGGAAATTAAGGGATATGGGGAATGGGCAGGAAAATGGAATTGGAGCTCAAGATCAGCCACGACTGTATTGAATGGTGGAGCAGGCTCAACGGGCCATATGGTCCACTCCTGCTCCTATTAATTGTGTTAACTAGTTTAAGGTTAATTAGTTGAACTATGAAGTAGATAATTTTGAAGATTCATTGAGGGAACAAGGCAAATCAGGAGGATCCAATTTATATGTTGCATTGTGTATAAAATGATAGAAAATCCAGAAAAAGGAAATAAGACCCAAAAGGTATTGGCTGTAACTATATAAAGTAAAGAGTTGCTCTATATTATTGCACGTAAAACAATGTGCAGAAGGTGGATTTAAAATACCAGATAAGCGATGTGGTAGTTGTCAAGTATATTGTTCTAATATTCATGGACATAACCAGATTATTTTACACATCTCAGATGAGACTGCAGATGTTAAACCTAGTTCTTGTGTGCTTGTAAAAGGAGACAAGACATCAGAAAGAAATGATCAAAAAATGTAAGGACATTTAAAATAGAAAGGGGGAGATAATCGATAAACTAATCAAGCTTACATTGCTAAAATCTATGCCAGATGGATTGGATTCTCAGATATTAAAAGATTTTAGGGAAAAAAATGACATGGACAATATCACGGACATGATTTTCCCCACCCAGCTACGCTGGTCATGTAGCGTAGTGGGTCGGTAAATACAAGCAGGAGTCAAAAAATTGATTTCCTGCCCAGCGACTGGCAAGTTGCAAATCTCCCGGGCCATTTTATTTTAGCGTAATCAGACTCGCGCTAGGGAAAGACGTGAGGCTGATTTAAATATTCACACATCTGAGTTCCATGTGTTTGGCAAGTTCCAGATGGTAGGAAAGATAATGGAATCCTTATTCAAATATGTAATTTTAAAAAATCTAGGAGCTGAAAATATAAAGACTTGTCAGCATGGATTCCAAAAGGGAAGGTCACTATAGTTAACTTTTAGTAAATTCTATAATCAGTAAATGTTACACAGACCGAGTTCTTGACAGATGGATCAAATATCTTAAATCACTTAACAGGAGTCAACTGCACATATTTTACAAAGATTTCGATGCAATTTAAAGAAAGACAAACATAATAGCCAGTTTTTTAAAAACAGATTTAAAAATTTAAGTAAAATATTATGTACCTCTCCATAGACAGTTGTGTTGTTGTAAATCTTAGAGAATGTTTTTTTAAAGTCGCAATGCTCAAGAATTCTAATTTTCTCACCAATATTAGACTTAAAAATATCACAAACATCATGTGTACGTGGGCAACGCACCTGATTAATGAAAAACAAGAGAAAATAAAATCATAAATCACAATGAATATAAATTCATTTAAGAGAAGCTTAATTCCAATTCAGATTATCCATGAAATATTATCCTAACCATTTTAAAGGCAGTGCAGTAAATTAACTGAAAAGAATACAATTTTCATGACCTCCAGACATCCCATGGAGCTCTGCAGTGAATTAACTATTTTTTCCCCACGTGTAGTCCCTGTTGGAATGCAGAAAAGTGCTGGAATCAATCTGTACATAGCATGATCCCACAACAACAATGAGATAAATGACCTGATAATTAGTTTTAGATATGGTTTTAGTCGGTTGATGGATAAATATTACCCAGGATACCATAACTCCCTTGATCATCTTCACAAATATGTCCACTTTTGAGAGCAGGCAGGACCTCAGTTTAAAGTTTCATCCAAAAGGTGGCCCCTCAAATGCAGCACACCGATCATTCTACATTGATGTACTATGGTAAACCACTGTTAGCTTGTTGCCTGTGTGCGTGTGTGTGTGTGTGTGTGACATGCCCCTGCCGGCCCTGCCTGGGACTCCTCCCCTCCGGTCCAGGTATAAAGGTGACTGCTCCCCACCCCCTGCCTCAGTCTCTGGACCAGTTCATCGGCATGGGTGTGCTCCAAGTCTTTTGCTAATAAAAGCCTATTTGTTCTTGCATACAAACTAGTCTTTGCTTGATTGATGGTGCATCAATTTTATTAGCAAAGGTTTTGGGATGGAGCAGATACTAAAACCCGATAGACTTGAATTGGATCCTCAAGCTGTAGGAGCCTCTAACAGCTTCGATCACTGGTGCGATGTTTCGAAACTTTCCTCACCGCCTCCGCCGTCCGGACCAAAACCGACAAGCCACACGTGCTCCACACCCGGGTAAGTGACCAAGTATTCTCGATGATTAGAAACGCTGAAACTTACAAGGACGTGATCGAACTTTTAAAAAGCCAGTACAACGAACAGTCTAATGAAATCTACGCCAGACATCTTCTGGCTACTCGCAGACAACAGCCAGGAGAATCGGGCGATCAATTCCTGCGTGTGTTGCGAGCACTTGGCAGGGCCTGCAACTGCAAGGCCGTAACCACCGCCCAAAACACCGAGGACTTAATCAGAGATGCCTATGTCACGGGTATCAGGTCAACCTATATCCGACAACGACTGCTGGAACAGGGTGGGCTGGACCTACAAAAGACTGTGGCGCTTGTCGACTCGTTAGAGGTGGCCTTCCGTAATCTCGAGGCCTACACCCCCGACCACGGGGGCGCATCGTAGACACCACGGTCGCCACCACCTCTGTACTCGGGAGGGCCGCAGGCCTACGCCACGCCACGTCCCACCAATGACCCGACCGCTGCGGCAGTCTCCGGAGGCCCGAAGTGCTACTTCTGCGGCCTGGGGAAGCACCCCCGACAACGCTGCCCGGCGAAGGATGCGATCTGCTCCGGGTGTGGAAAGAAGGGCCATTACGTGAAGGTATGCAAGGCGAAATCGACCTCCACGCCCAGTAGCGCCGCGTGCGACCCGCGGGGGCCACCATCTTGGGCGCCGGTAGCCGCGTGTGAGCTGCCATCTTGGACGCCATCAGCCACGTGTGAGCCGTGCTGGCCGCCATCTTGGACGCCGTCGGCCGCGTCGCAAAATCCAACGGTGGCTTCGATTACGCTGGACCAATCCAGGCCTCACCAACTCGCCAGGTCCATGATGGACATAGAGGTAAACGGTCGCACTACAAACTGTTTGCTTGACTGTGGGAGTACGGAGAGCTTTATTCACCCTAACACAGTGAGTCGCTACGCCCTTTCAGTACTGCCAGTGAAGCAAACGATCTCCATGGCTTCAAAGTCCCACTCGGTGGATATCCTCGGGTACTGCGTGGCGACCCTGACTGTATGGGGCACAGTGTACAAAAATTTCAGGCTCCTCGCACTGCCACAACTCTGCGCTGCCGTACTCCTGGAGCTAGATTTCCTGTGTCACCTTAAGAGCGTCACCATGGAGTATAATGGGCCTTTTCCCCTGCTCTCCGTTTGCAATCACCGGTTCTTAGATCGCCCACCGTACAGCCTCTCGACCCTTAAAGTCGCCCCCACCCTCACTGTTTGAAAATCTTACCCCCGACTGCAAGCCCATCGCCACCAAGAGCAGACAGTACAGTGCCGGAGACAGAGTTTTTATCAGGTCCCAAGTACAACGGCTCCTAGAGGAGGGATCATCGAGGCCAGTACCAGCCCCTGGGGAGCCCAAGTAGTAGTTGTTAAGACTGGGGAGAAACATCGCATGGTCATTGACTACAGTCAGACCATTAACCGTACACGCAGCTGGACGCGTACCCCCTTCCCCGCATATCTGACATGGTTAATCAGATTGTGCAATATCGGGTGTTCTCCACCATCGACTTAAAATCTGCATACCACCAGCTCCCTATCCGCCCAGAAGACCGCCAATATACTGCCTTCGAGGCGGATGGCCGCCTCTACCACTTCCTTAGGGTCCCCTTTGGCTTCACCAACGGGGTCTCGGTTTTCCAGCGTGAGATGGACCGAATGGTAGATCAGAACGGGCTGCGGACCACCTTCCTGTACCTGGATAACCTCACCATCTGCGGCCATGATCAGCAGGACACTCCTCTGTCGAGAAGGAGGCCCAAGCCATAGTGGAAGCTGTACGGCACTGGCGCCACTACTTAGCTGGTAAACGATTCACCCTACTCACGGACCAACAGTCAGTTGCATTCATGTTTAACAACACGCAATGGGGCAAGATCAAAAATGATAAAATATTGAGGTGGAGAATCGAGCTTTCCACCTACAATTACGACATCTTATACCGGCCCGGGAAGCTCAATGAGCCCTCAGACGCCCTGTCCCGGGGAATATGTGCCAGCACACAAATAGACCAATTGCAGACTCTCCACAACGACCTCTGCCACCCGGGGGTCACCAGGTTTTTTCACTTCATTAAAGCCCGTAACTTGCCCTACTCCATTGAGGAAGTCAGGTCTATAACCAGACACTGCCAGGTCTGCGCAGAGTGCAAGCCGCACTTCAATCGGCCAGACAGAGCACACCTCATACAGGCCACCCGCCCTTTCGAACGCCTAAGCGTCGACTTCAAAGGCCCCCTCCCCTCTTCTGACCTCAACATATACTTCCTCAATGTCATTGGCGAATATTCACATTTCCCCTTCGCTATTCCCTGCCTGGATATGACCTCGGCCATGGTCGTCAGGGCCCTGCACAGTCTCTTCACCCTGTTCGGTTTTCCTAGCTATATCCATAGCGACCAGGGATCCTTATGAGTGATGAGCTGCGACAGTACCTGCTCTCCAAAGGCATAGCCTCGAGTAGGACCACCAGCTACAACCTCAGGGGGAATGGACAGGTAGAGAGAGGGAGAACGTGACAGTCTGGAAGGCTGTTTTACTAGCTCGGAGGTCTAAAGGTCTTCCAGTCACCCGCTGGCAAGAGGTTCTCCCTGATGCACTACACTTGATTAGATCACTCCTTTGCAAGCTACCAATGCTACCCCTCACAAAATAATGTTTGTTTTCCCCAGAAAGTCCTCCTCAGGGACCTCACTACCGTCGTCGCTGACGTCCCCAGGCCCTGTCCTGCTCCGGAAGCATGTGAGGATCCATAAGTCGGACCCCCTGGTCGAAAGGGTCCAACTCCTCCACGCCAACCCCCAATACACCTATGTGTCGTACCCCGACGGGCGGAAGGACACGGTCTCTATTCGAGACCTGGCACCCACAGGTGCCCCAGGGACCACCACGACCCACAACCCCACATCCCCAACCCCTGTATACAGCAGGCTTGAGCCCCAGGAGCCGCCACCACGCACCTGACAATCGGAAGGGACAACAGACGACTCGAGCGACTACGGCCTGGCGCCTGAACCAACACCGCAGCCACCGGAACCGACACCACAACCAGCACTACGGCGGTCGCAGCGGCAGATCAAGCCCCCAGACAGACTAAATTTGTAAATTTGTAATTCTGTAAATATCGTTCCACCCACCTCACCCCCGCCGGACTCTTTTTTAAAAAGCAGGGGGTGAATGTGGTAAACCAATGTTAACTAATTGCCTGTGTGTGTGTGACATGCCCGGACATGCCCCTGCTGGCCCTGCCTGGGACTCCTCCTCCCCTGGTCCAGGTATAAAGGTGACTGCTCCCCACCCCCCGCCTCAGTCTCTGGCCCAGTTCATCGGCATGGGTGTGCTCCAAGTCTTTTGCTAATAAAAGCCTATTTATTCTTGCATACAAACTAGTCTTTGCTTGATTGATGGTACATCAAGTACCAAGTTAGATTATGTAGTTAAGGCACTGGTGAATGGCTTGAGCCCATGCCTTGTTGACTTATAGATCAGACTGCTATTATTATTTAGGGTGGCACGGTGATTAACACTGCTGCCTCACAGCGCCAGGGACCCAGGTTTAATTCCAGCCTTGGGTCACTGCCTGTGTGGCGTTTGCACTTTCTCCCAGTGTCTGCGTGGGTTTCCTCCCACAGTCCAAAGATGTGCGGGCCATGCAAAATTGACCCTGGTGTCGGGGGATAACAGGGTAAATGAGGGTTATGGGAATAGGGCCTGGGTAGGATTGTGGTGGGTACAGACTCAATGGGCTGAATGGCCTCCTTCTGTACTGTAGGGATTCTATGATTCTAAGTCAATGCCAACATCTTAAATAGTATTCTAATATTCAGAATGCCAAAAATCTAAGAGCAGGATTTTGCCTGTAGACTTTTAATGTGGGAAAAGTGTAGGAAATAGTCACTCAATGTGATTTTCCCCGGAGAAGCCAATTTGTGGCCAGAGGGCAGGCATACTATTTAATTAATGATGGTGGACAGGCTCCTGAAGCTGGATGACCAATTGGACAACCTCCAACTTGTCGGCAGCAGAATATCATGGGGAATAAAGGAGGGAGAGGCGCATCAAAAGGAAAGTGCATTCTCTTCAGCTTTTACAAAGTTAAAATGAAAAATGGCCTTTGCAGCTGGGCCATCGTGGTGGTGTGGGGGGATGGTGTGGATCCATTCTACAGGGTAGCTTGCACCTGCACTATACCTAGGCATACAGGGAAGGCCTCTAGGTCTGCCTGGAGCACTGGCACCCTGGTCTTCTGTCTTAGGACAACTAGTTTTCCCCAGCCAGTCAGTCTCCTTCTATCGAACTTAAGCTATCCACCACCTGTGGACACGTAACCATGATGCCCCCAGGACGGAGCCTAGGGAACACTGTGTACTACTTACTCCTGACCTGCCTAGGTATAGAGCAGCCGCAGGTCTCCCTGTAGGCCACTCTGTAGAACAGATCCTGCCCCATCAGCCAATGGTGGAGGTTAAAAATTCAGTCCAAGGAGATCAAAACCAGAAAACAATAAAAAAATTGGCAAGTTCCTTATTTACTAACTTTATCCGTTTCATCTCTCAACTCCCGCAGACAAGTTGTTTCTATTAACTTTTCTCCAGCTTAATTAAATCATTTACACATGTGCCACACACACACATACATCTCTGAAATTTAGCACACTTCCTGTTTCATAGTAATAGACGATAGGAGCAGGAGGAGGCCATTTGGCCCTTCAAGCCTGCTCCACCATTTATCACAATCATGGCTGATATTCCAACTCAATAAACTAATCCTGCTTTCTCTCCATAACCTTTGATCCAATTTGCCCCAAGTGCTATATCTAGCAGGCTCTTGAATACATTCAATGTTTTGGCATCAACTACTTCCTGTGTTAATGAATTCCAGAGGATCACCACTCTTTGGATGAAGAAATGTCTCCTCATCTCCGTCCTAAATGGTCTACCCCAAATCCTCAGACTGTGACCCCTGGTTCTGAACTCCCCCACCATCGAGAACATTCTCCCTGCATCTACTCTGGCTAGTCCTGTTAAAATTTTATAAGTCTCTATGAGATCTCCCCTCATTCATCTGAACTCCAGTGAAAACAATCCTAACCTAGACAATCTCACTTCCTACATCAGTCCCGCTATCCTCATTCATTCATCACAGTGAGTTGGAAGATACAATACTGCATTTCATGATGAATTCTGGAATTTCTATATTGTATTATAACTGTAAACAAGTAGCCTTTATGATATGGCTGCAGAAAGTGAGGCTTGCTTCAAACTTATGGCAATTTTCCAGCTAGGAACAGAGCAATCCTAAAAGGAGCAGTCTTTTTTCTTAGCCCTCTGTTGACATACTTGGCTGTGGAGATTAAATCAATAATTGCTGAATTGTTAAAATTGATGCTCTGATTGGCCAACTCACCCACTGAGAAGCAACCAGCGCAGGGAGCAACAATATTCTTTTATCATAGCAGAATCAATCTTACTTTATGATAGACGTGCATTCTGGTATAGTTAGTCATTAGTTTACAGCTGATAGTATTACAAGCAGAATACAATTTTAAAAAAAAATTTGATCTTGGGATTGTGAGTATCACCAGCAAGGGCAACTAAATCAACAAGCCCATCTGTATTTGCTTTTGACAAAGCGTCGGCGAGCCACCTGTTTGAACTGCTGCAATCTACGTGGTGCAGGTAGACAGTGCTTTATTTTGTAGTGGTTTTGGGAACACCACCACTAGAGGTTCCTCTCCAAGTCACTCGCAATCCTGACTTAGAAATATATTGCTGTTCCTTCAGTATTGCTGGGTTAAAATCCTGGAACTCCCTCCTTAACAGCACTGTGGGTGTACCTACACCACAGGGGCTGTGGTGGTTCAAGGCAGCAGCTCACCACCACCTTCTCAAGGGCAATTAGGAAAGAGCAATAAATGCTGGCCTAATCTGCAACACCCACATCCCATAAATGAATTTTTTTTAAAAACTGAGTGGTTTGTTAGGCCATTTCAGAGGTGTTAGGATGGATATTATTTTTTCCAAATATCTTGCAGAACCTTCTGTTATTCTACAAAAAAAGCCGCATGTGTGCATTTATATCATTTAATTAATCGGGAAGTTAATAGAGATAACATAATAGAGATAGCTCAGAACAATGGAGTTAAAGAATGTAAGGGAAAAAATGATATTTAAGGAAAAATGTTAAGCTGACTTGTGTGGAGAAGATATTCTGGGAACAGCTCTGTGCTGAAAGATCTTTGGTTTCAGAAAGCAGTCTTGTTTCGGAATCTTCTTGGACTTCCATGCAGAATGAGAGTGAATTAGAGAAGTTGTGTGGTATACTTTTACTATAGTGACAGTAGTTTTGACTTGGGTAATTGTACTGTATTTTTAGAGTTAAAAATAAATAAGGGAGCGTGGTCAAGAAGTGTTTACTTTAAGAAGATGCTTAAGTTTTCTTTTCTTCTTGTTAATAAATCTTAAGTTTTTAAAACCCCAAAAGTGTTGGGATTTGTAAAGGAATTCTATGCTCCTGGGATCAGTAGTCATTTTTTCGTAATTTTTAAAATATGAAAAAAGGTTGCAATCAGTGAGACAAGTTTCCCTCTGGGATTTGGCCTGCTCAATAAATAATATCTGCTATGGCCGTAACAGAGGACAATCAATAGTCAACCACACTTCTGTGGATTTGGAGTCGCAGATAAACTTGGTTGGGTAAGGATGGCAGATTTCAATCCATGAAGGACATCAGTGAACCAGATGCGTTTCATGATCATTAATAATGAAATTGGCATTTTACTCCATTTCATCACCTTAATTTTATTTATTGTAGATTATGGTGTATTATGCTTGTACGGTGTAATGGATCTTTTAATGCACTTAAAATTTAGGTATTCCTGTGTGCAACCAAAACCTATTTGCATCAATAATATACACTGAACAGGTTACTTACATCATGCATTATTTCAGTTCCATTGTACAACTTCACCTTTAGCTGTATAAAAAAAGGAATATTTTGTTAAAATTGATTCAAGTTGATTTGCACACTGATTGATTTAAGTAAATACAAGCATTAGGTCTGGTGGAATTTGATATACATTCCATTTATGCACTTAATCTATCTAGCAGTTCCTTTTCCTTCCTCTAACCATGCATTTTCTTCTGAAGGCACCACCATGCTATAGTATTGTTCAATACTTATTAACAACCTACCTTTAGCTTGCTCACATGAATACTGATTCATGATCTAGACAGATTGACAACAGGCTGTTTGATCATGTGGCTGGGGAATCAACAATTTCAAAGCCATACCAGTTCCTGTCTTTGGTGAATGTTGCTTCATAGAAATTTTGCAGCAATGTTTGCTGGATAGTGAGTAGGAATGAATAACCTTGCGGATTTTTGCTTTCTCACAGCCCAGAGATGTTGATACTAATTGTTGTATTCCATCACTGTGCAGAGATCTGTTAACTCGTTTATTTATTAGTGTCACAAGTAGGCTTACATTAACACTGCAATTAAGTTACTGTAATATCAATGTTCCGTTTTCCTTTAGCTTTTTCTCAGGTCTATATGATACCAAAGATACATTTTTACAGGTAGCATTATAATATGGAATGATCTTGAACTCTATTTTTGTTTTGCACCCTATTATGAGGCATCATGTGCCAGATACTTTCTCACTTTCTGTTAGAAAAATTAATTTACCACTTCTGAGCCAAATGCAAGGGGGTCGACAAGACTTATCCTGATGGGAGAGTTTTAGATATGCTTTGCAGTTTACCCTCAGAGCACAGTTTCAGATGTTTCACTGTGACTACCCCTGCTACCGCCTCCTCCTCCAGAATGGTTCAATGTGACAAAGCAGTACTTCGTAGAAAGGGATGGGATCCAGAGATGAAAACCCTTATAAACTGCAATACCGAAAAGTTGTCATTAATTATTGCAAATCTTGTATCTGGCCAGGAAGATTCCTTTCAAAAGGTATCACATGCTTCCTAGGTATACTCTGAACTCATTAACCGAATCATCATAAACAGCTTATAGAAACTGTGCTCGCATCATGCCTTCCATTCATTTATTTCAGTTATTTCCTCACCCCAGTTGTTTTATTTTAATTCATCCCCTTCTAACCCATACTAAGTACTGTTGATAGTACACTCCTAGTTCATTTGTCATTTGAAAATACCCTCAATGCTCTACACTGGTCTTTCTCCATGTGCCTTTGTACACAATTGTAAGGCATAAAACATAGTAAGAGAATCACTATAAAGTATAAGCACAATGCTACAGATGCTGGAAACCTGAAATAAAACCAAAAAATGCCAGAAAATCTCAGCAGGTCCAGCAGCATCAGTGGAGAGAGAAACAAAGGTAAAGTCCAATATGACCCTCCTTCAGAACTAGAGAGAGGTAGAAATGTGATGGGTCTAAAAATGTGCGGGTTAGGTTATCGGCCATGCTAAATTAACCCTAGTGTCAGGGGGATTAGTGGGGTAAATATGTGGGGTTGTAGGAATGGGGCCTGGGCGGGATCGCGGTTGGTGCAGGCCCGATGGGCTGAATGGCCTTCCTCTGCACTGTAGGGATTCTATGATTATGCTATTGAAAAAGTGGGGAGAGCTAGGTGGAGTGAAATAGAAGCTCAGGGATAGGTTGGAGGCAGTAAAGATTAAATTACAAAGATGTCATGGAACACAAGACAAAGGGAGTGGTAATGACACTGTAAAGATGAACACGTGGCCTAGTGTTAATAGCAGAATAAAGGTCAGCACTGTCTGAGAACAAACTAACAATGTATTAATATCAGAGAAAGGGGTCAGTGCTGTCTGAAAGCAAAAACATGAGAACAAGATACAGGTTGGCACTTGGTGGCCAGGGGGCAAAAAAAAAGACAGAGCTCATGATGTGAAGCTGTTGAACTCAATGTTGAGTCCAAAAGGCTGCAGAGTGCCTAAATGGAAGGTAGGTACAGTTCTTCTAGCATGTGTTGAGAAGACTGTAGCAGGCCAAGGATAGAGATGTGAGCATGGCAGCAAGATGGTGAATTGCATAGACAAGTAGCAAGGTCGTGACCATGCTTACAGGCTGAGCGAAGATATTCCACAAAGTGGTCATCCAGTCTCTATTTAGTCCAGCCAATGTAGAAGAGTCCGCATTGTGAGCAGCAAGTACAGTACACTAGATTGAAAGAAGCCCAAGTAAATTGCTGCTTCACAGGAGTGTTTGGGCCTTGGCCGGTGAAGAGGGTAGAAGTAAATGGACAAGTTTACACCTTCTGTGATGACATGGGAAGATGTTGTGGGACGGTGATGAGGTGTTGGAGGTGATAGAGGAGTGGACTAGGGCATCAGAGAATGCTAACAGGGGATGTGAAAGAAAGATGTATTTGGTTGTGGCATCAAGCTGGAGTTGGTAGAGGTAATAGAGGATGATCCTTTGAATACGAAGACTGGTGGGATAGAAAATGAGGACAAGGGGAATCCTATCATGATTCTGGGAAGGTAGGGAAGATGTAAGGACACAAGTGCAGGAAATGGTCAGATACCATTGAGGGCCCTGTCAACCACAGTGCAGAGTGGATCCGTGGCTGAGGCAAAAGGAAGACACATAAGATGTGCTATTGTGGAAGGTAGTTTCACTGGAACAAATGAAACAATGATGGAGAAAATGGGAGAATGGAAAGGAGTCCTTACAGGAAGCAGGGTGTGAGGAAGTGTAGTCAATGCAGCTGTGGGAGATGGTGCTCTTGTAATGAACGTTGGTAAACACTCTAACACCAGAAATGTAGACAGAGAAATCAAGGAAGTGAAGGAAAATGTCAGAGATGGGCCATGTTAAGGAGAAAAGGAATGGAAATTGAAAACACAATCAATGATTTTTTTCCAAGTCCAGACAAGAACATGAAGCATGACCAATACAGCCATTGATATACCAGAAGAAGAGTTGTGGGAGGTGCCCAGAGTAGGAATAGAACAAAATATGTTCCACATAACCCATAAAGAGACAGGCATAACCAGGGTCCATGTTGGTTATCTATAGCCACACCTTTTACGAGGAGGAAGTGAGACACGTTAAACGATAAATTGCTCAATGAGAGAACAATTTCAGCCAGGTGGGGGAGGTTGGTCGTAAAAGTAAACTAATTATTTCACTTTACAATATTTGGGATTACTTGAATCTAATGAACACAATTTTCCCCCAATTCATTGATTTTGTTTTATGCGTTCATGGGGTGATACCATCACTGGCTTCGTCAGCCTTTATTGCCCATCCCTAATTACCCTCAAGAGGTTGGTGGTGAGCTATTTTCTTGAATCACGGGAATTCTTATGTGTAGTTATACACAGTGCTGTTCAGGAGGGAGTGACCCAGTGACAGTGAAGAAACAGCAATATCTTTCCAAGTCAGCATGGCATGTGAATGGAGGGAGACTGGCAGACAATGTTGTGTGTGAATACTGCTCTCGTTCTTCTCCTTGCTAGAGGTTATGGGTTTGGAGCATGCTATCAAAGGAGTCTTGGCAAGTTGTTGCAGTACACTGAGTAGATGGCACACACTGTTGCTACCATGTGGCACTGGTGGAGGAAGTGAATGTTTAAGGTGATGTTATTGGATATTGATTGAGTGGGCTGCTTTGCCCTGGATGCTGTTGAGTTTGAGTGCTGTTGAGCTGCACTGATCCAAGCAAGGAGGGAGTATTCTATAACATTCTTGACTTGGTGAGTGGCTTGGAGGGGAACTCTCAAGTGGTGGTGTTCCCATGTGTCTGCTGCCCTTGACCAAAACCATCAAGAAGGACATGTGTTTGGAAGGTGCAGTCTAAGGAGCCTAGGTGTGTTCTTGCAGTGCATCTTGTAGATGGTACACACTACTGCTTAGTGTGTATGGATGTTTTTGGAATGAGGTGCCAATCAAGCAGGCTGCTTTGTCTTGGATGATGTTAATCTTCTTGAGTGTTGTTGAAGCTGTACTAATCCTGGCAAGGAAAGAGTGTTCCATCACACCCCTGACTTGTGCCTTGTGGATGGTCAATAGGCTCTGGGAAGTCAAGAAGTGAGGTACTCACATCAGGATTCCTAGCCTCTGACCTGCTCTTGTAGCCTCAGTCTTTATATGGCTAGTCCAGTTCAGTTTTTGGGTCAGTGGTAACCCCCAGGATGTTGATAGTGGGGGGGTTCAGTGATGGTAATATCACTGAATGTCAAGGGGCAATGGATAGATTTTCTCTGTTTGGAGATGGTCATTGTCTGGCACCTGTGTGCCACAAATGTTACTTGCCAATTGTCAGTCCAAGCCTTGCTGCATTTAGACATGGATTGTTCCATTGTCTGAGGTGGAAGCCAACCAGCGAGGTGTTGCTGGAGAGGAGACAGCCCAGCAAGAGGAGGACGAGGAGGACAACGAAGAGCAATATCGCCCAGGCTCTGGAGGGCTGGTCGCAGCAAGGGTCAGGCATGCGAAGGCAGCGAGGGAGACCCTGATCAACATGCGGTTTGGCCACTAGGCACCGGTGTTGCCACACGTTGGTTCAATCCCCCCCACCCCGGAGTCTTACAATCTCCTGCAACATTGTAACACCGGAGTAGTGGGCCTGGGTACGCTGTGTTAGTGAGTTTCTGTGGCAGGCAGGAGGGTGATGACGATTTTCTATGCAACACTGTGATGATGCCCTGGCGTAAACGAGTCTGACCTTGTGGTCCCTATGCATGCTGGCACTGGGCCCACGTCTAGGTAGGCTACTCCTCAAAGACCTCCAGGATATCCGAGCTCCTCAAGATGAAGCTGTCATGCATGCTGCTGGGGTGTCTGGTGCAGAGTGCATAATGTTGAGCTGATGGTCACACACCAACTGCACAGGTATTTAATGGAAGCTCTTTCTATTCACAAATCTTGCTGGATTCTTGATCAGGGCCTTGAGGACGACGTGGTGTAGTCTATAGCCCCCTGCACATCCCCCGCAATGGCTGCGAATCCTGAAGCTCGGGCTGGCTGCTGGGCCTGGTCCAGGTCAAATTTGATATATTGGCCAGCTGGACAGAAGGCTCTATAGCCAAATTTGCAAATGACACAAAAATAGGTGGGACAGTATGTTGCAATGAGGGAATAAGAACCCTACAAATGCATATAGATAGGTTAGGAGAGTGGGCCAAAATCTGGCAGGTGGAGTTTAATGTGGATAGGTGTGAGGTCATGCATTTTGGTCAGAAAAACGGGAAGGCGAAGGAGACTTTGGGGTGCTCCGGTGCAGAGGGATCTGGGTGTCCTCATTTATGAGTCACAGAAAACTAGCATGCAGTTACAGCAGATAATAAAGAAAGTGAATGGAATGTTGGCATTCATAGCTAAAGGAATAGAGTATGAAAGGTAAGGAAGTATTGTTGCAACCAAACAAGGCATTGGTGAGACCGCACCACGAGTATTGCGCACAATTTTGGTCCCCTTATTTGAGGAAAGATGTAGTGGCATTGGGGGCAGTTAAGAGGAGGTTCACTAGATTGATTCCAGAGATGAGGGGTTTGTCGTATGAAGAGAGATTGGACAGGTTAGGTCTATACTCTCTGCAATTTAGAAGAATGAGGGGAGATAAAATTGAGGTATACAAGATGATAAAAAATATGAATAAAGTAGACATGGACGGATGCTTCCTCTTGTGGGTCATTCTAGGACCAGAGGTCCTAGTCTTAGGATAAGGGGTAGCAAATTTAAAAGAGAGTTGAGGAGAAACTACTTCTCCCAAAGGGTTGTGAATCTGTGGAATTCGCTACCCCAAAGTGCAGTGAATGCTGGGACAGTGAGTAAATTTGAGGAGTTAGTCAGATTTTTAATTGGTAATGGGTTGAAGGGTTATGGGGAAAAGGCAGGAAAATGGGGATGAGGAGCATATCAGCCATGATCGAATGGCCAAGCAGACCCGATGAGCCAAATGGCCTAATTCTACTCCTATATCTTATGAATCATATTGCTGTGGGCCGGATGACATATGTAGGCCAGATTGGGTAAGGACAGCAGATTTCCTCCTTAAAGGGCATTATATTTGTTGACAAGCCAGTGGTTTCTTGGTCAACGGTACTGAAAATAACCTTTTATTCCAGATTATTTAATTGACTGAATTTAAATTCCCCAGTTGCCAAGGTGGGATTTGAACTCATGAACGCTAGTCCAGACCTCTAGTCATTCTGCTATCATTTGTCATCATCAGTTATGATGGTTAACTTGTTCAATTAATTTTGTTTTAGTTATATCCCAATAAAATCAATATACGAATATTAACTTTCCTTGGACTTTTAAAAAAATAACTCCTACCTTGTTTATGTAGTTACCTCCGATTTCTTTAGTGTTACATTCTGTGTAAGGAATGTATTTTAGGTGGAAGTGTGTTTCATTGCTGCTTCCTTTGCAATTGTCATCCAGCAATGTGATTTGCTGAATGGAGTTCTGTGAAATGAAAAACAATTGGGGAAAAAAAAGTTTAACACAACCCAGGATCAATAAAATGAACAGAAACTCTGTGGTGGGAGTCAGAAACATTAAGGTGAATTTTATAGGTGCATATTCCCCCCCGCACACCCCCCCCATCACCCACACCCACACATGCACGCACACATACAGTGGAAAAATCCATCAGCAGCTCGTCAACTTTAAAAAGGGTTATCCTGCAATGAAAACACACTGGAGGCGCCTTTCCAAAGTGAGAGCTGGACTTCAGCCCCTCAGACAGAAACCTCAAGTGTTGCTGGCCAATCCAATTCACTGGCAAATGAGTAGCTCCAGCAGTGCTAGATATGGCCTGCTTCAGGCCCATGCTCAATATGGGAATCAATCAATTATCTGCTCTCAGTCTACCCTGCTACAAACAGGAAGCTGCAGTCAGGCACAAGTTTGGCATCTGTAGCTTGCTGGCAAAATTTGAACTCCCAAAACCAAAATCCCACCGACTCTGTACACATTTTGGGTGCAAACCTAAATCCCCTCCTTGTTGCAAGGTAGTGTATTTGATAGTTACCTTCCTAAATTTGCTAACAATGATTTCCATGTCTGATTCTCCACAGTGAACAGACTTAGTATATTTGTCTGGAGACTCTGATTGTGGTGCAAGAGTGTGGACATCATTTGCTGTGTAAAAAAGATAAGAAGTTCATAGTCAATTGCATTGTTTCAAAAAAAATTCTCACATTCACCATCCTCTTACTGCAACTACTGAACATCATGCCATCCACTTCCACCTGGAAATGAATTGGTTAGATAATATACTGGCACAACTACTTAGTGAGCATAAAATTTATTCTTGTGGAATGCCAGTTTTCACACTATGATAAATAGAAGGGTGCCAAGTTAAACTAATGTGAAGCATTTCAAACCAGTGCCAAACTATAGTCTTGCAGGATAAAACTGCTGTTCATTGCTGGGGCAAATTAGGAGTACTAACATTTGACCCATGTTAATCTCAAAATTCTCATTCTTTCCCCTGTACTGAATTTTTTAAAAAATATTGCTGCTTTTTGACCACAAATTTTGGATTTATGTTAAATGTAAAATTAATTTCTAATTTTTAGATAAAAGTAAAATAGCAAGTTGGAAACTTAAGACCAACAAGTGGGAGATTACACAGGATGACATAGGGCGGGATTTTCCAGCTGCGCTCGCCCCAAGACCGGAAACTCCTGCTTGAGATCAATGGACATTTACATGGTCCATTGAATTTTCTGTCCCACCATGATTCTCGTGGTGAGTGGGACGGGAAAATTCCACCCACAGAATTGACAGCACATATTCAGGCCATTCAGCCCAACTTCTCTGTGCCAGTCTTTATGCTTCACATGAGTTACCTTTCACCAACCTTTACCTAATTCTGTCAGGATATACTTTTTCCTTTCTCCATCATGTAAATAAATCCATGCATGCTATTCACATTGACTACTTCATGGAGTCATAGAGGTTTACAGCATGGAAACATGCCCTTCGGCCCAACTTGTCTATGCCGCCCTTTTTTTTAAAAAAAACCCTAAGCTAATCCCAATTGCCCGCATTTGGCCCATATCCCTCTAAACCCATCGTACCCATGTAACTATCTAAATGCTTTTTAAAAGATAAAATTGTACCCGCCTCTACTGCTACCTTTGGCAGCTTGTTCCAGACACTCACCACCCTCTGTGAAAAAATTGCCCCTCTGGACACTTTTGTATCTCTCCCCTCTCACCTTAAACCTATGCCCTCTAGTTTTAGACTCCCCTACCTTTGGGAAAATATATTGACTATCTACCTTGTCTATGCCCCTCATTATTTTATAGACCTCTGTAAGGTCACCCCTCAGCCTCCTACGCTCCAGAGAAAAAAGTCCCAGTCTATTCAGCCTCTCCTTACAACTCAATCCATCAAGTCCCGGGAGCATCCTAGTAAATCTTTTCTGCACTCTTTCTAGTTTAATAATATCCTTTCTATAATAGGGTGACCAGAATTGCACACAGTATTCCAAGTGTGGCCTTACCAATGTCTTGTACAACTTCAACAAGATGTCCCAACTCCTGTATTCAATGTTTTGACTGATGAAACCAAGCATGCCGAATGCCTTCTTCACCACTCTGTCCACCTGTGACTCCACTTTCAAGGAGCTATGAACATGTACCCCTAGGTCTCTTTATTTTGTAACTCTCCCCAATGCCCGACCATTAACTGAGTGAGTCCTGCCCTGGTTCAATCTACTAAAATGCATCACCTCGCATTTGTCTAAATTAAACTCCATCTGCCATTCGTCAGCCCACTGGCCCAATTGATCAAGATCCCGTTGCAATTGGAAATAACTTTCTTCACTGTCCACCATGCCACCAATCTTGGTGTCATCTGCAAACTTACTAACCATGCCCCCTATATTCTCATCCAAATCATTAATATAAATGACAAATAACAGTGGACCTAGCAGTGATCCCTGAGGCACACCGCTGGTCACAGGCCTCCAGTTTGAAAAACAACTCTCTACAACCACCCTCTGGCTTCTGTCAAGAAGCCAATTTTGTATCCATTTAGAAACCTCACCCTGGATCCCGTGAGATTTAACTTTATGCAACAACCTACCATGCGGTACCTTGTCAAAGACCTTGCTAAAGTCCATGTAGACAACATCAACTGCACTGCCCTCATCTACCTTCTTGGTTACCCCTTCAAAAAACTCAATCAAATTTGAGAGACATGATTTTCCACTCAAAGCCATGCTAACTGTCCCTAATCAGTCATTGCATCTCTAAATGCCTGTGGATCCTGTCTCTCAAAATACCTTCCAACAATTTACCCACCACAGATGTGAGACTCACTGGCCTGTAGTTCCCAGGCTTTTCCCTGCAGCCCTTTTTAAACAAAGGCACAACATTTGCCACTCTCTAATCTTCAGGCACCTCACTCGTGACTATCGATGATTCAAATATCTCGGCTGGGGGACCCGCAATTTCCTCCCGAGCCTCCCACAACGTCCTGGGATATAATTCATCAGGTCCCGGGGATTTATCTACCTTGATGCGCTTTAAGACTTCCAGCACCTCCTTCTCTGTAATATGTACATTCCTCAAGACATCACTATTTATTTCCCCAAGTTCCCTAACATCCATGCTTTTCTCAACAGCAAATACTGATGAGAAATATTCATTTAGGATCTCACCCATCTCTTGTGGATCCGCACATAGATGACCTTGTTGATCCATAAGAGGCCCTACTCTCTCTCTTGTTACTCTTTTGCCCCTTATGTATTTGTAGAAGCTCTTTGGATTCTCCTTTGCCTTATCTGCCAAAACAATTTCGTGTCCTCTTTTTGCCCCCGATTTCTCTCTTAACTCTACTCCTACACCCCCTATACTCTTCAAGAGATGTGGTAACAAGTTTCACATTCTAATCATCCTTTGGGTAAAGAAGTTTCTCCTGAATTCTTTATTGCATTTGATCAATGACCATCTATAATCTCTAGCTCTGGTCCATTCCACAGTGGAAACATCTTTTCTACTTCTTTATCATATTCGTGCAAAACTTTAAAGAAGTCTATTTTGCCAACTTTGGTTCTCTCACTTTTCCAGAAAAAGGGCCCCATTTGGACTCCACAGACACTGCCAGACCTGCTGTGTTTATCCAGCATTTTTTGTTTATATTTCAGATTTCCAGTATTTTGCTTTTATCACAAAAGCAGATATCTGGTCATTATGGGGGTTTGATGTGTGAAAATTGGCTGTCATGTTTCTTAAATTGCAGGAGTGATTACACTTCAAAAAGCACTTAAGTGGCTAAAAAGCACTTAAGCCACTTGCAGTCCTGAAAAGAATTATATAAATGCAAGCTTTTCTTTTTTTAAAAACTCTCTCAAAATATTGGTGTTTCTCTAATTCTGGCTTTTGTCTGTTTCTCTCCTTTGCTTTCTTCCTTACAACACTCTTTAAAATCCACCTCTTGACCAAAGTTTTGGTCACTAGACCTAATATCTCATTATGTGGCTCCGTGACATATTTTGCTTTATAATGCTGATGTGAAGCTCCTTGGGACATTTGATTATGTTTAAGACACTGCGCAAATTTATATTGTTGTTATATGCTGGCAGAAGTCACAACGCACATCTTCTGTGACAGTCTACTCTGTTGGCCATACATTAACCACTGAAGCAAATCAAAGAGTGGATATTGCCACTCAATGTGTGCAACAGATATCCAAGAGCCATGGTGTCAGGTGGAAACTGATACAGCAGATCAGTGGCATCACAAAGCAAGTATCCCATTGTCTGGGCCACTGTAGAGGAGTCTTGCATTACTTGGCTGAGCAGGTCTCAAGAGCTGTCATGCTGCACAATGTTGCCATTGTGGGAGAATATTCCTTATCACCTCGCAAGTGAGGAAGTGGTGTGGGGAGGGAAGAGAAAGGGAGGCTGCAACTTAGATAGACCCTTTCCACCCCCATTGTATGCAAACTACTAATTCAAGAATTATGCCATTAACACCAGCCCCAATTCCCCATTGATCAAAGGTCCAACACCCATTACTCTCCTCTGTCACTGACCATTGTCCTCTTGCCCTCAATGCAGAGACAAAAGTCAACACAAAGACTGGGAATGTCCTGTCCCACCTGAAGCAGGTAGAATGGAAAATGCTGAGGGGCAGCCAAAAGCTAACTGACTTTGAGCGGGAAATCCTGAAATATACAAGTCATGTCCAAAAACAGTGTCCCCTACTTACTGACCATTCTGCCACTAAAAACAGTTTATCTTTATTTGCTCTATCAAAACTATACATGATCTCGAATATCTCTATTAAATCTCCACATAAACTTCTCCATTCCTGGATGAAGAATACAAGCTTCTCAGGTCTCTTGCATAATTGAAGTTTCCCCTCCCCAGAATCTATGCAGCAAATCTCCTTTGCATTCACTTCAAGGTTTCAATGTCTTTCCTAAATTTACCATACTTAACTTTTGGAATTTGCCCATGCCATGCATTATTCCTGGCTCACCTAATTTACTTGATATCATCAAATACATGATTTATTTGCTAGTGAAAAGCAACTTCAAAGGTTCTGTGCAGCTATTGTTCCTCTTACCATGAAGATCACATTTAAGTTTGATCTCATCAACCAGTGGAATCTCGGTTAAAGATGTAGCAGCAAATCCATTTTTAATTGCCCATTCCACCAGTTCTTTTGAGGCTTTTGGGAGATCAGATATAACTGATGAATTCAATCCTGGCCAAGTTGCATTGATTTCGTGAGATAGCTGAGAAATTATACAATATTGTTACTCAAATCAGATTATCATTTATGTTTAAATGCCATTACCAATGGCACCCTTCTAACTTTCCATTTTGTCAAGCAGTAAGTTGGTTTACTCTTTCAAAAACAATGCATTTCCTTAACAAAATTACTTATTTTGAAATCAATTTTAACTTTTTATTCTCAATGTCGTATGCAAATGAGTATAAGAACAGAACGATAAAGCCAGTTAATGTGCAGCTAGAAAATGGTGGAGATAACGAGACCAGTTCTGGGGCAGGAGAGACCTTTACAAGGTGGAAAGGGTTGCACCGCAAGGACTGGGACCAATATACTCTCCAGGAAGGTTAAATGATGCTGTTGGGAGAGTTTAAACTAATTTGGCAATGGGAGGAGAACCATGATGACGCATGAAAAAAAGAGGAACATGGGTGGCAATTCTCCCGTCCCGACGCGCAAATCTTTTAGCGTGTCGGGCCAGGAGAATTGCGTGTGCGCTGATTCATAGGATTTGCGCATGCGTTCCCAATGCGCGCGCATCTCCCAGCGATGGATAACTGGCGCGGTCGGGACATGCTGGAAACCGGCAGGAACAGCAGGTAAGTGATTTTAATCTTATTTGAACGCAATGTAAATGTCATTTTTGGGACTGAATTCTCTGGGCCCAATAGCATCTTCCACCCCGCCAGCACAATTTCACTCAGGTGGGGTTTAGAGTAGCTCCCCACTTTCGGAGGATGAGCGGGAGATCCCGCTGGAGTGAAAGGGGGGGGCAATCAGGCGGTGGGGGTTGTGTCCCTGGGCATGGGCACCATGGTAGTGCCACCCTGCCCAAGGGGCAAAGTGCCCATTCCCAGGCGGCACCTTGGCACTGCCCATCAGGCATCAGGCAGTGCCAAGTGGCGGGGCCTAGGGGGCGATCAGTGGGGTTGGGGAGAGGGGGTCCTGCTGCCACTCTGCATGGAGATTGGTCGGGGCTGGAGGGAGGCCAGCGATCGGGGCAGACTGCAGATCAGGACGGGTGGGGGGGGTCGGGGTTGGCTTGGGAATGGTCATGGGGGCAGCACTGTGGGGGTCCCGGGCTGGCCAGTGATTGAGCTGACCAGCAAATTGTAGGCTGTTTGGGGCCACTGCATGTGCGCAGAGGCCCGGAACTGTCAGACTCTGGCGTGAATAGGCCCTACCCCCTGAACTTTTAATGATATTCACGATTGTGACTTCTGCACTGCACAGAGTGTGGGAGATTAGCGTGTGAACTCCCACTGAAAAATAAAATTGTGATTTACACCAGTTTTCCCACGAATTCAGCACTTAGAACTTTTTTGGGAGAATCGCTTCCCCCCCCCCGCCCCCACCACCCCCAATTCAAGTTTGTGAATTGCAGTCACAAGTTTGCTACGAGGTTATATTATAGCGGCAATAATGGAAGCTTGATTGAAAGGCAGGAATAGAAATTTAACATTTCTGGCAATGGCATAATTCAGGAATAACAGAGAAGAGAAAAAGAGGAGTGGGGGCTGGTTAGTGGCAATATTAGGCAAAGATACTGTTTCAGCCCTGAGAAGGGTACTGCATTTGAGAGTTCTAAGATAGAACCTAATTAGTTAGAATTATAAAGCAAATTAAGAGTTGGCTGCATGTAGATCACCAAATACAAGGAAGGAGAAGGAGGGGCAAATTTTTAAGTAAATTATAGAAAGATGCAAAAACATTAGAGTAGCAATAAAAAATTTAATTATCCTAATATAGGCCAAGAAAACAAATGTGGAAAGGACAAGGAAGGAATTCCTGTAATATGTATATTGGTGAGAATTGTCTATAGCAATGTTGGGCATGGTACAAATCAGGAAATTAGAGATGTATGTAACATGGGTAATACAGTAATAATGGGCAACTTCAGTTTACACAGATTGGGTTAATCAAATCAGCACTAATTATTTGAGGAGGAATTTAGGAATGTGTACAAGTTGGGTTTCTGGATTGCGTTTTTTAGATTTAGTATTGTGTAATGAAAACGGATTAACTAATAACTTTGCTGTAAAGGAGCGCTTGGAAATAGTGACCATAATATGACGGTACTTTGTATTAGGCTTGAATGTGTTATAGTTCATTCTGAAACTAAGGCCTTAAATCTGAAGAGAGGAAATTATGAAGGTATGAGGGGCAAGTTGAATTGGGAAAATGCATTAATAGATTTGATGGTGGACAGAAAATGGCTAATATTCAAAGAAATACTACATGGTCTACAACAGATTTTCATTGCGCTAAGGCACCAACACGCAAATCAACCATGGTTAACACAAAAGTTCAAGATTGTAATAGATCAAAGAAGTGGCTAATTTGGATGCCAGAAAAAAAAGTGGTAAGCCAGAGGATTGGGAGCAATTTAGAACTCAGCAAAGGCGGACTAAGAAACAATTAAGAAAGGAAAAAATAGAATATTAATATAAACTAGGGAAGAACATAAAAGTTTTTTTAGCTATATGAAAAGGAAATGATTAGCTCAGACAAATGTGGGCCCACTGCATGTGGGAACAGGAGGGCTTATAATGGAGAGCAGAGAAATAGCAGGGAAACTAAATAGTTACTTTGCATCTGTCTTCACAAAAAATGATACAGAAATTCTCCCAGAAATACTAGGCAGTCAAGGGACTTGTGAAACTGAGAAATTAAAGTAAATTCTTAATTAAGAGTTAGTACTTGAAAAGTTAACTGGATTGAAGGTTGATAAATTCCCTGGACCAAATGAGCTTTGTCCCAGCGTGTTGGAGGAGGTGGCTGGAGTGGCTAGTGGATCCTTTGGTGGTTATATTTCAAAATTCTATAGATTATGAAAAGGTTCCCGTAGACTGGGAAGTAGAAAATGTAACCCACTATTTAAAAAAGGAAGAGGGAAATTAGAGAACTACAGGCTTGTTCATTTGATGTCAGTAGTTGGGAAAACGTTAGAATCTATTATAAAAAATGTGGTAACCTGACATTTAGAAAAGAATGGTAAATTTGGGCAGAGTCAATGTGGATTTATGAAAGGTCATGTGTGGCAAACATGTTGGAGTTTTCTGATGATATTACTTGTAGCACTGATAAAGGGGAACCAGTGGATGTGGTGTATTTGGATTTTCAGAAGTCTCGTATAAAGTCCGACACAAGAGGTTAGCAATTAAAACTACAGTACATAGGATGTGGGAAACATATTACCATGGATTGAGAATTGGTTAACAGACAGAAATCAAGGAGTAGAAATAAATAGATAATTCTTAGAATGGCAGGCAGTTGCTAGGTTCACAGCTGTTTATAATCTATATAAAAATGATTTAAACGCGACGACCAATTGTAATATTTCCTATTTTGCTAATGACACCAAACTGGGTGAGAACACTAGTTGTAAAGAGGATGCAAAGAGGCTTCAAGAGGACTTGTAGACAGGCTAAGTGAATGGGCTGGAACATGACAGATGGAACATAATGCGAACATGTGTGAAGTTAATCATTTTGGCAGAAAAAACAGAAAGGCTGAATATTTATTAAATGGTGAGAGTTTGGGAAGAGCCGATGTCCTAAAAGGACCTGGGTATCCTTGTTCACAGTCACTAAAAGTATTTCTGAAATGAATGGCTATCTATTCAAGATTTGCTTATTAGATATCAATTTTAGGCACAATATATTAAATAATACTAAATATAATTGTGTCATATTATATGAGGGATACTATGTAGCATTTATTTGAAAAAGTGTTCTCAAGAATAAATGTTTCAAATGATTACTGTAACTTTGATATATGATTCTGCAGTTGTTTTGTTACCTTAAGATGTAAAAATGAAGGAACTTCTCCACCGATGTTCAAGTTTATAGGCTGATTGCTCTGTATAACCAGGAAGACACTATGGCAATTATTCCCATGTGTAAATTCCACATCCATGTTAACACTCTTCTTTTCTGAGCTCCTAATTTTGTGATCCCCAAAAAGATTGCTGTCAAGAGTAAAATATTGCATAAACATACAGAACAAAGAACAAAGAAAAGTACAGCATAGGAACAGGCCCTTCAGCCCTCCAAGCCTATGCCAATCATGATGCAATAACTAAATTAAAAAAAACCTTCTGCCCTTACTTGGTCTGTATCCTATTTCCTCCCTATTCATGTACCCATCCAAATGCCTCTTAAATGTTGCTAATGTGCCTGCTTCCACCACCTCCTCTGTCAGCACGTTCCAGGCACCCACCACTCTCTGTGTGAAAAACTTGCCCCGCACAGCTCCCTTAAACTTTCCCTCTCTTGTAATTGACACTTCCACCCCGTCTATGCCTCTCATAAGGTCTCCCGTCAGTCTCCATCTTTCCAGTGAAACAATCCGAGTTTATTCAACCTCTCCTCATAGCCAACACCCTCGAGACCAGGCAACATCCTGGGGAACCTTCTTTGCACTCCCTCCAAAGCTTACACATCCTTCTGGTAGTGGTGGTGACTAGAACTAGACACAATACTCCAAATGTGGCCTAACCAAGGTTTTATATAGCTGCAACATGATTTCCCAACTCCCGTACTCCATTCCCCAGCTGATGAAGGCAAGCATGCCACATGCTTCCTTAATCACCTTGGCCACCTGTGTTGCCACTTTTAGGGAACTGTGGACCGGCACACCCAGATCCCTCTGTACGTTAATGTTCCTAAGGGTTCTGCCATTTACAGTATATTTCACACCTAAATTTGATCCTCCAAAATGCATCACACTGAACCAGGGAGAAAGATAATAGGAGGAATGACAAAAAGCTTGGTCAAGAAGTGAATTTTTAATGAGGGTTTAAGGGAGGAGAAGCAGCTGGAAAAAACAAGAATACAAAAGTCAATTATCACTAATCACCTTGCATGTTTATTTCAAATCTTAATTAATCTGAGTTGGGGTTATTAAAGTCTCCATTCGGAATTACTTCTCAGTCAGTAATTTATCACCTGCACACCTATCTCTCACTTCCACAAAAAACATTTTCAAGAGTGCACAGTGTAAACTATTGTTCAATGGTAGCACTATGGCCCAAGTCAGAGTACCATGGATTCATGTCCTACTTCAATCAATTCAATGTAAAATCTAGTTTGACACTCTAGCATAGGATTGATGGAATACTGCACTGTTAGAGCTATCACCATATGTCAAATATTAACATACAAATTAAGAGCAAGAGTAAGCTATTCAGACACTCAAGCCTGCTCCACTATTCAATAAGATCATGGCTGATCTGCATTCTGCCTATCCCTGATACCCTTTGACTCCCATATTAATCAAGAGTCTATCTGCTTCTGCCTTAAAAATATTCAATGACCCTGCCTCCACCACACTCTGGCACGAGTTCCACAGACCCTCAGAAAAAAAATTCTCCTCATCTCCCATTTTAATGGGAGCCCTCATTTTTAAACCCCGTCCTCTAATTCTGGTCTCTTCCTCAAGGGGAAAAATCTTTTCAGTATCTACCCTGTCAAGTTCCCTCAGGAACCTATAAGTTTCAATAAGATCACCCTTCATTCTAAATTCCAATGGATACAGCCCAGCCTGTCCAACCTTTCTTCATAATGTAACCTCCCCACCCACCTCTCCCCTGGTATCAGACAGATGCACTCTCTCTGAACTGATTTTACCGCATTTATATCCTCTCTTAAATAAGGCGGCAAAAATTGTCCACAGTACTCGAGATATGGTCTCACCAATGCCTGTACAACCGTACTGAAAATCCCTACTTTTATATTTCACTCCCCTTGCAAGAAACAACAATATTCTATTTGGCTTCCTAATCACTTGCTGTACTTGCATACATGTACCTGGGCACCAAAATCCCTCTGTACCTCAATTCTCCAATTCCTTGCCATTTAAAAAACATGCTGCGTTTCTAATAGTCCTGCCAAAGTGGACAAGTTCATATTTTCCCACATTATACTTCATATGAGAAGCTAAACCAAAGTCTCATGTTCCCTCAAGTTAGTATAAAAGATCCTTTTGTACTATTTAAAGAAGAATTTTCCTCTGTGTTCTCTCCAATATTTATCCCTCAATAACATCACTAAAATAGATTATATGGTAATTATTGCTGTGAGACTTTGAAAAACGCAAACTGGCTGTCATGTTCCCACACAACAATAGTGATTTTTCTTCAAAGATAGTTAATCGGCTCAAAGGTACCTTTGGGACAGCCTGAGTTTATGACAGACAGCATATTTTTTCAAGAAAAGAGAAGGTTGAGGAGTGTCCTAACAGAGGTCTTTAAATGTATGGAACTGCTTGATAGGGTAGAGGAGTTGGGAGGCCAAAGTAGGCCATAAAGGACCTTTTTCTGAGGTGTTACATGGCCACATAACGGTTGAAAGTAGGGTCCAAGCCACACGCAAGGATGCGTGTGCACTGTGTTATGATCTTGGTAGAAACCAGATTCAAGCAAAACAGATCTTACAAATTTGCTCAGCAGTTCCTTGAACAAATACATCAAACTCAGTCACAAAGTCCTTCAAAACTCTCTCTTCCTTACAAAGGATTTCTAGTTCATCTCCCAAGAGTTAGCCTCATTCCCAGCTGACAGCAACACAACCAACCAGAGTTTAATGGGGACGGTCTTCACCAAAAATAGTCCATGTCTGCAGTATCTCCTCCACTCTTTTTTTTTACAAAAAACTTACTTGGCATTGTTGGCCAGGCCAGCATTTACTTCCCAACCCTAATTCACCTTGAAAGTATGGCGGCGAAATGCTTCTTGAACTGCTGCAGTCTGTGTGGTGTAGGTGCACTCAAAGTGGTTGGGAAGAGAATTCCAAGATTTTGACAACAACGAGGGAACAGTGACATAGTTCCAAGTCAAGCTGGTGTGCGGCCTTGAGGGGGAATTTCCAGGTGGTGGTGTTCCCATGTATCTATATTAAGTTCTGGGCACCTCACTCCAAAAAGATGCATTGGCCTTGAAGTTGGTGCAGCAGAGATTCACGAGAATGATAAATTGATTAGCTTTGTATTCCAATGAATATAGAAAATTGAGGGATTATCTAATTGAGGAGTTAAAAGATGATTAGAGGTATGATTTGATAATGAAGACAGAAATATTTCCTCTGGTTGGGGAGATCAGAAAAAGGGGCATAATCCTTTTGGGGAACAGGACAAAATCAGGCAGCACTTCTTCAAAAGGGCCATCAGGGGCTCTCTCCCCAAAAAGCTAGATCATGATTAGATGCTGTACTTCAAAACCTTCTTGGCAAATGTCAGCATCATTATGCACCCAAACAACGGCGGTATCTTGTGGATAAGTCAGAAATTTCTTAATTGTTGCTGTGGTATATACTACAAAAATTACAAACTCCTCAGCTGGGCTAAAGAACAATGACATATATACCAGTTAAATGGCTTATTAGCTGTGGAAGAAATATAAAATAATAACAGATTTATTTGATATTAGAAGCTATTTTTTCATTCTTGCAATCTACAGAAGTAAATATTTTTAAAACCCTTTGTTTCCACAATTTTGTCAGTTGGTCATAAATAAGGACAGAACAGGTGTTTCACACATTTTTCATTCAAGAGGAAAATTCCTTAAATTAAATTTAATGTAAATTCTCCATTGATTACAATATTTTATTAGGACATCTGACCCTAGGTTGCTTTTTTACAAAATACTTCACTGCATTCACCTCCCTTCAAAACTATATTTGTTTCTGCATTTAAAAATACTCAAGATGATTTGAGTTAATAACATATTCTGTACCTGAAATTGGTGGGTATTAGATTTATGATGTGGATTTGATGAACAATGCGTTGATCAGGTGTCACACAACCCTCCAAATAGTCTCGGAGAACTTTATAATCCTGATAATTTTGAGCACTGATATTAGGCTGGTATTCACATTTAGACAGGCCCATTTCATCTGTTTAAAAAAATAAGTAAACTTCGTTTTTTTAAGGCAATAGAGATTCTAGTGCTCACTGTACTTGTGGAGAGAAAACCTTTTAAAAATAAAACATTAGTTGAAAGAGAATTATCCTAGAAAGAGCAGTTTTGGTTTTAAAGTAAGTTTTCAAATAAGAAACAGTTCTAAGCTAAATAAAAGTGTTTGAAAATGCTAACTCATATGAAGTTGTTAGGTATTTGATCAGAAAATGTGAATAGTGCTTTCCGGATTGCTGCCTGGTTGCAGATAGCAAAGGCTCATAACCTAAAATGAAAGCAAAACAAAATCATAGTATCTTAAAATACCTATTAACATAGAGTTGAAAAAATAATTGTGGTTAACAATGCACACTGTTATTGACATGCAAATCAACCAGCAAATTACAGGTTGCCATATAATAAGAATGTAAGAACCAGGAGCAGAAATAGGCCATCTAAAAAAGTCTAAAATTTGACTTTTATACTCGTGTATATTCTTCACATGCAAGTCCCAGACAAGGGCATTATAATACCTGTTCCATATTTCCAGTATTTTCTGTTTTATATGTATTTAAAATATGGATCCACAGGATTATAAAGAAAATGCCTCACTTCAGTGTTCAGATCTTTTTAAACATTTAAGCTTTTATTTGTTCCAGAATGATAACTATATAAAGCTGCAACTTTGATACTTTCAATGTTTTTACCCCAGATACCAGAAGACAAATTACATATGCCTATTTAAATCAAATACCTACCTTCTCTCAGTTCTATTGTTATTCCTGCAGAATTTTCAAACTTAACAAAACTATTGATTGAACTGCAATTTTTCATAGCTGACTTCAATTGTTCTGGATTTTGAAATGTCCTTATTTTGTGTTGAGGCACAAGGGTTTCCATAGAACCCTGCAAAACAAAGAATTTTATCAATTAGAGTAACCACTTTAAAATAATCTATTTTGAATCTTTCTTATTGATAAGTTTCATATAATAATGCTACCTTCTAAACTGAATTATGAATGTTGGAATGGACCTTTTATTTCACAAACACATTAAATAGCATTTTATAGCAAGGACCTTGGTATGTCTTGACAGAATAAATTGCCATAATATATTTGGGGTGATATTCATTGGCTATTATTTATAATAAGATAATTCTAAAATAACAAATTGCTTATTTCTAACAAAATCGGCAACATTGCTGTTTTGGTTCCACCATCATTATTAAAAGATTGCGTCCAGAGAGTATTTTTTTTGTGTACGTGCAGATTTAACATTACAACTTTTTAAAAGGATAACATTGCCATATTTAAAAATAATTATATACTAGCACATCTGTTAATTAATCTCAAATTCTGACACACATCTGAAAGGGAAAGAACGAACGAGAAGGCAGGTCTGTGTGTGCATGCCAGGATGGGGGAGCGGGGAAAAGAGTGGCAGATGGAAAGAGAGGGAAGAAATAGGACTCAATGCATGCCTGAATAATAATTGATTTATGTGCAAAGTAGTACATGTGTATTTCCAGAACTGTGTATTTTGGATTTGCAGCATTTGATTTATAATTTTCACTACTTAATGGGATTAATTTACTGAATTAAATTAATTTTAATTACCTTTTAAGATAATTTTAAGATATATAATTTCACTTACACATTATCTAATGTAAACTATTTTATGCATGTTATAGATAACTGTAATATAGGTAATCCTCCATTAAAGCACATTCTAATAGTGCATTTTCATTTTAGCGTGGTTTGTAAATAACCAAAGTTACCGGAATGGCTCTGCCACCATTTCCATTTTAACCTGGTTAGTTGGAACGTAGCAAGAACTGCATTGTAACTGCACGTGCTTAATTTAAAAAAAAACACATCACTGCTTTGCTTGCTGCCTCTCCTGATCAGTAACCATTTCCCTTCCCAGAGGAAAAAATAAAACAGTAAATGGGGAAATAAGAACACTGGTCTTGTATACTTTAAAATGGAACACCAGTAAATCAGGAAAATAAAAATACTGGTCCAAACTGCTTTCTCCTTCCTGGGTCTCCTAATTTCCTCAAATCGCTCCTGCTTGTTGCTTTTCTCAAGCCCCAGGAGGAAACAGTGAGGGTGTCAGGAGAGAGGTGGAGGGGCCTGAACAGGAGGGAGTGAGAAAGATGATGAGAGGGGCAGCATAGGTGAAAATGAGAGAGTCAGGAGAGGGAAGCAACAAGTGGAAAGTAGCGAGCTGGAGGGAAAAGGGAGTGGCAAGCAGGAGGGAACCAGAAGGGCAGTGAGTGGAAGGAAGCGAGTGGGGAGGTGAGAAAGAAGCAAGTTATTAAAAGTTGCAAGTTAGTAAGAGCAGAAAATGGAGAGAGGACTTTTGAGACAATTGAGTTCAAGTTAGGTTTATAAATATAAAAATTACATGTCAAAGACATTCATTCATTTATTTGTGCTCGACCCAAAGCCATTTCCTCATCGGCTCTTTGTCTGCCGATGTTTCATCACCAGCAGTTTTCTTGGAAGTTTTTGTCAGTGGTGGTTTTCCATTGCCTTCAATTCTCAAGGGCAGGGTAAGAAGACAGGTCCCAAATCTACCTCGGCCAGAACCAGAATCAAACCTGTGTTGTTGGTGTAATTCGAACCTCACGCCAACCATCCAGCTGGCTGACCTAAACCGCTGCCGTCAGGAACATAACCAACCCTTATTACAAAGTTTCTTATGGAAAGGTGATTTTGATTGGTATTTTGTTTGTTTAGCAAGTCACTTTGTAGGAACACATTGGGAGTGCTCAACAAGGAATAGCTGTGTACATTTCAAAAAAGTTGTAAAGCGACATGTGTATGTACAAACAGAAGGAAAAGAAACCATCAGTCTGTCAAATTTAAATAATATTAATCACCCTGTGGTTGTTAGGCAATAGTGCTATCTTGAAATCTATTAGTTCCTAAAACAGGATGAAAAGGTCATAACTTACTCTTGTAAAACAACCATAATTATTCACTGTCCAACTGAATGATTTAGAATTGTTATTTGGGAGTATGATTAGGACATAAAATAAGCAGTGAGCCGACCCTTAAGGTGCCATTCCCCAGTGTTGATCGTTCATATGTAGACGTATTAAGAGGGCTGCATTTAGTGACTAACAGACTATTTATTCTTAGATACAATTAGAAAAAAATGTTTATTTTCATTACAACCCCCTCAAGTCTCAGCTGAACATTTTGGAGCCAAACGTCTTCCTAAACTTCCTCGAGTAGGACAGGAAGCAGGACCTTTTTGAACTTTTGTGCGTCAGCAGCTAAAATCTAAACTTTTGAAGGCCCTTTGATGGCCCAAGGCCATGACAACAGAATTACTGTAAGGATATTACGGTGCTGGTTTCTAGATTTGCTGACTAAATGTCATTATTTTGCAATAGTATCATACACACTAAAATATATTGTAGTTTTACCACATAAACACAAGCAAAAATATCCTACTTGCTAGTCAGTGTAACAAAGAAAATGTTCAGATTAATTCCTTAATTTTTGTCTGCCTGTAATTTTCATAATTCCCAAAGATTTCAAATATAATATACTGAAAGTTTACACAGTTAATTTTTGTCATTTTTTTAAATTCATTTTTATGGGATGTGGGCATCATTGACTGGGTTGGCATTTATTGCCCATCCCTAACTGCCCTCCATTTCAGAGGGCATGAGAGAGTCAACCACATTGCTGTGGGTCTGGAGTCACATGTAGGCCACACCAGGTAAGGATGGCAGATTTCCTTCCCTAAAGGACATTACTGAACCAGATGGGCTTTTACAACAATCGACAATGGTTTCATAGTCATTAGTAGGCTCTTAATTCCAGATTTTTATGGAATTTAAATTTCACCATCTGCCATGGTGGGATTCAAACCCAGGTGCCCAGAGCATTACCCTGGGTCCCTGGATTGCTAGTTCAGTGATAATTCCACTGTGCTACTGCCTCCCAATAGTGTTTGTGAGACGTGGACGTTGCTGGCAATGCCAACATTTATCGTCCAACTTTAATTGCCCTTGAGAAGGTGATAGTGAACTGCCTTATTGACCCCTGTAGTCGACATGGTGTGGTGATACCAAAAGTGCTGTTATGTAGGAAGTTCCAGGAATTTGACCCAACGTTGTTGAAGGGATATGATATTTTTCAAAATTAGGATGGTGTGCAACTTGGAGGGTAACTTGCCGTTGGTGGTGTTCCATTCAACTGCTTCCAATGCTCATCCAGGTGGTATAAGTTGTTGATTTGGAAGGTGCAGTTGAAGGATCTTTGGTAAGCTGCTGCAGCACACTTTGTAGATGGTACACCCTGCTGCCACACTGCACTGGTATTGGACAGTGAACACTTAGTGGTAATGAAGTGTAAATCAAGTAGGCTGCTTTGTCCATGATGGTGTTGGGTTTTGAGTGTTGTTGGAGCTGCACTCATCTAGGCAAGTAACGTATTCCATCAAATACATGACTTATGCCTTGTAGATGTTAGAAAGACTTTAGGAAATCAGGAGGTAAGTTAATTGCCACAAAATACAGAATTACAGACAGCTATTGTATCTCACCCACAGATTAATAGACAATAATTCCTCAAAGTATGTAAAACTGGATGTACTAATTGTGCATGTTTATTGTTGGCGTTCTCTTAGATCTTCCCAGCAAAACTCCTATTTAAATGTGGCTGAAAATTTAAGATTCAGATAGCAAAAATTGAAATTGACTTCTGATGATCAGGAGCATCATTCCAATCCTTTCTAAACTTATGTGTTACAGATTGTTACATTGTCAATATCATCACATCTTGGTAATTAACTTTTGGAATTAGGATTAAATTCATTCATCAGGTGAGATATGGAAGGACTTTGTAACCAAAGCTTTGTATTATTAGCTGATAATGAATATTTTACATTCATTACTACCATTAAATCTATGCATCATTCTTGGTTACTTTTATATCTTCACATTTCTCCCTTGAAATTAGTTGAACAGTCTCATAAGGTTCAATCTTCAAAGGGCTGCAGAGGTGGGTGAGCCCACAAATTCATGCAACTTTCTGGTTGAAAGATAGTGAATAAATGTTTCTGTATAGTTTGGCTTTGTACTCTCGATGAATAATGCATTTGCTCATAATGTTAGGATTGTGAGTGGCCTAGGTTCTCTTGGATGCAGCCATGGTACTGCCGATGGACAATGTTCGTGCAAGTTAGAATAGGGAAGAGCGATGGCTATCTGCCCGCCAGCAGAAGATAGCCAGTTATCAAGGGAACTGTCAGAAGCGTTAGGATCCCAGCTGGTGTTACTACTGGATGGGTAGGTTCCAGATTGGAACCCTGGCTCAGAAGACCATGAAGTTTGACCTTTTTTTAAAGAAAACATGGAGGAACAGAGTCACAGGACACCCAATTAGTTTTTAACAACAGGAAAAAAAACATTCATTAACCATGAAAAGTTTGATTATAATACAATACTACTTCATTCCCGTTTATCTTCAAAGATGTACACAGATTTCAAGGATAGCACCCCAGTCTAGAACCAAATGGCTGATGCCACTCAATCGACCTTCCATGGATCTCTTCTCAAATTCCCTCCAAATGATTATAACATGAGTGTTTCCAAGCTCCACTCTCAAAAATACACACTTTAAAATCTTCTGCCAAACAATGCCTTTCATCATCAGCTGTTTTGAGCAAGAATCTACCTCCAGGTATTCTAACTATCCTTTCAAACAAAACTTCCTCTCCACTGTTTTAACAGAGTTCCACCTCCAGGTTTTCCAACTCTCCTTTCAGGTTTCCTCTGTCTTGTATGCTTTTACACAAACTCAGATCCAGCCACTGATTGTTCCATAATTATTTCAAATAACGTTTCACAAGAAAGACATCACCAATCTTAGAACCACTTCAGATAGCTTTCTGGCTTCTCACTAGCCAACTACCTTACAGCTCTGTTTGTCTTCACTGAACAATACCCTGTTCAATTTCCGGTTCCTCTTTGTTCTTTAACTTCATACCTCTTGGAGACTTCTCTTCATTTCTCTAGTTCCCTTACTCCATGGTGTGGCTTTTCTTCTAGCGGAGCTGAGAAAGAGGTTCCCTTTAGCTGCAAAACTTCTACTACTCTGGCTCCCAATCTTAAAAAACTATTTTCCCTTAACGTGCACCTGATTGTTAAGCAACATCTCTTTTCTTCTCCAAGTTTTAATTCACTTTTCACACCATAAACTTTCTCAGCACAACAGAAACACAGCTTTAACTGAAACCAAAATTCCTTTCCATGCCAAAGCCTTTATTTAACATGAACCTAATTAGAGTGTTACTTTATCCTACACTAAAACACTAAGTTGAACCCACCTAAATATATACCTAATTTATTATATTTAATACTGGTTAATAATAATAAAGATTTAATAATAGAGCACCTAAAACTACCTCTGCTTTCCTGACAGAAGCCATAGCAATTCTCTGGACAGTATGTGGGCTATTCAATGAGGTCCATCTACCACAATTGCCACAGGACCACAGCTGTAGCCAGCTCCTAACTGGCAGTGAGTCAGCCAACGTTTCAGTGTTTGTGGATGCTCTTTGGCCATCCAGCCTTGGGAAACCACATTGTGTCATTAATTGGAATTGGCTCCTGCAGTCAGCCTCTTGATTAACTGCCTCATCTGAGTCCTGGTGCCAGCATGTGCAAATTCTTGAGCCACATTGTCTCCCTGTGGCAGAATCAGCAGGAACAAAAATTCAAAAATCACACACCCTAAACTGAACATTACCCCGTAACCAAATTTCATACTAGATGGTCAGGATGGCGTTTTGATCTACCACAACTTATATGATTAAGGCTCGCCACCAGATACAAGCACTCAACTGTGTGTCAACCCAAGGTTCAGAACCAGAACTTGGGTCTCCACTCTCCTGCAGAATATGGAGTGGGTTTCAAAGCTTGTAACTCTGCCACAGGCCACTAAGCCACTGGCTCATTCTATAATTACTGTTGGTAATAAATGCAGGTGAAATGAAGTTGCATTAATTTTGCATTCTTATTACTTTATTTTGATATTTGCCTGCTTCTGTAACTTTACCAAAAAATATTTGTGCCCACTCCAACCCCTCAGTCCACTTCAACATATTGATATGAATACCAACTTTACTCTTTAAAATTAATTCATGGGTTGTGGCCGAATTACCCTCAAGTGGCTTGCTGGGCCATTTCAGAGGGCATTTAAGAGTCAACCACATTGTTGTGGATCTGGCATCACCCGTAGGCCAGACCAGTTAAGGGCGGCAGCTTTTCTTCTCTAAAGGAACTAAACTTCACTAAAGAACACTAGTGAACCAGATGAGTTTTTATAACAATGGTTTCATGATTTCTATGGGACTTTTAATTCCAGATTTTTATCGAATTCAAATTTCACCATCTGGTGAACCTGGGTCCCCAGAGGATTACCCTGGATCTCTAGATTACTAGTCCAGTGATAAACCACTACACCATTGGCTCACCATTGGTTCTACTTGAACTATAATATTTATTCCCTCTATTGAACTGTTAATGAAGTTTCCTGTCCAATTCTAAATGCTCACTTATATTTAAAAAAATGACAAAGTAGCCTTCTGACATCTGACCAAGTTAATTTCTTTTTGTTTTAGGAGAATAGTTTATTATTGAAAAATATCCCTGTGATGCTCAGAGCGATATCAAAGCTCATCACAAATATATTTTTACCTACAACAAACATCCTGATTAAAATTGCGAATAAAAGTTTTTATTGTATTCTTAAACTAATAATTTCACATTTTCTACTTAAAAACCCAAAACACTAATTTTAATTAGTTTTGTTATACCAGAGTACAAAGCAACATTTAGATTTGTGCTAATAGTTATTTTTTTTAAAACTCAAACCACAATTATTGTTCTTCATTCCATAGCAGACCATTTTACACTATAAATTTTGCAAAGATGCCGGTCACTGAGATCACAGACACTGCCACTCACCCACTGCTCAGACTCCTTCCTGTATAGTAGTCTACACCAAAAAAGGCGTCAGTTATAAACAATGAGATTCCATAGTCCAGGAATGTTGCCAGCAGCAGGATGAAACAGAAGGAACATGACATAAGACAAGAAAGCATTTTATAGGTTTGCTTGACGACAATGTTTCCAGGAAAATAAATATGGGGTACAGTACTATAGTGGTTGTTACTGGAATAAACAGAGGCTTGGACTAATAATCCAGAGAATGGTAATTCAAGACATATGCATTTTATTTTATTTTTTAAACAAAGTGGAAGTAATAAACTGGCTGTTCATCCGGCAGTAACGATACTTCAGTTGCAAGCAATAAAATAACTAACTTCAAAAAGTAAATCAAATAAAAAGGTTTAATAAAGAAACACCATTACACCAACACTCAGGCCATGGTCTGGCCCACACAAGCCCCTCATAATTCCTATCTGCTTTCTATTTATACTGGGTCAGCTGACCACTGCATCATTTTGCCATTGGTTGGTTACATTGTCTACCGGGTCAGCCGACCTTCACAGCATGTTATCATTCATTACATTCTAACACTGGCTATCAATATAAAATGTTGAATTGTTATAAAAACCAAACTGAATCATCAATGTCTGGAGAGTGGCAAATGTGGTTCCTCTGTTTAAGAAAGGGAATAGAAATGACCCTGGTAATTATAGGCCGGTTAGTCTTACTTCGGTGGTCAGTAAGTCGGATGGAAAAGGTCCTTAGAGATAGGATTTACGACCATTTAGAAAGATGCAGCTTAATCCGGGATAGTCAGCATGGATTGTGAAGGGCAAGTCTTGCCTCACAAATTTGATAGAACTTTTTGAGGAGGTAACTAAGTGTGTAGATGAAGGTAGTGCAGTTGATGTCATATACATGGATTTTAGTAAGGCGTTTGATAAAGTTCCCCACGGTTTGCTTATGAAGAAAGTAAGGATGTGTGGGATAGAGGGAAGTTTGGCCGATTAGATAGGTAACTGGCTATCTAACAGAAGACAGAGGGTGGTGGTGGATGGAAAATTTTCGGACTGGAAACCGGTTACCAGCGGAGTGCCACAGGGATCAGTGCTTGGTCCTCTGCTATTTGTAATTTTTATAAATGACTTGGAGGAGGGGGCTGAAGGGTGGATCAGTAAATTTGCTGATGACACCAAGATTGGTGGAGTAGTGGATGAGGTGGAGGGCTGTTGTAGGCTGCAAAGAGATATAGGTAGGATGCAGAGCTGGGCTGAAAAATGGCAAATGGAGTTTAACCCTGACAAATGCGAGGTGATTCATTTTGGTAGGACAAATTTAAATGTGGATTACAGGGTCAGAGGTAGGGTTCTGAAGAATGTCGAGGAACAGAGAGATCTTGGGGTTCATATCCATAGACCTCTGAAGGTTGCCACTCAAGTGGATAGAGCCGTGAAGAAGGCCTATAGTGTGTTGGCGTTCATTAACAGGGGGTTTGAGTTTAAGAGCCGTGGGGTTATGCTGCAACTGTACAGGACCTTGGTGAGACCACATTTGGAATATTGTGTGCAGTTCTGGTCACCTCACTACAAGAAGGATGTGGAGACACTGGAAAGAGTGCAAAGGAGATTTACCTGGTTTGGAGGGTAGGTCTTATGAGGAAAGGTTGAGGGAACTTGGGCTTTTCTCTTTGGAGCGGAGGAGGTTGAGAGGAGACTTGATAGAGGTTTATAAGATGATGAGGGGGATAGATAGAGTGAACGTTCAAAGACTATTTCCTCGGGTGAATGGAGCGGTAACTAGGGGGGCATAACTATAGGGTTCATGGTGGGAGATATAGGAAGGATGTCCGAGGTGGGTTTTTTACTCAGAGTGGTTGGGGTGTGGAATGGACTGCCTGCAGGGATTGTGGAGTCAGAAACTTTAGGAACATTTAAGAAGCTATTGGATAGACACATGGAGTACTTTGGGATGATAGGGAGGAAATAGCTTGATCTGGGTTTCAGACAAAGCTCGGCACAACATCGTGGGCCGAAGGACCTGTTCTGTGCTGCACTGTTCTATGTTCTATATGTGTTATGGAAGTAAACATACTCGTTTTACCTGATGTGGCTTGTATGTGACTTCAGTATTGCACCAACGTGATTGACTCTTAACTGCGCTCTGAAGTGACCTAGCAAACTCAACAGTGTAACAATATGGGTAAAGAGAAGCAGAGTGGGAAAGGAAGGGTCAGAGAATTCAACATTAATTGTGCATTAGTGAATAAGGTCAAAAAGATAATGTTAGTTTAAAAAACTAAATTAAAAGTTCTTCATCTGAATGCTCAAAGCATCTGCAATAAGGTAGATGTACTAGTGGCATAAATAGAGGCAAATCATCTTTACAGAGATGTGGTACAAGGTGATCAAGATTGAGAATTAAATACTCCCAGGTACATAATATTTCAAAAAGACAAACAGAATGGCAAAGGAGGATGGATAGCCCTGGTCGTAAAGAATGACAGGAGAACATTAGTGAGAAACACTCTGGGCTCAGAAGATCATGAAGTAGAATCAGTATGAGTAGAAATGACGAACAGCAAGAATCAGAAAAGGCTGTTGGGAGTAATTTGTAACCTCTGTGGATTGCCACCTTGACATGGTAGAGAGGCATGTGCATTTGGATCCCCTAAGTGATGCTATTGGGAATGCCTTGTTCCTGGTAGGACCACCCTGGTGGCAAGATAGGGAGGATGGTGGAGGTGTCAGACAGTACAAAAAGTCCTCAAAGGTAGAACAGGCAAAGGATGATTGTACATCTCACTGCAAAGGTGGAAAGCAGGTTGCAGGGGAAATATGGTTCCGATCACAAAGATTTGCCACGTCACCAAAATCTGGCCAACCTGTCAAACTTGTGTGGACAATGATGCCACCCAAGGTCCCCATGTGCTGAAAGAGAATTGGTGATGGGGACATGATTGTGAACCTGAGAATACCTAATCAGGAATCTCCACACAGGCAACAAATGAATGAAATTGGCTAGATACCCATGTTGGGACAGTGGGCAGTAACATCTATGACTGAACAGTCCTCTTCTGCTCATCCAAAATGGCAAAGGAGCCAGAAAAGGTGCCATAAAATAGACTGTCCAACTTCCTCCTGGTTAGGAAACCATCTCCTGCAAGACAATGATCTTCATGATCAAAGAAAACTATATTTTGCAACTTGGAATGTTTCTTGTTGTCTCAAGAGTGACTGTTCAAATCAAAGATCTAAGTTATGGCTGTATCACTTAATCAAGGCACAAAACTGATGCTTGATAGCAAATCATCGACCTGTTTGATTGGTGATGAACATGCACCTAGCAACCAAGATATTGCATGACCCAAAAGCACAAGAGAAGGAATATCAATGTCTCAGCCCCAAAGCAGCAGCAGAAATGACTACCGCACAGTTTTTGTGGAGACAAAGTCCCATTTTCACATTGCGGATACCCTCCATTGTATGGTGACACTACCACCGTGCTATATGGGATAGACTTCAAACAGATCTAGCAACACAAAATCCATGAGGTGCTGTAGGCCATCAGCAGCAGTAGAATTGTACTCAACCACAATCTTCAACCCCGTGGCCCAACATATCCCCCACTATCATTACCACCAAGAAAGGGTATCAACCCTGGTTCAAAGAGTGCAGGAGGGCATGTCAGGAGCAACACCAGGCATACGTAAAAAAATAAGAGGTCAACTTGGCAAAGCTACAACACAGGACTACTTGCATGCCAAACAGCATTAGCAGCGAATAATAGAGTTCAGCAATTCCACAACCACCAAATCAGATCTAAGCTCTGCAGTCCTGCCACATCCAGTCATGAATGGTGGTGGACAATTAAGCAACTCACTAGAGGAGACGGCTCTACAAATATCCCCATCGTCAACGATGGAGAAGCCCATCACATCAGTGTAAGGGATAAGGCCAAAGCATTTGCAACAATATTCAGCTGGAAGTGCCAAGTGAATTATCCATCTTGACCTCCTCCGGAGGTCCCTGGCATCACAGATGTCAGTCTTCAGCCAGCTCGATTCACTCCATATGACATCAGGAAATGGCTGAAGGTACTAGCTGCTGGAAAGGCTATGAGCCCTGACAATATTCCAGCAACAGTACTGAGGACTTAAGCTCCAAAACATGCCACATCCCTAGCCAAGCTGTTCCAGTGCAACTACAACATTACCATCTATCTAGCAATGTGGAAAATTGCCCAATAGTACCCAAGAAACAGGACAAATCCAATCAGGCCAATTACCATTTCATAAGTCTACTCTCAATCATCAGTAATGTGATAGAAGGATCACCAATGGTGCTATCAAGTGGCACTTGCTTAGCAATAACCGGCTGACTGATGCTCAAATTGGGTTCCACCAGGGTCACTCAGCTCCTGCCCTCATTATAACCTTGGTTCAAACACGGATAAAAGAGATGGATTCCAGAGAATGACTGCCTTTGACTTTAAGGCAGCATTTGACTGAGTATGGCGTCAAAGAGCTCATGCAAAACTTGAGTCAATGGGAATTGGGGGAAAACCCCTCCACTGGTTGGAGTCATACCTAGCACATAGGAAGATGGTTGTGTTGCTTGAAGGTCAATTATCTTAGTTCCAGGACATTAGCACAGGAGTTCTTCAGGGTAGTGTCCTAGGCCCAACCATCTTCAGCTGCTTCATCAATGACCTTCCTGCCATCAAAAGGTCGGAAGTGGGGATGTTGACGACTGCACAATGTTCAGCACCATCCCCGAATCTGGAGATACTGAAGGAGTTCATGTAATGATGCAGCAAGACATGGACAATATCCAGGCTTGGGCAGACTAGTGGCAGGTAACATTCATACCACACAAGTGCCAGGCAATGACCATCTCCAACAAGAAAGAATCCAATCATTGCCAATCAGCATTCATGTCATCACCATCGCTGAATCCCCCACTATCAACATCCTAGGGGCTTACTATTGACCAGAAACTGAACTAGCCACATAAATACTGTGGTTACAACAGCAAGTCCGAGTCTAGGAATCCTGCAGTGAGCAACTCACCGCCTGACTCCCCACAGCCTGTCCACCATCTACAAGGCACAAGTCAGGAGTGTGATGGAATACTTTCCACTTGCCTAGATTAATGCAGTTCCAACAGCACTCAAGAAGCGCGACATCATCCAAGACAAAGCAGCCGTTTGAGTACCCCTTCCACCACTGACTAACAGTGGCAGCGGTGTGTACCATCTGCAAGATGCATCGCAGGAGCTCACCTTCCAACCCAATACTGCTATGGGCTAAAAGGACAAGAACAGCAGGGCTGCTGAGATTGGCCCAAACCTAATCCTTCTGACTCACAGGGGGAATAGCACCACTGAGATGTCACTCGGTCTGCTCTGCTGGGTATCAAATCTGTACTAAAAGATCATATCCTAGTCACCAGTTGCCAGGGCTGTCTGGAATGGGTTGTAAACCCGTCATCTTCTAACTCATGGTGAGAATGCTACTACCAAATTTTGCACATCCTCAGATGTAGGCCCTCAGTCACAAATGTTTGTCGTCTTTAACTGAAGTTAAATAGAGAACAACTTTGCTTTCTACAATAAAATCTATGATCTGTAGGTGGATACTGCCAACTCTGGACTATAGTACACAAACCAAAGGATTAATTACTGAAGACTTGGGCACAGTTGGCCCTGTCATTTCCACCAACCCTTATCAGAACTGCAATTTAAACTCCTGCACAAAGCTGATTTTATTGCCAGTTATAGGCTATCTTTCCAAACATCAAAATTAAATTCAATTTTCACTTAGTAAATAATCCTCTCACCCTGAAGTAATATCCTGAATTCAGCTCATTATGTAATTCAGTATTGTGAGGTAGAGTTTTCACATGGTTGTACAAATTGGCCAAACCAATGCAAAATGTTGTAGAATTTCATGTGCAAGTTGCATTCAGAGTTATTTTTCTCCTGTGGTTTAAAATCATTGTGCCGGAAGCTAACTTCACCCACAAAACTGGCCATGAACCCAGGTCAAATTAACCACCATGGCAACTTTACACCAATTATATCCATTTGCAGACCTTTCAGGAGGCTCTTAAAATTATGCTTTTTTTAAAAACACACTTTTTTAAAACCTTTAAAATATCAAAACAACTTAATTTTCTAAGAGACTGATCAGTTTACACTAATAAAACTAGGAAGAGATTCTGTATAGCTTTTTAAAACTCATTTTCAGTTAAAGTCAGGTACTCATAGTTGGTGGATTAAACATCCTAACTGAAATGCTTAAATTTTCAGCTGTAATAATGAAACAGCAACAGGCTGGTATTGTGAGAAACAAAAATCCTCAAACGCTGCCCAATTGCGACAGTTAATGGACAATTTTAAACTTGTTAATTTTTTCTCAAAGCAGAACAACAGTCTCTACTGGTACAGAAGCTGACTAAAAAGAGAAGGAAATACCAGATAAAACTGAAACAGCGCAAGTATTATTCAACACAACAGATCAAGGGATTAGTTTCAAGAAAATCTTTAATGTTCAAATTAATCTATTAAAGAATTGGTCTGTTTCTGAGAAATTTAATATCTAACCAAATATCCAGTTGACAAGTGTTTTGTTTAATTACCATGCAATGTATGTACTTAAAATATGATCAGTTGTGGCACAGTCGTAAAATCTTCTGTCATAGATATAAGTGACATGATAGTAACCAATACTACATATAAATTACTATATACATAATACTTACATAGATTTTAAAAGGCATCTTGATAGCACTCACATTCCAAAATGGTTGGTTGCTGCTGTTCAGGAAAAGAGCCAGTGTCTTATTGGCACTAATCGGCTGTACATGCAAAAATACCTGAAAGGACCAAATAACAAATCGTTATGATCTACGTAACATTGAAACACCACAGTCCACAGTGCCTCTGCAATTGGGATAACTGATATATTTCCTCATTAAATAAACAAACTTAACTGGCTCTTTGTTTTGACTCGATCCCCATCTAAACTTTTTGACCTGAAAAGATGGTGGAAATTAGTTCTATAAATTATTTTAAAAGGGAGTTGCACTGGTACTTAAGGATGAAGAACTTGCAGGGTTCCGAACATTAAGTAGATGTGAGACTCGCATGACTGTTTTCTTCAAAGTTTCCAGCACAGACATAACAGGTTGAATTTCAAAACAGGTCTATGATATTTAGGAGGTTCTTATTTACTGCAGTTTCAATCACAAGTTCAGAGACTCTCAATTTCCACCCCACCTCCAATTCATTAGCTAATACAAAGGTGGTAAAACATTCACTTAAAACTTGAATTAAAATCTTCTACACCTTTTTTGAGTCGATCAAAGTAATGCAGAAGGGGTGAAAGGAGGGAGGTCCCTAATAGGACTCACTCCATCTCCCAAACTGATCTGCTAATTATACCATTATGCAGAGCAGATCCTGGATCTATAGTAAAGAACATCACACCTAGCAGCACGCACCTCTAACAACATGGCAACATCGGAGTACTGAACATAATACAGATCAAGGTAGGCTCAATTCCTGTCATGTGTGGAGAATGTTCCTAACCCACTGTAACATTCAAACTCTGACCTTTGTTTTTTTTCATTTGAGATTAAAGAGATATCAAGTGGTTCTAATCCAGTTCATTTTAAAAATGCTCAACTTTCCTAATTTCCAAAAATTAGGTTTTGTCAGGTTTAAAATAAAAAATGAAGCATATCATGATCTCATCATTCAATGCTCGTCACAAAAAACAGATTTATATGAATCAGCAACATGTGCAATCATCAAATTTGACAATGACTGGGTTCACACGTTAATATATTTAATTAGCAGTTTTTTATTACAAAAAATGCTTGAAACATTCTATATGCATTTTGCCAATTGCAACTATGGAACATACTTTTTTCTATGTCTAATGTTCAAAAAAATACCACTACCAAGCTACCATTATTTTATAATTACCATTTTGTAAAATATTTTCTTTTCACTTCATACCTACAGGAAATAATATGCAATATATTATAGAGTAAAATATTTATACAGATTTTACATGTAATTGACCAAAACTAAAAATGTTATGCTATTCTGTAATAATTCTGTTTAATAGGACAGAATGGGAAGCAACAAAATATATAAAAACAGATTTAATAAGGAAAGCAGTTAACAGACCAGGATAACTGACAATGTAAACATGCTGTGAAATTAAGAAATTTGTCATTTAATCATCCTAGCTTGGGCCATCTATTTATCTTCCATGATAAGACTGCATAAAACTTATAACTTTTGTTTTTCACAAACAGCTTAATGAGTAGAACATTCAAATTCCGTTGAAAGATGACTGTTTTCAAACAATTATCTGTAAAAGTCAGCAATATGTATGAACTAAAGTAGAACCAACTCCCTATACAGTGATTAAACTATGATCAAAAACTACAAAGGGACTAGCATGAAGCTGAGCACCAGTGCTTTTGTTATAAGGCAGCTGTCCAAAGATGTGCATGTTAGGCTGATTGGCTATGCTAAAATTGCCCCTTAGTGTCCTGAGATGCATAGGTTAGGGGGATTAGCGGGTAAATATGTAGGGATCTGGGAGTAGGGCCTGGGTGGGATTGTGGTCGGTGCAGGCTCGACGGGCCAGATGGCCTCTTTCTGCACTGTAGGGTTTCTATGATTCTATGAAATTGAGTGAAATTTCCCGCAACATCCAAGTGGATAGGAGTGTTTTTGCAAGCACAGAAAAAAGGGAGGAAAAAATGGAAAAAATCTAAATTGGCTATTTAAATTATCACTTTGATGCACCATCAATCAAGCAAAGACTAGTTTGCATGCAAAAACAAATAGGCTTTTACTAGCAAAAGACTTGGAGCACACCCATGCCGATGAACTGGTCCAGACTAAGGCAGGGGGGTGGGGAGCAGTCGCCTTTATACCTGGACCGGGGGGTGGGGGTGGAGGAGTTTCGGGTAGGGCCGGCAGGGATGTGTCCAGGCATATCACATATACAGGTAATAAGCTAACAGTGGTTTACCACACACTTCAATACTGATCTTGATTGAAACAGCTAATAGGTGAACTGTACAACATTGTCGCAACAGCTATATGCAAAATAGATCATTATGGAATACATAATAGGCTTTTGTATACACTGTATGTAAACAGCAGTAAGTGGTTATTTCAGATTTCCATACTGGAGAGGCATTAATTTCTTATGTTAATTCAACAAATAACATTTGATATGTTTCCCTGGGTCAAAGTCCAGTTGGTTATGATCCAAATCAAGTCATAGTTTTGAAAAACATTTACAAAATTGCTGTTGCTGATGTAGTACATAGTAAATGATTCTCTCTTATTTTAACTGCTATTAATCTTTTTAAATAAACTCCATTACATTTAAATGGATCAACACCTTGTTACAACAGCAATACTGTTATTGACAATACAGGTACATTATCCAAAATCCGGCTGTCTGAAAACTGGAATTATCCAAAAACCGAACATTTTCTCCCAAGAGACGTGTGCTGCTCCCAGAGGACAGTAAGTGCAGAAATGAAGAAACCTTCTTAAGCTAATTCCAGAGAATGGTATCAATGAGAGATGTGCACCCACCCACAGAGCCATAGTGCTTGAGCTAGTAAAAGCAACCAATAAATAAGCCTTGGTTCAATTCCTGGTCTTTACTCAAAACAGCTGATTTTGGAAGGCTTTTCTATAGGAATGATACAATTGGCCTCAAGACTCTTAATTACAGAACAGAAATTCAGCCAGAGTTCTCTCTCCTAATACCTGTGCCTGGTATATGTATGAATGGATTTCCAGGGAGATTCTTTTGAAGGATGATTGAATGCTTGTGATGTGAAGCAAATATCTGTGATTTCCATGTTATGAGAAAACAAGAGCCAGTCTTCTTACAACATAGATATAAATGCAAACTCATTCCTTCTATATCGAAGTCTGTCTAATGAACTACCTGACAGAACATTTCTCCAAATCTCTAGTTTTAGACTGTCACGACTGGGTTTTTAAAACAATGGATATAGCTTTTTAACATTTAACAGATACCTTTGTGTAAACAAGGTTAGAATAAGATGGAAGTGAGGAAATCAATCATACACACAAGAACCTGGCATGTAATTCAAAATCTGGGAAAATCTGAAATCTGGCATGGTCTTGATCCTAAGGATGCTGGATTTTGGATGCCACACCTTTAAAGTAGATCACACAATTTAAGTCTTGAAAAATCCTTCCAAAAATAAGCGCTGACTTATATGCCATATGTAAAATGCGAACCACCAGTGTAGGATAGGTGGTCACCATTTGGAAATGTGAAAAATGTCCGTTTGTCAGTTACCATGTTGTCTACTCTGTGTGAGCATGTCTTAAAGTCCCCCGCATCATAATTGGCAACACAGCCCATAACATTTGCTTCATTCCATGTACCAACTTATAAAGGGAATATAATCTAAACATGTATTTCTGAGCTGAAATTTAAGATCAACGCCAATGGAATATATCCTCAAATATGCTAAAAATTGATTATAGTGGGTATATATGCCAAGCATAGGCGTATACATGCATTTTTGCATCCAAAAATAAGGGTAATCTTGTATATCGTGATTTACAGTAATTTTGACCTATGGTTTTCCTTGGTTTTCTGTTCCTCATCTTTCCTTTGTTATTCCTCCACTGCTTCCAGTATGTTTTTATAAAAGAACATTAATTATAGTGTATAGAAATGTTTATATCCTTATCCATTGGTATCCCATAAACTAATATATACCAGGTCATTAAATAGTAGGCTAATATATACCTTGAGAAATTAGCATAGAATTAGAGTAGTTGGCTCAGATTTTCCAGTCGGGAAATTTCTGGCTCATTGCACCCACTTCAGGAGAAGCTCCTCCAAATGGTGTGATCTTTATTCCCGACATCACAAGATCACAACATCACAAATTTGTCAATCTTGCTTCCCAGCTGTGCAACAGCAAGTTAATCCTTTTATGAGAATCTGGGCTCTGCCATATTTGGGAAATAACTTTTCAGCGCTACATTCAAAACAAAACAGATGAACTGAAGCTCAGATAGAAATAAATACGTATTATTTGATTGCTGTAACAGAAACATGGCTGCAGGATGACATAGACTGGGACCTGAATATTGAATTGTGCATGATATTTAGGAATGACAGCAAAATAGGATAAGGTGGCAGGGTGGCTCTGTTAATTTGTGATGGTATTAATCCAATAGAGAGGGATGACGCAAGTTCAGGAAACCAGGATGGAGAAGCCAAAAAGAAAGAAAAGTTCAAAGTGAGGTCCCATCATCCGTGGTTAACCAAAAAAATTAAAGATAGTATCAAACTTAAAGAGAAAGCATATAATTGCACAAGGATGGGTGATAGGTCAGAAGATTAAACAGAATGTAAAAACAGCAAAGAATAATGTGATCTTGTTGCATAAAGTTAAATCTCACGGGATCCAGGGTGAGGTATCTAAATGGATACAAAATTGGCTTCTTGACAGAAGCCAGAGGGTGGTTGTAGAGAGTTGTTTTTCAAACTGGAGGTCTGTGACCAGCAGTGTGCCTCAGGGATCAGTGCTGGGCCCACTGTTATTTGTCATTTATATTGATGATTTGGATGAGAATATAGGGGGCATGGTTAGTAAGTTTGCAGATGACACCAAGATTGGTGGCATAGTGGACAGTGAGGAAGGTTATCTCCAACTGCAGCGGGATCTTGATCAATTGGGCCAGTGGACTGATGAATGGCAGATGGAGTTTAATTTAGACAAATGCGAGGTGATGCATTTTGGTAGATTGAACCAGGGCAGGACTTACTCAGTTAATGGTTGGGCGTTGGGGAGAGTTACAGAACAACGAGATCTAGGGGTACATGTTCATAGCTCCTTGAAAGTGGAGCCACAGGTGGACAGAGTGGTGAAGAAGGCATTTGGCATGCTTGGTTTCATCGGTCAGAACATTGAATACAGGAGTTGGGACATCTTGTTGAAGTTGTACAAGACATTGGTAAGGCTACATTTGGAATACTGTGCGCAATTCTGGTCACCCTATTGTAGAAAGGATATTATTAAACTAGAAAGAGTGCAGAAAAGATTTACTAGGATGCTACCGGGACTTGATGGATTGAGTTGTAAGGAGAGGCTGAATAGACTGGGACTTTTTCTCTGGAGCGAGGAGGCTGAGGGGTGACCTTATAGAGGTCTATAAAATTATGAGGGGCATAGACAAGGTAGATAGTCAATATCTTTTCCCAAAGGTAGGGGAGTCTAAAACTAGAGGGCATAGGTTTAAGGTGAAAGGGGAGAGATACAAACGTGTCCAGAGGGGCAATTTTTTCCACAGAGGGTGGTGAGTGTCTGGAACAAGCTGCAGAGGCAGTTATAGAGGCGGGTACAATTTTATCTTTTAAAAAGCATTTAGATAGTTACATGGGTACGATGGGTATAGAGGGATATGGGCCAAATGCGGGCAATTGGGATTAGCTTAGGGGTTTTTAAAAAAATAATAAGGGCAGCATGGACAAGTTGGGCCGAAGGACCTGTTTCCATGCTGTAAACCTCTATGACTCTAATAACTAAAAGATTAGTAAGGATGGAAAAATTGGTGTACAGGGGAAAGTTAATTAGAAATATAAATACAAATAGTAAGAGTTTCTATAAATATTTGGATAGAGATGAAAAACAATAAAGGGAAGAAGTCACTGTGGGAGTGATGTACGAGTCCCCTAATAGTACCATAGGCAGGATGCAGTATAAAGGAAGAATTAGTGGAAGCTTGCCTGAAAGGTACGGTGACAATCATGGGGAATTTTAATCTACATATAGACTGGAAAAAAATCAGATGGACAGAAAGTGTAAATGAGGAGTTCATGGGATGTTTTTGGGAAAGCTTTTTAGAACATTTTAGAGCTCTCTGAGCTCTCCACTGAATTTTTTCAGGGTCCAGCCTTTGTACAATTTGCTGTACAAAGGCCTTGGCCAGTCCAGAAACAGTTAAGGAATGCCCAACGTTGGCACAGTAGGTTGAAGCCGAGTGGACAGACTATGGGACCTGAGATGAACAAGTGTTTTTTTCAAATGGAGGTGTGTTGGTTTCATTCCTGCTACCACAGGATCTCTGTTGTTATTCTTTGGCATGGTAGTCCTAGCTATTCAGGCTGGTGTGATGGTTGGAGAACAGCCACTGAATTGGTAAGATCCTTGTGCAGCAGCGGGCTTGGGTTGATATAGACCTTATCTAGGAGCTTTCTTCTTATAATCTCCATTCTTATGAGAGGGGCGGGATGGGTGGGATGTTGCATAGGACAGGGAGGCAGGGGAGTAGAGTTGATTGGAGGGTATCCGAGATGATATGCAGTGTTTGTTGAGCTGGGTAATCTACAAGGCCAGTATAGGATGAGTTCTACTATACTGGTGCACAGTACTCTGCAATCGATTAACGATGGTAAGAGCTGAGGTGCTTAAGATTTGAGCACCTGCACCACACCGTCTCATCACCCAAGTGCACCTTGAACCATTTATCTCAGAGTAATAGTTTGATGGCATCAGTAACTCACAAGAGGAGGCCACTGTGCCAGACCATGTTTTACGCTGCAGTCAGATCAAGAAAGACAGTGCTTGTATTGACGTTATTTTCAAAGCCATTTTTAATTAAAGTAGTTGGGGAAAGGACCTGGTCACATGTACTTCACCCACACCAAAGCCAGCTTATTCAGCTTTCAAGATTTTTTCCATCTCTGGCTCTATCCACTGTAAGATGAGACTCTCTAAGACCTTCCAGCACACAGGAAGTAAATATATTGGTCAGTAGCTTGAAGGTAAGTTTGGGTCTTTGCCTGGTTTTGGGGGGCCGATGACTTTGGATATTTGCCAGGATTTAGGTAGTCAGTCTTCCTTTGCAGATAACCTTTGAGGAATTGGTCCAACCAGCAGCTGGCATGTGGGCCAAAGTGAGGAACTCAGGAAAAATGTTGTCATAGCCGGCAGCAGTGCCAGGCTCGATTTTCTGTAGCATGTTGTCCAACTCCACTGCAGTGAAGAGTTCAGGGCATGATCTGAAACTATAATGCCTTCAAAAGGCTCAGTGACTCAACATTTGGACAAATGTGAACTCATTAGAAAGACTGTAATAGAAAGATTTGTAAAGCCTCTTGTAAAGCTTAAATAATATCCAACTAATCCAGTTAATTTTTTGAAGGAAGTTCTTAATGTAGTAGATAAGGGTGTGTATATGGATAAAACAGAAAATGCTGGAAATATTTAGGTTTGATATCATTTGTGGATAGAGAAATAGAATTAATGGGAGTGATTTTCCAGCCACCCTTTCAGTGTGTTTTCCAGTGGCAGAGGCAGCTGTCGATTAGCCACATGTAGCAGGATCTTCTGGCCCCACGGATGTCTACACCATTCTACTTGGCTCACCCGTCCTGTCGCCAAGGAACCCGCCACAGAGGAGGGGACATCTCCTTCAGCAGAACTGGAAGATCCTGCCAGCAGAAAGGGCTGGAAAATTCCGATCAATTTTTCAGGTTGATGACCTTTCATCAGAACTGAGCATACTTAGAGATAGCATTGTTAAACAAGGCTGGAAAAAAATGGAAAGGGGACGAAAAACAAAAGGAAAAGTTTCTGATAGATGGAAGGTAGGTGAGAGGAAATAGTGAAAGAGATGATGGTGCAACGCAAAAGGTTAAGGTACTGGAATAAGTTTTTTAAAAATGTGCCTATAGGAGGTTGAATGGGAAAAGTAAAATTATTTCCATTGGCTGTCACCTAAAAATGCCGCAGACATTACGATCTGAAATTGTTGAACTTAATGTTAAGTCCAGAAGACTTTGGAGATTGTCTACACCAGGGGTCTCCAAACTACAGCCCGCGGGCCACATCCGGCCCGCAGCGGGCCACATCCGGCCCGCAGCGGGCCACATCCGGCCCGCAGCGGGTCACATCCGGCCCGCAGCGGGTCACATCCGGCCCACAGCAACTTGAAATATTCATTCATTTATAAAACTAATTTTTTTCTTTGGCCCGCGAAAATGTGTAAAATATACGATGTGGCCCTCGTACTGAAACGTTTGGAGACCGCTGGTCTACACGATAACACTGACATTGAACTTCATTGGAGAATAGAGGCAGAAGTCAGAATGAGGCCACTCCCACAATGACCTTTCGGTCCTCAAGGTCAAACATTATGGTTGATGAATCCAAGACTGAACATCAGACAAAAAAAGTTTCATGGTGGAGCTGTGGAGAGCTTGAAATGAGCTATTGGAGATTTAGAGCTGGATTCCTAAAGTAATAGATCCATGATATAAATTTTACATAGCCATCTTTTTCATTTCTATAGAACTTTAGGAATGGAGAACCTATGCAGTTATCAATGTCGAATTGAAAAGTTCATATAGGATAGCATGCAAATAAATGTTAAAAATCAAGGTGAAATATATGTGTAGCTGGATACACTAACTTACTCGTCCTTCAAGCCAGAAAACTATAATAGCGAGTAATTTCTTGATTAACCTTTTCTCCCGTATAGCATTTAATGATCATTTTAAAAATAGAATGCTTCTTACTTCACACGTGACTTAATGACCTTTTCAAATGTTTCCTGCATGTAATTATTTTTATAATGCTGTTACTTGGAAATTTTATGCCAGCTCCTAGTTTGCAACAATACCTAAAGTTATTCATTTTAGTTTTTGAAGTTGTTGTACAATTTTTATCTGAAGGCATTCTCTTTTGATCAAATCACTGTAAAACTAGGTCATTTAAATCAGCATATACAAAACAATTAAAATATTGGGTCGCAGTTTCTATTTTTGCTGTGTTTCTTGCAGATATAATTGTTTTCTGTTTGAACATTTTTTTTCCCTTTGCTTTCATACCCTATGCTTATGTAAACTGGCTTCCCGTTATTCTTCAATTCCATTTTAAAGGAGACGGCTCCGTGCTATGTTGGGCACTCTGCCAAATATGTGCTTACCAGACATAGGACATCAGCCCTGCCTCTGTATATTTATAATCTGTCTAGCATATCTGTTTATATAATGTATTGTGAGTAATAGTATAGCTTTCATTCACTTCCCTCATTAGAAAATGCATGACGACCAAAAGGACACAAAATGAAAAGACATTTCCATTTTTTTCAAAAAGTAGCCAAGTACAGAGTGTAGCAGGTGACTTCATTAACATTAAGTCTGGCTGCAAACAAAAGCTCAATGTAGGCAGAGGTTTGAGTGGGACTATAACAGTGTGGTGTCATTTCTCTGACCCATGGCTCCCCACTGGAAATGTGGAATTGGAAGATATACTCTTGCAAAGCCTGAATGTGATCTAATTATTTTCTGTGCATGTAACAACTTTATCTTATTTCCAAAATAACTGCACAAAATCTGTTTTTTAAGTTAAGATTAAAGTACATATCAAACTTAGTTGACAGTTAAACTGAAACTACCAGTCATACCATGCCTGAAATTCAATGCAAACTAGCAGATTCGAATTATGTTGTTTACCATATCATGTGCAAGTTGCATGGCTAATTTTTAATGTTAAGGAATAACAGCCTTTTTTCCCCCTTTATTTTAGGATCTTTGAAAATAAGTTTATGAAGCTCTTTAGAAAGGACTACTGAAAGCATCCCAGCACTTTCAAAATGAAGCTTCACATCGGGCTCTATTTTTACTACTGTTGGAAAAATCGCAAACTGAAGTGAGGTTCTGGTGAAGAATCTGAGGCAGAGTGATAATGGCACTTTTGCATCAACATGTACCAAAAGTGGCAATATATCTGTATACTTAATTACTACAATTATTTAATTGGAATTTGAAAGGCTTCTAGTAATGGTATTATTTATACTGTTCATTTGAAATGGTGTTTCATTTATCGTGGTTTAAGTTCTCAACATGCAATTTAGAGAAACAGTCCACGGTTGTGATTTGTGATGGCTTCTTGAGGCAAAGGGGCCCTGAACTGAAACACTAATCCTGTCTGTGCCCAGTTAATCAAAACTTCAAGAACACTATCAACATTTATTCTGTACATTTTCTGAGATCTTCATACAAAAAGAGTGGGTACTGTAATGCTTTACTTCATGAGTTCACCAGGAGAAAGGGAGCACTTTGGCATGGACACCTTCTTAGAAAAGTCAGTATGCTCCACACCTTCAGTGAATGCCCATGTATACCGCTCCACAAAAATTGTTTCCAGTCAGCACTTGAGTGCTAATCCTCAATTAGGGAGTCTGTTTTAGCACCTCCGGACAAGTTTAAGTTATGGCAATCATCAATTAGGACCAAAATTGCATAATAAAACTAGTCTTTCAAACAGGCACAAAATCCTTTAAAAATCTTTTTACCAAAATATGTAAATTTAAATACCTGAAGTAAAGTGACAGGTAGGATCAAATTGATGGCAAAAACAGTTTCATTAGCTGTTGAGCTGCCACTGCATACACAGCCTTGTAAAACATTAAGCGGCTTAAGGCGTGAGATTGTAACAGGATGATTTATTCCAACTTTTCCGACTTTACATTCATTGGTTTTCACAGGACCTATCGAGCACAAAACAGTAATACTCAGTTATTCCAAAATATAAATGTGAGGAAGGATTATTTCAGAATGGTATAATAATTTTTAAGCTAATAACATTGCGAAGTTCATATGAAATATGATCCATGAAATGAAATTATATACAATCTGCATTTGTTGAATCAAAATGATATATCAATTTTGATAAAAATAGAATGACTTGCACTTGTGAATTGATTTTCTTTCCTGACCGTCGACAATTATGAAAAGATCCAACAGAATGCTATTTCCAGTTGAATATATCATATCGCAATAAGAATGTTCAAAATATAATTTGTTATAAAACGGTACACTATTATGTAAACTTAAAGCAAGAACAACATCAAAAAAATGAACATTAAGGCATGAACAGATAGAGGACATAATTTCCTGTCTGCATTTTTCTGTGTTATACAGCAAAACACAATCGGTGTTAGGGTGCACACATTTCCACCAACTGCACTCAGCACAATCACAACTTGCAGTTCATTGTCTTGTTCAGATAGCAGAATCCAGTGTGCAAATAGCAAATACAGTAAATTATTTTGTATCAAAGATTGAAAGTGTGTTTCCTAAATATGTTTGCAACCTGCTCTGTTAGAATACTACATTGTCAACATCATGTAAAGGAGCTCAAATGCAATGTTTAGCTTAGAATCTTCATACAGTATTCAAGCAGAGCCAACAACAACGGCAATGGAATGGAATTTTCTTCAATTGAAATGCAGATTGTAGAATCAGACAATGTGGTCAGCACAGCCAATAGTGGTATCCCCATTGTTCTACCCCTTTGAATTGGAATTTCATAGCGAACGTGTCCTAATATTGGTCCTAAGATGGGTACACGCCCAAAACTTCACATCCCATTTTTTCTCTTTACAGTTCCCGATTGACCCAATGTGTCTTTCGTACTTTAATTGCATATTTTCAACATGTCCGGTTTTCCTTTGTACGGATCCCAAAGATCCACTTACATTTAAGTTGCCATAAAGGAGAGTATGACGCAGATTGCTTGAAAAGTTAGTGCTGATAGTTGAGTAGGATACGGAGAGGTTGAATTAAATGACGAGGTACTGATGGGCAAGTAACATATCACATAGCCACATTTAATCAAATCTTATATTGCAACAGTTAACTGTGGTTCAAACTTTCACATTTAAGCAACAGAAGTTTCAATGTTGTTTTGCAAACGCTGTATGGGCAACATGGGCACAGTGCATCAGAAATGCAGTCTAGCAAGAACAAAATCTCAGGGCCAGGCTTCTTATCCAGCATAATTAAAGTATTCTTGATGCACCAAGGACACTCAGGAAATTCCCACCCTTCTTTAGCTCAGAAGGCAGCTGTCGTTTTGATAGAGAAGCTTAGAGAAATCCAAATAAACTTTGAATTTCAGAAATTATTGGTGTAAAATTTTTATTTTTTCAGAGTAGTGATGAGTTTTTAAATCCAGTTACACTGACCAATACCTGTATGTTGCATGCCTGTGCTAAATAAAGGTTCCGTATCCTGTGAATATGCATGCAGAAGTCTGGGCAATGCTACAGTTTGTCTTGAAGGAAGTTGAGAAGTTTGAGACAGAAAAATATATTTTTTAAATGAATTTAAAAATTGCAGCTATATGCGAAGCATTAAAGATACTTCATGATGTGTGGCCAACTTTACTTGCATGGCCAACATTAAAGCCGACCTGCTGTTCCTATAGGAGTGTGGAATGCTGCACCTCAGCAGCTACAGTCGGTGGCCGAGCTGCTGGTCACCCGGACCATCCAACTAATCAGGAAGAAACAATTGCTGTTCCTCCGGCCTGGGTAATCTGCTGCGGGGTAGCAATTCCTTGTTGCAGATGTCATGTACAAAAAACTCTTCAGACTTGTATCCCGACAGGTCCTAAAGAATGAGCGGTTGGAAGCCCTCCAGCAGCTTCCATTGCTGCTGGCCATTTCTGGGCCAGTCATTCTGGGTGCTGACTTCAACTGCATCATCGGTGCAGCTGGACAATCCTGCAGGGACAACAACAAACAGAATGCCACGTTCAGACCCCTGATGGATACCTTAAAAGATGCCAAGCTGCACGACATCTTCAGCAGCCCTGCAGACAGAGCACAGCGAAAATGCCAGGTGGGCCAGTCCATTCCAGGATAGTCTTCCCATTTGTGTCCCATGCATCCACAGTCAGGTCCACTGATGTCATGTCGATGTTCCTCTGACCACTGTCACCTACCAGAAAACCAGAGGGTGGACGGGGTAATGGAAGCTAAACGTGAAACTGTTGACCCCAGAGAACCTAGAGGAATGTAAAAGGGATTACAAAAGTTGGAGAACCGTGAAACCCCTCCGAGTCTCCATCACTCTGGTGGGAAGCAATCAAAGTGAACATCAAGAGATTTTTCATCCGTAAAGGTGTTCCGAAGGCAAGAGAGAGACTAGAGTGGCTTGGCTGTGTGCAAAAACCTGGGAGTAGCATATTGCCAAGTAAAGGCAGAAACTGGGCATGTGGGAGCAGTGCTCTCTCTCCATTGCAGGCAAAAACCTGGTCATCAGGTGTGAGATACTCTCGGTGTTGCTGTATGTGGCACAGGTCTGGCCCATATCCTGATCCTGTGCCAGAGCAGACACCTGAGCCATCTTCAAATTAATTTGGAGATCCAAGATGGATCGTGTCCGAAGGGACAAATGCACAAATCTCCAGATAAGAGGGGGGAAAAAATGTACCTAACTCAGTCCTTATCCTGATGGCCATATTTGTTTGTGACTACATCAAGCTGTGCGTGGACCCTTGGAACGCAAGCACCAAGTGTCACTACATACTGAGATTCAACCTGTTCCCAGTGTTGCAAAAGATGGGTCTGGCCACATTGTCACAGAATACTCCAAGTAGTTGCACTGTGTTGTATTGCCTGTCTCTTGTGGAAAAATTTGTTCAGAAAAACACCTTTGACCACAGGTCCATCAAGCAGTGGTCTGCAGGTAACGTCCTCAAGACCCTGAGAAAAAAGGAGACGGTGGATCCTGTTGGATGGTTCTGAGCAGACTGTTAAAAGTCACCAGAACTTTCAAATGAGCACCAAGACCTAGCTTGGCTGGTGGTGAGAAGGGCACTCCCTGTCAGATCCTTTGTGCACACCTGAAGGCTCTGTGCCACTGCACACTGCCCTCAAAGTGGTGGTGGTTGGTGTGTGTGTGTGTGTGTGTGTTGGGGGGGGGGGGAAGAGAGCAAGAGATGGCCTCCTTGAGAATGTGCCTTTGCAAAGAAGGTCTGGAGGGAGAACCAGTGGTATTTGTTGAGGCTCAGTTTTAAATATTTGAAATATTTTTTGCAATGTTTCTTTCAGAGATTTTATGAATAAAGTATATTTTTGCAAAAAAGGAAGTTGATGCCTCCCTCAAGCACAGCCAGTTGAAGATACCAGAAAGTCAGAAGAAAATTTGGGTGCAGTGACCATTGTGAGCAGAACAGAGGAAAGAGGATTTCACCCATTTTCAGGTACTACTTTGCAGCAGGACAAAATAAATCTACCCTGGAGGTCCAAGTAAGAACATCATCTGGGAGAAGGCCGAGGAAAGCTTTGTTTTTGATGCTCTATGCACTTTTGGATCAGCGTAGGATGTCAAAATGTAATAGATTCAGATACAAATGAGTATGAAAATGAAGGTGAGGTGAAATATCTAAATTCTTCTGCTACAAATTTAATTATAATTTTGTAGAAGACTGAAACTTTAGCAATGTCTTTCATGTTGTAAAGAATGAACTCACTAGCTGCAAAATGACTACAAGTTCTAGAACAAATCACTGAACAAAGGATGAAGCAGGCTTCAAAGTCCTCTGAATCTGCACAGAAAGATTAGATCAAGAGAGAGGAGGAGGAACACCATTTTCTCTTAGGAGACTGTGAGAGAAAATATGGAGGATGTCCATGCCAGAAAAATTTTCTGAAAATCAGGCTGAAATACAAGGGAAAAAAAATCAATGATCTAACTTACTTAAAGAAAGAATATTGTTAAAATACCATATGATAGATGCTCCACTCTCGGCCTCATTAATTACAATTTAACATTACTACCTCCTTAATGCCTTGCACCGAAGTTTGAAGTGTGGCTTCAAACATCCTTCTCCTCATGCTCACATACTCACTGCTATTGCAACTCTCATTTATTCACAAGTCACAGACATTGAGTAATTGTACCAGGACAGCCACAATCTCCAAACTCCTTACAAGACTTTCACTAACACAACATTTTTTCTTGCTGCAGAAGGTCACAAACAACAGGCAACCCAAGGACAAACAACCCATCACACCTTTTCCCACATTGAAAAGAGCATCCTAATTATAATGGGAAGGGCAGAGAGGGGACTGTACTGCTGGCAATACTGGAGGAGACATAACACTTCTTTGTCTTTCCTGACTTCTCCTTTACCCCACATACGCTGCATGACAAGTCACAGATGTCTTTGATACCCACTTATTTTTCTCTTCTTTCTCTCAAACCACTATTAACCCACATTGTTTTGTTCATTCAGCTGTTTAGAATGTCAACATCTCACTGGAGGGAAAGGACTGCAGCATTCATAAATATGTAAACATAATCTCTTGATCAAACTCTCACATACACTAGTTCAAATGCTGACACCAAATAAGCTCAAGTTTAGGTTGATTTCGGTTTGAGGAAGAATGTGAACATGTTGAGTCACGAGGCACGGGTTTGTTGGAACTAGAGCAAAGAGAATGGACATTATATATTAATGATTTGGAAGAGGGAACTAGTATGCAGATGATACAAAGTTGGTTGGGATGGTCAGCTGTGAGGAGGACGCAGAGCTGCTTCCGCGTGATTTAACAGGCTAAGTGGGCAAATGCATGGCAGATGCAGAATAATGTGGATAAGTGTGAGCAATAATAGGGAGGCAAATTATTTGAAATGGGGGTAAATTGAGCGAATCTTGGTGTTCTCGTGCATCAGTTGCTGAAAGTAAGCACACAGGTACAGCACACAGTAAAGGCGGCAAATGGTATGTTGGCCTTCATAGCAGGAGGATTTGAGATAGGAATGTTTTTCTGCAATTGTATAGGGCATTGGTGAGGCCATATCTGGAGTATTGTGTGCAATTTTGGTGTCCTTATTTGAGGAAGGATGTCCTTGCTTTAGAGGAAGTAGGGCAAAGGTTTATCAGGCTGATTCCTGGGATGGCAGGTCTGTCATATGAGGAGAGACTAAGTCGGTTAGGATTATATTTACTGAAGTTTAGGAGAGTGAGAGGGGATCTTAGAGAAACTTATAAAATTATAACAGGTTTAAACAGGGTATATTCAGAAAGAATGTTCCCGATGGGGGAAGTCCAGAACTAGGGGTTATAGTCTGAGGATAAGGGGCAAACCTTTTAGGACTGTGAGGAGAAATTTCTTCACCCAGAGTGATGAATCTGTGGAATTCACTACCACAGAAAGTAGTTGAGGCCAAAACATTGGATGATTTCAAGAAGAAATTAGATATTAACTCTTGGGGTTAAAGGGATCAAAGGATATGGGAGGGGGGGAAGGCAGGATCAGGATATTGATTTTGATGATCAGCCATGATCAAATGAATGATGGAGCAGGCTCAAAGGGCTGAACGGCCTACTACTTCTTGCTTCTATGACTCCACAGATGCTAAGTCAACAAAGGGCAAGGGGTCAGGTGCTGGCATAAGAGTGCAAGCTACCGAAGAAGGCCCATGGACATACAATGGAAAATGTTTGGTGCACTGGACAACCTGTCAGAAGTCTTGTGAAATGTCTCAGAGCATGGAGAAGTCCAGTTCAACACTTTGCATAAAGCATGGAGGGGACTCTGTTCAAGACAGACTGAAGGATCAGCTCCAACAGTACTTCAGTAGAGCCCACCATGATGGAGTATCTTTTGACAACTCTGACAGCTACAATGGCAACATATACTGCTGCCGTGGAAGTTCACAGGGTCACTATAGCAACTGACGTTTGACGGCATGATGCTCAGAGGGGCTTCCAGTTGGCTATGATTTCCACTTCCAATCTGGTTCATTTATAATAAATTCCAATCTGCGGTGTTGATTTTAAGTTGGTCTGATCAGATCATCTAAATCTTCAAAAAGGGTTTGCCAAGAAGCCTTCCGGAGGTTAAAAACATTTAAAGTGAACATTTTAAAAATAGAAGTACAATCTTCACAACGCAAGTAATTAGAGTGACTGTTACATAATGTTATTTCCTTTAATGTAACATTCCTAACGAATGGAGTTAACATCCGTATTTAGGTCCAGCAATCGTCTATGGTATTAAAGTAGAAAACTGGATCTCTTCAATTCTATACAAAGTAACTGTCTTATAGTCATTACTACCTGTGGATATCAAGCTGGAGCAAAGGCTACTTTGTAGAATAAAGTACAAGTTACACAAGATTCACTCAAATGGCTACTAATACACTTCAGTCCTGCTGTGTGGTCATCAGATGATGATAACTCAAGCAGAATGCATTATACAGTTATCCCTCATCAGTCATTATTTTCCATAGTTACTGGTAAATAATCTCTTATTCCACGGGAGACTGATTTAAGCATCACAGAGAAAAATAAGTTCAAATAGAATTGTATAAAATAAAATGAAGGTAGTTAATTCTACAGTTCCTGCAGCTACGATTGCATGGAACATGTGGTGGACCTCAGTTGTGCCTTTGTCCTATATGGACCACCGTTGTGTGTGTTTGTCATACCTGGACACATCCCCTTCCAGTTTGGTTCCTCCCCTCGGCACCTAGTATAAAGGTGGCTGTCTCCTCCCCCTTGTTCAGTCCAGGTCGGTTATTTGTTGGGATCTGCTCCTGATTCTGTTGTGAATAAAAGCCTACACTTGTATTGGCACACCGTAGTCTTTCGCCTTATTGATAGCGCATCAGAACACAATACAAGTCTAATATTTGGCATGGATTGGATGGGCCGGTTGGTCTTGTTCAATAGTGACTTTCCAATTTTGTGTGCTCAAACTGAACGCTGTCAAGTAGTACTAGAGCACATCAAGAAGGTGACCTTACTCAGCTTGGGATTAACACTGGTTACTTTACAATTGCAACAGTGCAAAGCCACCCTTTCAAGTTTTATCCTAAACATTTAAAATGACCTAAAAATGATACAAAACAGTATTTCCAATTTTTGTGTTAATAATGGATAGGCAGAAAGGTGCCTCTTTAGTAAAAATATTTCACTGACACTAATTTTCACAGGTAAAGTTCTGTGGGAAAAAATGGAGGTGCTACAGACAAAAGTAGAGAAATAAAGTGAGTGACACAAAGTAGAGAGAGATGAAATTGATTGTAAATAGCAATAATGGAAATGCACAGATGCTGGGCCAAGTAACATCCGATGTTCTTATTTTTTCTTCTCGATTTTGCACAAATAACGCTAAGGCACAGTCATACCTTTCTGACTTCCTACCCTTAATTTTAACTGCAATGACTATTGCAGCTTTGAAACTCCTCTGACTGTCCCCTTTTACTTCACCCAAGTCTCACCTTTCCCATATTTTTGACTCTGAAGGTCTGAAATAAACTCAAATTTGTTCCATCCATATTCAAGTTGAATACTTGCGCAGTCCTTACTATGTTTCAACTTACTTGATGTAATTATTGTGCATAAAACAGACATTTGTTAAATATCCTAACTTGGTGGCTATGTAAAATAAGTGCCAACATTTGCAGAAACAAACTATTTTAAAAAGGTGTAACAGACAGAAGGCCTATATATAAATAATTGTCTCCAAAGATGACGGCACTTAAGGACTCAACAATTAAATAAAATCTTTCAATCCAAGGACTAACCTCTGCAGTCATCTTTTGTACACACCTATTGTCCTCCACTTCCTCAAGTGTACAAACCATCAACTCAGAATATTTAGTAATGCCTATAACATAAACAAGCTCTTATCAAAAGCAAGCAGAAGGCCAAGTCCATCCCTTCCTGCCCTGCTCTAGTTTAGCCCTTTAAAGCATTGTACAGTTACTCCGTCATACGTGTTGAATACAAATATTAATTTTAGAAAGCTAAAATTTTTAATTCCTATTTAGAAACACAAGCCGCCCCAAAATTGAGAATTCTATACTTATGTCAAGATTCACCCTTTCTCGAGTCAGCAGTCTTCACTTTCCTGCCTCAGCACTATTCAGACTAAGAATAGATGCCTAGCACTTGTGCAGCACAAATCAGTCCAAACATGAAATTTGTCCAGGTTTTCCAGCATACAGGCATGGATTGCTTCAGTATCCGAGGAGTCACAAATGGTGAAAACTGTGCAATCATTAGTAAACATCACCACTTCTGATTTTGTAATGAGGGAAGATCATTGATGAAGCAGCTAAATATGGGTGGGCCCAGGACACAGGTGGGCCCTGGAGGAACTCCTACAGTGATGTCCTAGGACTGAAATTATTGACCTCCAAAAAGTACAACCATCTTTCTTTGTACTAAGTATGACTCAAACCAGTTGCGACCCCCCACCCCTGATTCACATGGCTTTAGTTCTGCTAGGATTCCTTGATGCACACTTGGTCCAATGTTACCCTGATATTAAGAGCAGTCACTCTCATCTTAGCTTTTTGCTCAGCTCTTTAGTCCATATTTGGACCAAGGCTGCAATATGGTCAGGAGCTGAGTGATCCCAAGTTGAGTGTAAATTCAATATCAGTGAACAAATTATTGCTTGGCACAGTGGCACAATAATTAGCACTGCTGCCTCACAGCGCGAGGGGCCTGGGTTCAATTCCGGCCTCGGGTGACTGTGTGGAGTTCGTATGTTCTTCCTGTGTCTGCATGGATTTCCTCCAGGTGCTCCAATTTTCTCCCACACTCCAAGGATGTGTGGGTTAGGTGGATTGGCTATGCTAAATTGTCCCTTAGTCAGGGAGATTAGCAGGGTAAATACATGGGGTGACAGGGATTGGGTGGGATTGCTGTCAGTGAGGGCTTAATGGGCTGAATGGCCTCCTTCTGTACTGTAGCAATTCTATGATTGCTCTGTAAGTGCCACGTGACAGCACTGATAGAGCAAAGGTTGATCCCCCAGCTTGATGGCAATTGTAGGGTGGGAGTAATGCTGGGCCATGAGGTCACAAATTGCGGTTGAATACAAACCTGCTGCTGCTGGCCATCAGCCAGTGCCTCAAGGATGCCCAGCTTTGAGTTGCTAGATATGTTCTAAATCTAGTCATTTAGTTAGTGCCTCACAATATGATGGAGCATATGCTCAATGTGAAGATGGGACTTGGTCCCCTCAAGGACCGTGCGGTGCTCACTCCTGCCAAAACTGTTATCAACAGATGCATGTGTGACAGGTAGATCGGCAAGGTTTAGGTCAAGTAAGTTTTTTCTCTCTTGTTGGCTCCCTCACCATACGGTGCAGACTCACTCATCAACTCAGTCATTTTTTAATTGGCCAGTTCAGTCATAATGGTGCTACCAAACCACTCATGGTGGTGTATATTGAAATCCCCCACCCAGAGTACATCCACACCCTTGCCATTCTCAGTGCTTCCTCCAAGTAATATTCAACTTGAAGGAATTTGTGATTCATCAACTGGGTGGGGCCAGGATGGGGAGTAGGGTGGGAGAAAACAGTAGGTGGTAATTAGCATGAGGTTAACATGCCCATGTTTTGACTTGATGCCATGAGACATCATGGAGGACTCCCAGGGCAACCCCCTCCTTACAGGGGGTTGTGCTACCTCCTCTGATGCTACCACCTCTGGTGAGTCCTGCCAGTGAGACAGGACAGAACATATCCAGGCATGGTGGTGGTGGTGTCAGGGATGTTGTCTGTAAGGTATGATTTGGTAAAACTATGACAGACTGTTGCTCAACTAGTCTGTGGGACAGGTCTCCCAATGTTGGCATAAGCCTCCAGACATCAACAAGGCTTGGTTTTCTGTTGTCATTCCGGTGCCTAGGTTGAGGCTGGGTGGACCATCTGGTTTCTTTGTTTTAAGACTTCATAATGATTTGATACAGACAGACAGACTATGAATAGCTAAAGCTCCAGCATTGATTCTTGCGACACTCAAAGAGCGCAGCGGGCGGGGAGAATCCTGGCCATAGTATTTGTTTAATGCTTCCACTGCTTCCTCTTTCACCATGATAATTTCTCATCTCTCTGCATCTAAATGACCAATGCTTAGTTTAGCTACTCTCTTCCTTTTTATATACTTACAAAAGCTCTTATAATGTTTTTATATTTCTAGCTCGTTTACCCTCATATTCAACTTTTTCGTGGCCCTTTGTTTGTTTCTAAAACATTCCCAATCCTGAGACCTGACTTTTTTTTTGCAAGTGTGTTATGCCCACAGCAGAAGGAAATTTGGTTTACACACCATCCATTTTTTGTATTCTGAAAATGAAAACATACTGAACAAGTCCAGTAACACTTTTGGGATTTTAAAAAAATAAAAGATTTATTAACATGAAGAAAGGATTACAGTTAAAGTTAAAATTGTTGAAGGTCTTCCAAAACATTCCCCCCAAAATAGTCCCTTATTGGTCAGATTCAAGTAAACATCCTCCAGGCAACACTCCCTTATGGATGTTTAACTGTAAAAGTCCAATACTATCACACAAGGCAAAGCTGCGTGTGCTTTAATGAGGTATATCACTCAATCTCTCAAACTACCTTCCGCACTGCTGTGGAAATCCAAGAAACCTTTAGACACAAGACTGCCATTTGCAGCCAAAGACTTTTCCAGCTTGACTGGATGGTGGATTCAAAATTTCACATCTTCTCCCAATGCACAGCTATTTCAAGGAGGCATTCCTCATGTAGCTAACCTCTAATCCTCTCAACACCTTTCCTACAATATCCTTTTCCCTTTTCATCTGTGATTCCATTCTCCTCAGCATTTCTAAATATAAAAACCTTTCACATTGGCCTCCACTTTCAAATAAAATATCATAACCTTCCCTTGCACACTTGCAAACCGTGTAAAAGCCTTTTATTTCCCTTTGAAATTTAACAGCTAAAAACAGATCCCTATGCATCGCCTAATGCAAATTTCTAAATCCAACTTATTGATTTATATACCACTTGATCAGGAAAGAAAGACACACACACAACAAACTTGCTAATTTGATCGTCCCAGTCTATGTGAAGGTTAAAGTCCCCAATAAGTTATATATGCTTTGTTACAGGCTTCAATAATGTCTTGTTTAATGCTCTGCCCAATGGTACACCTACTGTCAGGGGCTATAAACTACTCCCACCCGTGTTTTCTGACTCTTGCTATTCCCAAATTCCATCCATACTGATTTTACTTCATGACCTTCAGAGGTCAAATTCTTTCTCACTAATGTCCTGATGTTATCTTTTACTACAGTACCCCCTTTTGCCATTCTGCCTATCTTTCCAAAACATATGCCCTGGAATATTTATTTCCCAATTCTGATCACATTGCAGCCATGTTTCTTTAATGGCAAATGGATCTAAATAATTTGCCCGTTTTTGTGCCACTTATTGCAGATGTTTTATGCATTCAAATAAAGAAATATTAATTTAGTTTTTATTTCTATTCCCTGCAATGGCCTTATTTGCTGTTGCACATTTTTTGTTGAAATCTGTGTCCCTCCTGGTCACACTCGGTTTGTTTTTACTCACATCACTATACTTGTCCGATACCCCAAACTTTCTCCTTAGATTTTTAAGTCTCCCTTCACCCAACCTTCCACACCACCATCCAACACTCTTTCTCTGTCCCCTCCAGCACCATTGGTTAGCTTGCAGTATTCAAAGTGCCCAATCTCACAAGCTAATATAGTAAATAAAACAGTAAGTACTTTTCGGACAATCTGACTGTAGTCTTACTCTGGGAATGTTCAACAGTTTCTCAAACTGAATATATTCTTTTGGGATTCATATTTTTTCCTAAGGAATTTATTAGAGTGTGAAGGATTTAGCAGAATGCTCACTCGTTGCTTTTAGGAAATTACCCCAATGCTGATCTTACTCAAAATGAAATAAAAAACATTTCAGCTGAATAATAACCACATCTGCTAACTGCTGGTTATAAGTTAATAGAGAAGATGAAATCTGCTCAATCGGCACTTTTATCTGTATCCTCAGTATGAACTTATTTTTTCTTCCAAATGGGCAAAAATATGGTTAGGGCCCTTGTGGCAGCACCCCGATTCTGAGCCAGAAACTCTTGAGTTTGAGCCCCAAAAGAATTAAAATAACATTCCTGACATGGGCCTGCTCCTATATGGTATCGGGTCTTGCTTGCAAGGTAGGCACCAAACACTAAATATAGAACTGTACTAAAGTCCATTTAGGATCCAAATGACATTATTGGACTGTGAATGTTAAATATGTAAAAGAGTCTTGCCTACCACTAACTCAAGTCTCACAGACCTCCCAAAATCCAGGAGTAAAAATTATGGCCATTAGAGTGCAATGTCAAGTAGAGGGTAATACACTGTCTTTATTTTTAACCCCCGCCCACTCAATCTCATAAGGCGCTATGTGTTAAAAATGGTCCATATATCTTTCATGCTACTTTCTTTCCACGTGTACATTTGTCTCTAGTCTTGACTTTAGCCCAGCATAGATACAAACGTGTGGAGGTCAGAATGGGCAACAGACCCTCACTCACGCCTGAGCAATTTGAATTCCTAGGTTTCATTTTAAAAAGGACTGTCTGACAATCTTATTGCAAATCAGGCCGCCCGAATCACATCCACAATATTTGTCAGAATTCGCATGGTTTTCTTAAAGCAGGCAATTATTTCTAAAGCAAAGTTGTAAAACTGAGAAAGACTTAAGTATGCAGTACAAATGACTACCCCGTGTTTTTCAAATGCCTTCCTGGAAGTCCTCGTAATGGAAACAAGAACAAGAAACCGGCACCTGCACACCAGAATGAAGCAGGCATGGACAGAGGTATCAGAAAGGATCAGTAGCTCATATTCACAAACTGATTCAACGACCGAGAAAACACCATTACAGCTCTCTATCTTCCCACCTTTCAACCCTCCCACACAGCTTTCAACAATTCCCTTCTCTCCATCACAACGTTCAGCAGAGAGCCACACCTGCATAGTGCTTCATCTCTCTCCCCCCGAAAACACATTCCTTTCTTTCCTTTTAATCCACACACTGACACCAGTCTCTTCTCACAAGGCAATCAATTGCAAAACCAGCAACTCCTTTCTCACTTCGCATTGCATGTATTTCTCTACATTGATCACCTCTCATTCTCTTTCTATCTTGCTTCTTCTCCACCTCTCATCATGTGCACTATTTACACAGATCTTCTACAGATCTCCAGTGACCTTTTCAACAGACAGCCAACAGCTCATCCTCTCTGCTGGACAGGACCATGCAGAATATTAGGGCAAAGAGTGGTAGAGTTTCCAACGTCATTACTCACATTTGGTCACAGCTCAACCAATACCACCAAATTAGATTAAATATTGCAAGCAACAAAAACAAACCACTGGAAATACTCAGCAATCAGTATTTGTGAAGGGATCGGATAAGTTAATGTCCTGGATATAAACTGATCTTGCCTGATCTGCTGAATGTTTCAATTTTATGTATTATTTCAGATTTTATGTTGTTATATCAGATTTCCAACACCTGTAGTTTTTGCTTAACTGTTACGAAACGTATTGTGCATAAATAGCTACCAAATTTGCAAAACTAGCACCTTAGAATATTTTTTCATTTCAAAGGTTTCATATAAATCCAAGCAGTTGCTGGATTACAATTAAGAATTATTCACAGATGGCCCAAAGACCTAAAAAGTTAAATTTTTTCCTCAATTTTATTAGAAGTTTTCTTTGCTATTGTAAACTTCTAATACACAAAAGAGAAATCAAGACATTCTTGAAAAAAAATGAACAGTTCTGAATAAAGGACAAAGCTGGCACAAACATGATCAGTTAAAGGATCTTCTTCCAAGTTTTATGTAATAAAGATAAATCTAGGTTTACTCTTCTGCCCAGAACTTGGCGCTGTGGAGGCATCCATACCATTGATGCAAGAGCCCAGAGGACAAGCCATGCTAAATTTAATAATGAATAACAGTAAAAGAATGGTTATCAGTGATCACAATCTGATCAAATTCTATGTTAGGTTTGAAAGAAGAAACAACACTGTTACTTGATAATGAACTGGTCAAAGTGATCAGATAAAACAACAAATGAACAGTGGGATCAGGTCAAGAGAATTTAGCTCAATTTAGAACCAATGAATCAGAAAGAAGCGACTAAGCATTCGAAATTTGAGCTGTTTAGAGTCAACATGCATTTGCAAAGGGTAGGAATTATCTATCACACCTAATTGAATTTTTGAGGGAATATTTGCAGAAATGTCTTTGGATGTGGCCATCCACAAAATATTCATGAAGTTTCCACTTAAGTGACTGTTAACAAATTAAAACTCATGGAATTGGGCACAAATCATTGATCCCATTGAGGAGTCGGTTAGGCAGTAGAAAATGGAGTAGGAATAATAAGTCTGTATTTAAATGACAAAGTATCCCACCATGATCTTTACTGAAGCCTCAACTATTCACTATATATTAACGACTTAGGTAACAATAGTGAGCCATGCATTCAAGTTTGCTAATGCCACAAAGAATTGTGGAGTAGTAACTGGCATAAACACACAGAAAATGCATAAAAATACAGAAACACTGCTAAGTGTAGGCAAAGCTGCAGCAGACTGATTTCAATGCAGATTTGGATTAAGAAAGGAAGTGGAGAAAAGCTAGGAATAAGGAAATTTGAGGGTCCATATATGCTGATCACTAAAATATAATAGTCAGGTTAAAAAGGCTTGTGGAATGTCAGTCTTTATAATTAGAGGTTATAATAAAAAAGGGAAAAAAGTTGTTACAGCTACACAAAGCCTCGACTACAGTCTGGAACAAAAGGAAAGTCTCAAAATCAGAGCCAGGCCATCCAAGAGTGAAGTTAGAAAACTTCAAGAAAAGAGTTTGGAATTCTCTCCCACCAAGAGCAGTTGATGCTAGCTCAATTAATAATTTTAAATCCAAGACTGACAGATATTTCCCACTTCACACCTGCCATGGTGACCAATTTGTGAAAAGGGATCCTAAAATGAGCTTACATGTTCAAGAAACCCCATATCTGTTTCAGGTGACCATTCAGGATATCTAAATAATGTGTTTAATGTAGTTGGCAGCGAGACCCATTGATAATGGAGATTGGGCCCGTGCCATCCCACTGCTAAGTTTTATATGTGAAAACAGGTGCAATGCTTACTAATATCTACCCCCATTATTGTATTCTATTCTAATGCAGCTAAAAAGGCAAATTTAAGTAAACTGGAACTTATAAACAAAATCTAAGAATGCTTCCAAATCTGATTTTTAAAAAATAACAACTAAGCACAGCATAATAGCAATGCTATCTCTTAAATTTACAGGAAAGTGATCCAGCATCAGTATTAAACCGCTATCAGATAAGTAGGCAATGCTGACTGTGGCATTAAACAAGTCACAAGGGTGTGAACCACAACAAGATATGTAAATATAAAACTGAAAAAAAAACAAAGCGAGACTGGCTGGCAACAAGCAGCACCAAAATGTCTCCCAACTGGCTACACAGAAAGATTTTTATCTTCGTCTGTCTTTAGCATGTGTTAGTTGGCTGTGACATTACAATTGCTGAATAAGGTTAAGTTCCCCTAAGAAGCAATTGGAAGGCAAAATGACTGCCAGATCCCATCTATAGTGAAGCCAAAACATTTTCATTGTGGCTTGCACAAGGAATTCATGATAAATAAATTAAGTAAATGCTTAAATTTCACTTGACTAGAATGCTGACAAACAAGAGGACACAAACAATTTTTTCACACTTGTATGCAAACATTAGCTTACAGGCTTATGGTAATATTCTCACAGTAACAAATTTGAAAAATTGCAATTTTTTTTCCTCCATTAATTTGACATAGTATTTTGAAAAACGCCACATGGAAGAGAATTTTTTAAACCTTTTGACCAAATACCAAAGAGTGACACGATATATCTATGGAAGACTGATGAGTTACATTTTGTTAATTTCTCATGTGCTCTTTTTGCTTCTCACTTCCCCTCTGAACTTTCTATATTCAGCCCGGTTCCACTTGCATCATCAACCTGGTATGAGTTATATGCATCCCTTTCATGCTTCACCTTACCCTTTTGTCATCCAGGAAGTTTTGGCTTTGCTCATCTTACCTTTTTTCCTCATAGGAATGAACCTCCAATGTTCCTGAAATATCTCCTCTATAAAAGGCAGCCCATTGTTCTAATCTTTGATTTCAATTTCTGTTCTCACCACACTGAAATAGGCTCACCCCCAATTAACTATTATCCTGAAATACTCTGTCCTTAGCTATAGCTAACATAAACCTTATGATAATTGTGATCATTGGCCCCTAAATGATTTTCCAGTACCACATGATCCTCCTGACCCACTCCATTCCCCAGGACCAGATCCAACAATGTTTCCTTCCTCAATGGGCTGGAAACATACTGCTCCAGAAAATTCTCTTGAACACACTTAAAGAACTCTTACCCCCTCTTTGCCCTTTACACTATTATCCCAGCCTATATGAAGGTAACTGGTCTATAGTTTTGTACCTTATGTAATATTTTTTTCCAAATTTGTTTCTCTGTTTCTCTCACACTAATTGGTGGACTATATAATGCACACAGCAGGGAAATGACACCTCTGGTGTTTCTTAGCTGTAACCAAATAGATTATGTTCACCCCCAGGACAGCATAATGTTTCTCTTTTGAATATCAAACTTGTGGCTCAGTGGGCAGCACTCTTGCCTTTGAGTCATTAAGACCCATTCCAGAGCTTGAATACAAAAATGAAAGCGAACACTCCAGCCCAGTACAGTATTTAGGGAGCGCTGCACAATCAGAAGTGCCATATCCCAGATTAAACATTAAATCGAGGCCCTATCTGCCTGCTCAATTGGATGTAAAAGAGCCCACAATACTATTTTGAAGGAGTGCAGGGGTGCCCTGACCAATATTTATCCATCAATATCAGGCAAAATAAACCAAAGAACAAAGAACAGCACAGCACAGGAAACAGGCCCTTCGGCCCTCCAAGCCTGTGCCGCTCCTTGGTCCAACAAGACCAATCATTTGTATCCCTCCATTCCCAGGCTGCTCATGTGACTATCCAGGTAAGTCTTAAATGATGTCAGCATGCCTGCAGATGATCTTATTATTAGATTGCCGCTTGTGGAAGTTTGCTGTGTATATATATTGGCTGCCATGTTTCCTACTTTACAACAAATGACTACATTCGAAAAGTACTTAATTGGCTTAATTGATTTAAGACTTTAAGGTAGTCAGGAAAAATGCAACATAAATGCAAGTCTTTGTTCCTTTTTTCATTAAAACTGCCACCCATCTTCTTTTCTTCCATTCCACATCTTTTCTCAACGCTCATTATCCACAATTTTTTAGTACTCAGTCCTGACCTTTTTGAGCCACATCATATTATCAATTGTCATTCCACACCTGCAGAATGCTAACTTTACTTACCACGTTCCGATTTTCTCTCCCGAATGCCCCAACTCTTCACTGTGGTCCAGCTGCACAAGCAATGTGCCCTCTCTCCATTGTGTGGAGGTACATATGTAGCTACTGATAATAATTGGTGGGGATGGAGGAGGTTCAAATATCAGAAGTGTTTCAAACTATAGGCAGACTTTCTGAGGAGAATTACTAAAAGCAGCAGACAAAATTGTAGTTGCTATGAATGCACTGTGAATTATTTAATGGTTTAATTGTTTTTAAGAGAGCTAAATTATTTTAAGGGGGGGGGGTTAAAGAGGTGCATAACTGTACAGAAGAACAACAGGCTCACATAAAGCATGAGATGTGTTCTTGGATTTGCCCAGTGGGCTAATGATAGTTATAGATATGAAGCTACTGTTCATTGTCTTGGGTTTCATCATCAGCGGTGAAACAATGATGTTTGCCTCTGACCTCCACAAAAGATGCAACTTTTTCCAAGACCTACACAGTGAGACTAATGAAGAGGAACGTTCTGTGATTCCTGTCATTTGAGGGGACACCAAAAGTGATCCCTCTGGGGAAGTGTAGCATCACTGACAGCAACTTCTCTATTTATGTTTTTCTACATATATGCAGACTTCAGAAGTTGTCATCAGTTTCAGAGGAGTAGTGACCACATGAGTTTTAGTTTTAAACAATGTTACAACCCTGTAGAGATGGTTACTATTTGGGAGGAGGTTCAGACTTCCAGTGGGTGACTGAAGGGATTGCAGGACAAGATTTCAAGTTTTAAGACTTTTATTGCAAGATACAAACTATAAACAAAATTGACCAAACACTATTTGAGTGACCAACATACCATAAACTCCAGAAAAGATGCCCACTTAATATTTAAAACATGATCTTCTCCACTATTGTACATTGCTGTGTCACTAGGTAAACACTTAATTCTCCAAGAACCAGACCAAAACTATCCTCAGCTCCTTTTTTAAAAAATGGATAACTTCTAGTCCCAAATTGATTTTCACAGTGAGGGATAAATTGGAGATCCCTCCCTTTTGCCAAAGCTAGTTGGATTTTCCAACTTCGTTTAAACTTTCACAAGCCTCAAGACAAGTATGAGCTCCCGTCCACAACTATTTCTCTGTTCTCTCTCACTCTCTTAGATTCTTGCAGACTGACCCAGTCTGTGAAGTTCAGTGAAACTTTAGGAAAAAATTGGAACCCAATCCTACAATGGCTACCTATGAACTCATCCCCTCTTAAAATTCATCTTAATAGTAAATGAGCATGGTATCCAGGTAGAAATATTAAGTAGCTATCCTCAAGACACCCAAGTCCATCCAGCCCCCGCCTTAACTTTTAAAAACCAAGTCACCCAAGATTGTCAGCCAAAATTCAGAACAGATCACATGACCCTATTCTTTCCTCTCAACCGTCTGGATATGTCTCCTTCCAGCTGCCAGATAATTTTGATTTTAAAATATTTCGGAATAGATATTTTATAGAAATTAAATTTATTTCAACTCGTTTCCTTCCTGGATGTTTTGAACTAGTATACAGTGTGTGGTAGAGGTAGTTTTAAATTAAAGGATTCAAAAGGGAACTACTGTTTATCTGAAAAAGAAAAACGTGCAGGTTACAAGACCAAGACAGAAGAAAGGCCCTAAGTGAATTGCTCATTCTGAAAGCCAGGACAGACACAATGGGCCCAATGGCCTTCTCCTACACAGTAACTCTGAGATTCTGTGATCACAGAATCCTTATAGTGCAGAAGGTGGTCATCCAACCCATTAAGTCTGCACCAACCACATTCTCACCCAGGCCCTATTCCCATAACCCCACATATTTACCCTGCTAATCCCCTGACACTAGGGTCAATTTAGCTTGGCCAATCAATCTAACCCACACATCCTTGGACTGAGGGAGGAACTGGAGCACCCGGAGGAAACCCACGCAGACATGGGGAGAATGTGCAAATTCCACACAGACAGTGACCCGAGGCCAGAATTGAACCTGAGTCCCTGGCACTGTGAGGCAGCAGTGCTAACCACTGTGCCATCCTGTCGCCCCTCGGTGATATTTCATTCAAGTAAGAGGATTGTGGTTGTTGAGATCAATCATTTCAGATCCAGGACATCAGGGTAGTGTCCTAGGCCCAAATATTTTCAGCTGCTTAACTGGCATTCTCTCCAACATAAATATCAGAAGTGTATGCTAATAATTGCAGCATTCAGTACCATTTGCAACTCCTCAGATAGTGAAGCAGTCATGCCTTCATGCAGCAAGACCTGTACAACCTTCAGGCTTGGGCTGAAGTGGCAAATAATATTCAAGTCACATCAATGCTAGGCAACGACCATCTCCAAAAACATAATTTAACCATCTCCTCTTGACATTTTTCGGCAATACCACTGCTGCCCCTCCCACTATCAATATCCTGGACTGGACAAGCCATACAACACAGGTCAGGACTTGGGAATTCAACTGAGTAACTCGCCTCCTGAATCCCCAAAACTCTAATAACATTTAAGCTCGACACCATCCAGGATAAAGCAGCCCACTTGATCGCCAACCCTTCAACCTCCTTAAACACCATTCCTGCATAGTGACAGCACAGTGTACCATCTACAGTGTGCACTGCAGCAAATGTTAAGGCTCCAGCATCAGTATCCTCCATACTCATAGCTGTTACCGTCATAGCCAAAAGCAGCTGACACATGGGAACACCACTAGCTGGAAATTACCTTTCAAGTCATACATTACTCTGACTAGTAACTATATCATTATTCTTTCACTGTTGCTCTTCCTGAACAGTATTGAGGATGCATCTTATTATGTGGATCATAGCATTTCAAGAAGACTGCTCACCACCATCTTCGCAAAGGCAATTAGGGATGAGTAACAAACATTGGCCTTGCCAGCAATTACATCCCATGATCGAATTTTTTAAAAAGCAACCGTAACCCTATTGCATAATCTCAGTTGTGTCATTCAATTACATCAGCCAAGTCTAATCTCATCCAATGCCTATACATTTGCACTTCCAGCTGGGGTTGGTCCGGACTGAGATCAGGAGCTAGAAAGCCAGGCCAAATTCACTTGTAGCCTGGCTGCGGTCAAGTAACAGCGTACAGACCCAATATTTTTCTGGGCCTATATGGCTTAGTTCAGTTCCTGAACTTACTTTTACAATTTGTTTAAGCTTGCAAAAAAAATTGTAATTTTGTATAATTATATTTTTCCAAATTGTCAACTGATTGATGGTTTAGCAGGACGTTATGAAGATATTCATTCCAATTTCAGTGGCTAGACACCACAGCCAGTGGATATCTGTCAGCTTCAACCCCTGTAGCCAGACCAATTCCTTACTAATTGAACATATAATGCTCAAAGCTTTTCCAAATAATATTTTATCATTAATGTTGGCCTGTTCCTTGTTAAGTTCATCTGCGGCGTAAAATTACATAAAATTATAAATACACATTTGGAATAGACATAGTTACAATACGAGACCAATAACACAGAGGTTTGTGCTCACTTATTTGCTAATAACTATAGCAAAAATATTTGGAATAATCTGCATTATAAATTATGAAATTAGAACTGAATTTTGTGGGCTGGCATTGAATTACCAAGAAAGTTGGCAGATTGTTGCAAAAACCCAACTACTTCACTAATGTCATTTGCAGAAATATGCATCCACCAGTACCAAGGCCAACATTTGTTGTCCATCCCCAAGTTGCCTTGGTATGTCTAGCAGGTGCAGCATGTAATTAAAAAAAAGTAAATGGAATGTTGGCATTTATTGCAAAGGGACTGGAATATAAAAGTAGAGAAGTGCTGTTGCAATTGTATAGGGTGTTGGGGAGACCACATCTGGAGTATTGTGTTTGGTTTTGGTCTCCTTATTTGAGGAAAAATGTGGTGGCATTGGAGGCAGTTCAGAGGAATCTCACCAGCGATTCTGGGGATGAAACAGTTCATAGAATCACAGAAGGCTACAGTGCAGAAGAGACCCTTCGGCCCATCGAGTCTGTACTGACGCATGAAGTGCCCTAACCTGCCCACCTAATCCCACTTGCCAGCACTTGGCCCATAGCCTTGAATGTTATGGTGTGCCAAGTACTCATCCAGGTACTTTGTAAAGGATGTGAGGCATCCCGCCTCCACCACCCTCCCAGGCAGCGCATTCCAGACTCACCACCCTCTGAGTAAAAAGGTTTTTCCTCAAATCCCCCCTAAACCTCCCACCCCTCACTTTTAACTTGTATCCCCTCGTAACTGACCCTTCAACTAAGGGGAATAGCTGCTCCCTATCCACCCTGTCCGTGCCCCTCATAATCTTTAACACCTCAATCAGGTCACCCCTCAGTCTTCCCTGCTCCAACGAAAATAATCCAAGCCTATCCAACCTCTCTTCATAACTTAAATGTTCCATCCCAGGCAGCATCCTGGCAAATCTCCTCTGCACCCACTCCAGTGCGTTCACGTCCTTCCTATAATATGGTGACCAGAATTGCACACAGTACTCCAGCTGTGGCCTAACCAAAGTCCTATACAACTCCATCATGACCTTTCTGCTTTTGTAATCTATACCCCGATTGATAAAGGCGAGCGTGCCATATGCCTTTTTCATCACCCTATTTACCCGCCTTCAGAGATCTACGGACAAATATGCCAAAGTCCCTTTGTTCTTCGGAACTTCCCAGTGTCAGACCTTCCATAATATACTTCCTTGTCAAATTACTTCTTCCAAAGTGCATCACCTCACACTTTTCAGGGTTAAATTCCATCTGCCACTCACCCATTTGACCATCTCATCTTTATCTTCCTGTAACCCAAGACACTCAACCTCACTGTTAACCACTTGGCTAATCTTTGTGTCATTGGCAAACGTATTGATCCTACCCCCCACATAGCCATCTATGTTATTTATATAAAAATGACGAACAATAGGGGGCCCAGCACGGATCCCTGTGGTACGCCAACGGTCACTGGCCTCCAGTCACTAAAGCAGCCATCTGTCACCACCCTCTGTCTCCTACCGCTAAGCCAATTAGATCTTGTCAGATCACCCTGTATCCCATGTGCATTAGCCTTCTTACTAAATCTCCCATATAGGACTTTGTCAAAGGCTTTGCTGAAATCCATGTAAACTACATCAACCGCACTATCCTCATCCACACACCTGGTTACATGCTCACAAAATTCAATCAAATTTGTTAAGCATGACCTCCCTCTGACAAAACCATGCTGACTATCCCTGATCAAACCTTGCCTCTCCAAATAGATTCACTCCTTAGAATCTTCTCCAGTAGTTTCCCAACCACAGACATGAGACTCACTGGTCTGTAGTTCCCTGGCTTGTCTCTACAACATTTCTTAAATAGTGGAAAAACATTAGCTGTTTTCCAGTCGTCTAGCACTTTGCCGGTGGCCAGGGAGGAATTAAAAATTTGGCTCAGAGCCTTGCCTCCCACAACAGCCTGGGACACAATTCATCCAGACCTGGAGATTTGTCCACTTTTAAGCCTGCCAATACCTTGTCACTCCCCATGATAATTTTCTCTAGGGCCTCACAGTCTCTCTTCCCGAGTTCCATAACTACCTCCTCATTCTCATGAGTGAAGACAGATGTGAAATATGTCCTCTGCCTCCACCCACAGATTTCCTCCTTGGTCCCTACTCTTTCTCTGGTTACCCTCTTCCCATTGATATACTTATAGAATATCTTAGGATTTTCCCTACTTTTACCAGCCAGAGCTTTCTCATATCCACTCTTTGCTCTCCTAATTGATTTCTTAAGCTCCATTCTGCACTTTCTGTTCTTCACTAATGCCTCCGCAGACTTACTCCCCTTATACTTGTTGAAAGCCTCTCTTTTCCTTCTCATAGTATCCTGAATGTCTCTGGTCATCCATGGTTCTCTGGGTTTGTTACACCTTCCTATTATCCTAGAGGGAACATGTTGGGCCTGTACCCACCCCATTTCATCTTTGAACACCCCCCACTGCTCTTTTGTAGATTTCCTCACAAGTAACTTATTCCAGTCTACCTTGGCCAGATCCTGCCTAATTTTGTTAAAATCTACTCTCCCCCAATCCAAAACCTTTTTCTGCAACTTGTAAATTTCTTTGTCCATAACAAATTTGAATTGAACCATGTTGTGGTCAGTATCACCAAAATGCTTCCCCACCAACACACCAACCAGCTTCATTCCCCAGAATTAGGTCCAGCAATGCTCCTTCCCTTGTTGAATCCTCGACATATTGACCTAATAGGTTTTCCCGTATACATTTTAAGAACTCTACTCCATCTAAGCCCTTAACATGATGGCTATTCCAATTAATGTTGGGAAAGTTGAAATCAACTAATATTGATAATAATCTTATTATTTTTATACCCCTCTCTGATTTTCTCTTCAATTTCCCGCTGACTATCTGGGGGTCTATAATAAACACTTAGCAACATAGCTGTCCCTTTTTTATTCCTAAGCTCTACCCACAAAGCTTCATTTGATGCCCCCTCCAAGATATCATCTCTCCTTATTGCAGTAACTGCCTCCTTAGCTAATAATGCAATGCCTCCTCCTCTTTATCGCCTGAAGATTCTATATTCCAGGATACTGAGCTGCCAATCCTGCCCCTCACTCAACCACGCCTGTGTGATGGCTATTTTTTCATAATCACGTGTCAATCCTCACCCTTAACTCATCCGTTTTACCATCAATGCTCCTGGCATTAAAGTAGAGGCCTTCCAGCCTTGCCTTACTCCCTTGAAACTTACTCCCACTGTATTCCTTCTGACCTGATTGCTTTTATATGTTATACTGTGTCTCTATTCTGCTAACAGTCTGGATCCCCTCCCCCTGCCAAACTAGTTTAAATTCTTCCTAACAGCACTAGCAAACCCAGCAGCAAGGATGTTATGTTGACTATGAGGAGAGATTTAACAGTTTGAGCTTATACTCACTGTAGTTTAGAAGGATGAAAGGGAATCTGATGGAGGTATACAAAAAAAGGGATTGATGAAGTAAACATAGACCAAATGTTTCCTCTTATAGGGCAATCTCGAACAAGAGGTCACAAGTAAAGGCTGAGAGGCAGTAGATTTAAAACTGAGATGAGGAGGAACTTTTCTCGCAGAGGGTGGTGAATTTGTGGAACTCGCTGCCCCATAGCGTGGTGAAATCTGAATCGTTGAATGGTTTCAAGAAGGAAATAGATATATTTCTAATTAAAAAGGGATATGGGGATGTGGGAAACATGTGGATTTGGGACGAGAGAGAGATCAGCCTTGATCTGACTGAATGGTGGAGCAGGCTCGAAGAGCTGAATTTGCCTACTTCTGCTCCTAGTTCCTATGTAGTTTGCTTGGCCATTTCAGAGAACAGTTAAGAGTCAACCACATTACTGCGAACCTAGAAGATCAGACTGGATAAGGGTGGCAGATTTCCTTCCCGAAAGGACATTAATGAACCAAATGAATTTATACACATGGTCACCATGGACTAGCTTACAATTCCAGATTTTATTAATTGAATTTAAATTCTACCAGCTGCTATAGTGTGACTTGAATCTGTGGCCCCAGAAGATTAGCCTGTGTCTCTGAATCTCCCTCAGAGATGTCATTAATGATCTAGCAAGCCCAAGAAAGTAGTTAATGAAGTGCACCATACTTCAAAGACAACTGGACATCGGCAATAAATGTAGCATTGACCAAAAAAATGTTGAACATCTGAAAAGTTACCAATTGACAGCAAGATTTACTGATTGTTGGAAGTCCTTTCATGGCGCATGTTAGATAAAACAATTTTCAATATGTATCAAGTTTAAAACAGACAGGGCCTCAGTTTAATACCTAATCTAAAAGTCAAACTTCAATTAATGCAACATTCTTTCAGGTATTACACTGATGTACAGCCTAGATTGCGGGCTCAAATTTCTGGCCTGGGGCTTGAGCCCACAATCACCTGACTTAGTGAGAGCGTTACCCAAGAAACGGCTGAATACTTATCTACAAAACAAGGAGACTTTTAAGTTCATTGTTGACATTAACTTGAATCACACGGGGACCAATATCCTGGCCGGTAGGTTGGCTAAAGTTACTGGGGAGAATTTAAACTAGATAGGTTGGGGGGAGGGGAGCTAGAAGAGTTGACTAGGATCAAGGAACTAATTGATGGGGTGGAGGATGCAGGGGTAAGGGGAATTACAAAATTAATGGTAGAGGAGAGGGTGCAAGTGAATGAAGGCGGTAATTTAGATAAGGGAGTAGAGGGAGAGGGTGTTCGCGACTCATCAAAGCGGGTCCAGATAAAAGCTGGAATAAGGACACTTTGCCTGAATGCACGAAGCATTCGGAACAAGGTATATGAGTTGATGGTGCAAATCAGCACGAGTGGGTACGATCTAGTGGCCATTACAGAAACGTGGCTGAAAGGTGACCAGGACTGGGAGATGAATATCCAGGGGTATCAGGCGTTTAGGAAGAATAGACAGGAAGGAAAAGGTGGTGGGGTCGCGCTATTAATAAGAGATAATATCAGGGTAGTACTGAGGGATGACATAGGCTCTGAGGAACAAAACGTGGAATCGTTATGGGTAGAGATGAGGAATAGTAGAGGGAGAAAGACACTAGTAGGTGTGGTATATAGGCCCCCAAATAATAATGTTGAGGTGGGGAGGGCTATAAACAAGCAGATAAGGGATGCGTGTAAAAACGGAACGGCAATAATCATGGGGGACTTCAACATGCACATTGACTGGCAGACTCAAGTCGGTAAGGGTGGAATGGAGGAAGAGTTCTTAGAATGCTGTCGGGATAGTTTCCTTGAACAGCATGTTACGGAACCGACGAGGGAACGAGCTATTTTGGATCTGGTATTGTGTAACGAGGTAGGTAGAATTAAGGATCTTATTGTGAAGGACCCTCTTGGGTCTAGTGACCACAATATGGTCGAATTTCTGATTCAGATGGAAGAGGAGAAAGTTTGGTCCCAAACCAGTGTCCTCTGTTTGAACAGAGGGAAATATGATAGGATGAGGGATGAATTGGCTAAGGTAGACTGGGAGAGCAGGCTGGCAGGTAGGATAGCTGAGGAACAGTGGAGGATTTTTAAGGAGATCCTTTTCAGTTCTCAGCAAAAATATATTCCAGCAAAAAACAAGGATTGTAAGAAAAGGGAGAACCAGCCGTGGATAACGAAGGAAATAAAGGAGAGTATTAAAATAAAAACAGCTGCGTACAGAGTGGCCAAAAATAGTGGAGAAACAAGTGATTGGGAAAAATTTAAGAAACAACAAAGAGAGACTAAGAAAACGATAAAGAAAGGAAGGATAGACTATGAAGCTAGGCTAGCAATTAATATAAAAAATGATAGTAAAAGTTTTTATAAATATATAAAAAGGAATAGAGTGGCTAGAGTGAATGTTGGACCCTTGGAGGACGAGAGGGGGAATTAATAGTGGGAAATGAGGATATGGCTGAGTCTTTAAATAAGTTTTTTGTGTCGGTCTTCACGGTGGAGGACACAAATAGTTTGCCAAATATTAACGATAGAGGGTTGGCAGCAGGAGAAATACTTAATACAATTAATGTAACCAGAGAGGCAGTGCTGGGTAGACTAATGGGACTGAAGGTGGACAAGTCCCCGGGTCCGGATGGAATGCATCCCAGGGTATTGAAAGAAATGTCAGAGGTAATAGTGGATGCGTTAGTGATTATTTATCAAAACTCGTTGCATTCTGGGGTAGTGCCGGTTGATTGGAAAACGGCTAATGTTACGCCGCTGTTTAAAAAAGGAAGGAGACAAAAGGCGGGTAACTATAGGCCGGTCAGCTTAACGTCTGTAGTAGGGAAAATGCTGGAATCCATTATTAAAGAGGAGATAGCAGGGCATCTGGATAGAAATGGTTCGATCAATCAGACGCAGCATGGATTCATGAGGGGAAAGTCGTGCTTGACGAACATGTTGGATTTTTATGAAGATGTGACTAGGGCGGTTGATGGAGGAGAACCGGTGGATGCGGTGTTTTTGGATTTCCAAAAGGCGTTTGATAAGGTGCCCCATAAAAGGCTACTGAAGAAGATTAGGGCACACGGAGTTGGGGGTAGTGTGTTAAAGTGGATTGGGGACTGGCTATCCGACAGGAAGCAAAGAGTCGGAATAAATGGGTGTTTTTCCGGTTGGAGGAAGGTAACTAGTGGCGTGCCGCAGGGATCGGTACTCGGGCCGCAACTATTTACCATTTATATAGATGATCTGGAGGAGGGGACGGAGTGTAGGGTAACGAAGTTTGCAGACGACGCAAAGATAAGTGGAAAAGTGAATCGTGTGGAGGACGGAGAAGATCTGCAGAGAGATTTGGACAGGCTGAGTGAGTGGGCGAGGATATGGCAAATGGAGTATAACGTTGATAAATGCGAGGTTATACACTTTGGAGGAAATAATAACAAATGGGATTACTATCTCAATGGAAACAAATTAAAACATGCTACCGTGCAAAGGGACCTGGGGGTCCTTGTGCATGAGACGCAAAAGCCCAGTCTGCAGGTACAACAGGTGATCAAGAAGGCAAATGGGATGTTGGCCTATATTGCGAAGGGGATAGAATATAAAAGCAGGGATGTCTTGATGCACCTGTACAGGGCATTGGTGAGGCCGCAGCTGGAATACTGTGTGCAGTATTGGTCCCCTTATATGAGGAAGGATATATTGGCATTGGAGGGAGTGCAGAGAAGGTTCACCAGGTTGATACCGGAGATGAGGGGTTTGGATTATGAGGAGAGGCTGAGGAGATTGGGTTTGTACTCGTTGGAGTTTAGAAGGATGAGGGGGGATCTTATGGAGACTTATAAGATAATGCGGGGGCTGGATAGGGTGGAGGCGGAGAGATTCTTTCCACTTAGTAAGGAAGTTAAAACTAGAGGACACAGCCTCAAAATAAAGGGGGGTCGGTTTAAGACAGAGTTGAGGAGGAACTTCTTCTCCCAGAGGGTGGTGAATCTCTGGAATTCTCTGCCCACTGAGGTGGTGGAGGCTACCTCGCTGAATATGTTTAAAGCGCGGATGGATGGATTCCTGATCGGTAAGGGAATTAAGGGTTATGGGGATCAGGCGGGTAAGTGGTACTGATCCACGTCAGATCAGCCATGATCTTATTGAATGGCGGGGCAGGCTCGAGGGGCTAGATGGCCTACTCCTGCTCCTATTTCTTATGTTCTTATGTTCTTAAAGCTTTCCTCTGGTTCAAGATTCAGAAAATGGTGTTGCAATGCAAAGTTGTACAGCGAAGGTCATAAAATGTCACAGAAAACTGCAATGTCCCCTGAACAATATTATGTTTTGAATTTGGAAGGGTATTTTCAACTAAATCACACTAAAAGAAAATAAAAAGCAGTCTAACAAAAAGAATGATCTATTTAATACATCAATACATTTAAAGTTTAAACATATTTTGATATCTATCCCATCTGCAACAAATTTATTTTCCATCAATGAAAGGATAGCGTTGAAGAGGACATTGCAATATAAAAATTCTTACCATCTCTGGTTCCCTAACTGTAAAAGTAAAAAGTCTATCTTCAAAATATTCCTGAAATGTCATACATAACGTCTACTTTATATATTTATTTGCCGATTTAAGAAGAACTTTAAATAGTGAAAGCTGAAATTTTGGGATGCAGTCCCATCAAATTTAATGCCCATTTGCTCCACTGATGACCATTTGTTTGGTACATGTACAATTAACGAAATTGTTTGCTCACAGTGACTGATATAAATATTTAACACAAATTTACCCGCTTGTATCTGTGATCCAAAAATGATTATGACTACTGGTAGAATTGCCTGCATGGTTTTATTTTTCCGGATGAATGCTTCTTCTATCCTGTATCTAGGAGTTGATATACCAGAAGCTGTCCTTCGCCAGGTGGAAGAGAAATTTGTTGGAAATTGCACTTAAGAAAAATGTCGAAATGGAAGACCTTTCTCCGCAAATCCAGCCTTGAGGTTTATTGGAATCTATCAGAAAAGTAAAAATGCAATTAACTTGTCACTCTATGTTACTTATATGCAGGATATTTGCATGAAAGTCAATTTATTCAGCTACTTAACTATTCATTGTATCAGTAAAATGCAGAATTCAACTAGCGGGGCCTAAAATTATTTCTTCCAAAGAAATTATACATTTGATTCCCTAGAAATTTTATTTTTAAAGACGTAAGGATTATAAACAAATGGGTAAACATATTCCAGCAAAGTGTTTAAAGAAAAACTCGCAATATATCACATTTCTTCATTTCATATACAAACCCAAAGCAAGATCCCACCAACAACAATATAAATTAAATTAATCTAGAAGATTAGCCAAAAGAGAACGCTCTTCTTTCAAAGGTGGCATAAGATCTTTTCCTGTACCATTGGAACAGGCAAATGGGGTTTAATCTAGGACAGCTCTGACAATCAATCATCTTATATATGTAAACAATTGTGGCTGAACAATTGTGGTTTAAGAACCCAAATTTTCTGAATCAAAGGCAAGAACTTCACCAACTGAGGCAAAATAATATTACTGCAGCAGAATCTTGTGGTACAATTAAAAGTATGGAATGGCTAATTCTCATAAACTGTATTCATGATCAGAAGCTTCGATAATTGTTATTCATATTGACTACCAAGCAGGCGCATATTTCAATGAGTTTGATTTGATTTATTATTGAAAATGTATTAACATACGGTGGAAAATATTATTTCTTGCGCGCTATACAGATAAAACATACCGTTCATAGAGAAGGAAATGAGAGAGTGCAGAATGTAGTGTTGCAGTCATAGCTAGGGTGTAGAGAAAGATCAACTTAATGCAAGGTAAGTTCATTCAAAAGTCTGACAGCAGCAGGGAAGAAGCGGTTCTCGAGTTGGTTGGTACGTGACTTTAGAATCTTTTTCTCAACGGAAGAAGGTGGAAGAGAGAATGTCCCGGGTGCGTGGGGTCCTTAATTATACTGGCTGCTTTGCCGAGGCAGCGGGAAGTATAGACAGAGTCAATAGATGGGAGTTCTGCAACCAACTAGAACATCTATCTTAACTCGAATATATTAGTGCACCTACACGAAGTTAAACATTACTTCAAATTACTCAAAGCACATGTCTAACATTTGTTTGGTACAATTAAACACATTACTGGCACATGCATTCAACCGATGACAATAAGAGCAGAACAGATTCTCCCATCATATATAAAGTCGATTCCTTCCAGAATTATTTCGGTTCGTTTGTATTAGAAATCCGAAGGAGCGATATTGCCAACACATTGTAAATTATTATAACAATGATTACTTCCCCTATTTGCCACGATTTGCTTGCTCCCTATAGTCAGGAGGTTGGCGAACACTCTAACAAATTATCGTCACCTAAAATCTGACAATGTAAAATGCATCTGTACCTGTGTGATCTGTGCACCGAGCACGCTAACCAAATAACACAACTGCCCCATTGTTAAATCCTATTTTAGTGCGATCTGATCTATAAAATTTATATTGCCCAACACTGTAAACGGCAAATCTGCATCCCTGACTTCAAACTTTTTCTACAGCTAATCGAATAGTTTTGATGGAAGAAGTTCGCTAAATATTTCCCCCAGATCTATTGTAGATACGAATGAACTCTTAATCAAAGATTTTTGTTCCCCCCCCAAAAAAAGTACTAGATATTTAAGTTTCTGTAACTTCTGTCCTGGAACAATGAGCAAACACGTTACCTGCAAGTACAATTCAGGTAGTTGACAGAGCCCCCGTCTTTATTCCCGTCTTGCGTGCGAAGAACTGGCCCTTTAATTCAACTTTTTCACCTCTGTATAAACTTCTGGTCAAACTTTTTTTGGGGGCTGCTCCGAGGAGCGAATGTGGAATGCCCCCCTGTCAATCTAGCTGACTGACAGCCGAGCCGGCCAATCGGGCGTCCATATCAGCGGATTGGTGCCGCCCCCGGGGGAGGCAGCCGCCAATCGGCGCCAAGATGAGGCGGGATCATTGGGAAAGGAATGACGCCACAGCTTGTCCGGTGACAGGAAAACGGAATTCATGTTCGTGTCAAAAAAAAACTGTGCGGAAAAAACAAATAAAACCTACCAAAATCCTCCCTTCGAGTTTGTCATACTACAGACGCATTTAATTACTTTTTTTAAACAAACAATGCCGGTAACATTGACAATTTTGGGATTGCTCATGTCTGTGATTAATTACAAATATCATCTGCGTCGTTATTCTGTATTTTTTTAAAAACTGCGCTGAGTATCTAAAACCTCCGTACGAAATAAATGTGAAAAAAAATCCTTCAGTGTTAACACAAATTCGATCGCCCCATTGCAAAACAAGTTGCACAAAAAAGGACTTTTCTTACCTCGGAATCAGGGAAGTTCCTCAATTTCTCCTTCCAATATTCCCCTCCAGAAAAATAACGGTGCGAAATGGCGGTTTTGACCCTCTGTGCTGTGCGTTTCTCCGGTGGGGGACGGGGGTTTTCCTGTTCCGTGCACTGTGAGTAAACTTGTTTTTCTGCTTCGCCGCTTGTCTCGGGAAGACCAGAGAGGAAAAAAAACGTCTCGAGCCGGCGCCGGGAAATCCGATTGGAGGCGCGGCGCGTGGGGACTGGGCGGCGCGGGGAGGCGACCGTTAACCGCGCGTGAGGTGAAAGGAAATGGATCGGGAACAATTGGGGCGCGAGGGGCGACTGGGGGGTGGGGGCGACTGCGGGGTGGGGGCGAGGGGCGACTGCGGGGTGGGGGTGGGGGCGAGGGGCGACTGCGGGGTGGGGGCGAGGGGCGACTGCGGGGTGGGGGCGAGGGGCGACTGGGGGGTGGGGGCGAGGGGCGACTGGGGGGTGGGGGCGAGGGGCGACTGGGGGGTGGGGGCGAGGGGCGACTGGGGGGTGGGGGCGAGGGGCGACTGGGGGGTGGGGGCGAGGGGCGACTGGGGGGTGGGGGCGAGGGGCGACTGGGGGGTGGGGGCGACTGGGGGGTGCGGGCGACTGGGGGGTGCGGGCGACTGGGGGGTGGGGGCGGGTGGGGGCGAGGGGCGACTGGGGGGTGGGGGCGAGGGGCGACTGGGGTGTGGGGGCGAGGGGCGACTGGGGGGGTGTGGGGGCGATGGGGGGGTTGGGGCGATGGGGCGACTGGAGGGGTGGGGGCAACTGGGGGGTGAGGGCGACTGGGGGGTGAGGGCGACTGGGGGGTGGGGGCGAGGGGGGGTGGGGGCGAGGGGCGGGTGGGGGCGACTGGGGGGTGGGGGCGACTGGGGGGTGGGGGCGAGGGGCGACTGGGGGGTGGGGCGACTGGGGGGTGGGGGCGACTGGGGGGTGGGGGCGACTGGGGGGTGGGGGCGACTGGGGGGTGGGGGCGAGGGGCGACTGGGGGGTGGGGGCGAGGGGCGACTGGGGGGTGGGGGCGAGGGGCGACTGGGGGGTGGGGGCGAGGGGCGACTGGGGGGTGGGGGCGAGGGGCGGGTGGGGGCGAGGGGCGACTGGGGGTTGGGGGCGAGGGGCGACTGGGGGTTGGGGGCGAGGGGCGACTGGGGGGTGGGGGCGAGGGGCGACTGGGGGGTGGGGGTGGGGGCGAGGGGCGACTGGGGGGTGGGGGCGAGGGGCGACTGGAGGGTGGGGGCGACTGGGGGGTGGGGGCGAGGGGCGACTGGTGGAGGGGTGGGGGCGAGGGGCGACTGGGGGGTGGGGGCGAGGGGCGACTGGGGGGTGGGGGCGAGGGGCGACTGGGGGGTGGGGGCGAGGGGCGACTGGGGGGTGGGGGCGACTGGGGGGTGGGGGCGACTGGGGGGTGGGGGCGAGGGGCGACTGGTGGGGGGTTGGGGGCGAGGGGGGGTGGGGGCGAGGGGCGACTGGGGGGGTGGGGGCGACTGGGGGGGTGGGGGTGAGGGGCGACTGGGAGGTGGGGGCGAGGGGCGACTGGGGGGTGGGGGCGACGTGGGGGTGGGTGGGAGCGAGGGGCGACTGGGGGTGGGGGACGCGAGGGGTGACTGTGGGGGTTGCGGGAGGGGTGACTGTGGGGGTTGCGGGAGGGGTGACTGGGGGGGTGCGGGAGGAGTGACTGGGGGACTGCGGGGGGGTGGCTGCGGGGGGGTGTCTGGGGTGGCGCGGGCGGGGCGTCTGGGGGAGTGCGGGAGGGGGAACGGGGGTATGGGAGGGGGAATGGGGCATGGAGGTTTGGGGGCACTGGAGGATTGGGGGCATGGGGAGGGGGAAGTGGCAAGGTAGGAAGTTGGGTGGGGGAAAGGGTGGGAGTGGAGTAGAGGTGGGGTGAATGGACATAGGGAGTGGATTGGCCTGGAGGTTAGGGAGAGGGTGCAGGGGAAAGGGAGGGCATGTAGATTGAGGTGGGCATGCGAGTAGAAGGTGGGCAAGTAGAGGGAGAGGGTGCGCATGGGGAAGAAGTGAGGGTGGGAGCAGGGGAGAAAGTGGGCATTCTGAGGGTGGTTTGTAAAATAAAGATGAGGTGGACATGGTCAAGAAGGTGAGCATGTGGATGAGAGGGTGGGATTGTGGGGGAGAGGTTGGGCATGGGGGAGGGGGAGAGGGTGGACATGGAGAGGGAGAAATTGGGCATAAGGTGAAGGTGGGCATAGGGAGGAGAAGGTAGGCATGGAGAGGGTGGGCCTGGGAGGAGAGTGTGGGGTGGGCATGGAGAGGGTTAGCATGGGGAAAGAGAGAGGATGGGTTCAGGGGAGAATGTAGGCATGAGAGGTGGGCATGGGAAGTGAGGGTGGACACGGGGAGAGGACAGGCATGGGAGTAAGGATAAGGTGAACATGGGGAGAGTGTGGGTATGTGGGTGGGGTTATGGGTTTGAGGTTGTGCATTGGGAAAAGGTGGACATGGAGAGTGAGAAGGTAGGCATGAGGGGAGGGTTGGCATAGGGAAGGAGAAGGTAGGCATAGGGAAGGGTGGTCATAGAGAGGGAGAAGCTGGGCATGAGAGAAGGGTGGGCATATGGAGGGAGAAGATAGGCATGCAGAGGAGAGGGTAGGCATGGGGAAGTGGCCTGAGAGAGAGAGGGCGGGCAAGAGGTGAGCAGGTGGGAATGAGGAGAGAGGGTGGACATGGGGAAGGTGGGCACTAGAGGAGAGGGTGGGCATGGGGAGGGTGGGGAGTGAGGAAGTGGAATGGGATGAGTGTGGGCATATTGATGAAAAGGTGGGCTGTGGTGGAGAGGGTGGGCATAGGGTGGGAGAAGGTAGGCATGGGGCGCAGAGGGTATGGAGTAGAGGGTGAGCACATGGGAAATGGTGAGGAAGCAAGTGAGAACTGGGGAATGGTTGGGGGAAAGGGTGGTTGTCTGCTGAACCTGGCCTGTTGAAGACAGTTTTGCTCGGTAGAAATGCCAAGAAATGGAGATATAGTTCATTGCATCCCAAAAGTGCAGCCAATTACATTACATTACATTACACAAACTGTTGAGCACACCAATATTGTGTCACTGAAAGTATGGCATCCTGAAATTGTGTGCTTCTGAAGAAGCTATATTCAAGGCATATATGCCTCTAAAATAAATAATTAAATGAAGCACATGCCATTGCCTATTCATATCAGAAATTATAGATTGCACAAGGTATACAGAGATTTGGCAGGATAGAACTCAGGCCCATTTCCCTTACTGGTTGTCTGATTTATGCCACAACAGTGGCAGAAAATCCTGACTTGCGTATCTCCAGTGAACCTATAAAGGTGAGCAAAACATAAAACAATCAAAGTAATTTAATGTTTCACATAGAACATACTTGTGCAAAATGCACACACTCCTAGTTAAATGCTTTTCATTACTTCATGTCTTACTTCATGTCATTACTTTAGGATTCAGGCTGGGGGTGTACATTATTCAATGTGAACAACAAGTCTTGTATGATAAATTACAATATGTTAGAATATAGAGTCACATACTGTACAACATGGAAAATCTCAGTATTTCTATTACTGCAGAAATTTTAAAAATTGTTAACAAGTTTACGTCGAAAACATCCAGAAGGCTGGACAGTGTTTAAAGTGCAGACTCACAGACCTTTTTTAAAAAAACACAGGAAAGTGTGAGATCAACTGATAGGAACATGCAGCCAAACAACCTTGGAAATCGGAAGCAGACAAGACTGAAGTCTATCACTGGAAAATCTGTTTGGAGTCACAGTGACATAAAGGGCAAGGTATTAGAAGTGCACAAAGGGCGGTAGCATACTTGAAGGAGAAAGGACTAAATGCTGTCAGTTTATTTTCTGCGTGAATTAATCTAAAAGCTACACCATTATTTTGCCGGACATAGCACCAGATATAAAATATTTCCTTTGTCTCTGTTGACAGTCTGTTTTTTTCCTTTGCTTTGTAGACTGTCTCATCTAGATGTAACTCTTTAGTCACAATATGCTCGCAAACGTATTCATGTTTAACCATGTTCCAAGACTGAATCTGGAGGGTATGGCTGGAGACATGCTCTTTCTCTAAAATTTACTGGTGACCCAAAAATATATTTTATATCTTTAATATGTTGTACTACCCACACTCTTAGGTTGAGTATGTGGGATTGGCAGCATCCATACACGAACCTGTCCTGCTTCAAACATTTTTGATTCTGCACAAGTCATAAGCTAAGCAAAAGGTTGTGGGAACAATTTTGGTATGGGTACTAGTGGAAGAAGAATAACATAGCATAGAAAGTTGGAACGATATTTCTTTCACAAGCAGATGCAAGGAACCAACTATATCTTTATAAACATCCAGTTTATATCTGTATGAAAGGAGTTAGAAAACTGAGGTGCTTTAGTGCACAATCACTTTTTCCCTCCAATTTTCTACCTCCTTTCACGAGTGCTCTGCTTGACCTAGATTAGGTGCTCATCTTTGGAGTGTGCTTGAACCCATCACTCGTTAACTTAAAAGTGAGATTGCTACTGCGGAGCCAAAGCTGACATCTTTTGAACTTGTAGCTGAATACAGTTCCAAAGATATTTGGGGCGGAATTCCTCCATCCATAATTAAGTCCCATGATGAGGACGGGGGTGAGAAGTTTCCCACTGCGGAGGTCGACAGGAAACCACACCATATGGAATGCCATGCCTGGGTGTGGGGTAGAGGCGGATTCTTTAAAAAGTACCTGGATGAGCACTTGGCATGTCATAACATTCAGGGCTATGGGCCAAGTGCTGGCAAATGGGATTATGTGGGAGTTCGGGTGTTTCTAATGTGTCAGTGCAGACTCCATGGGGTGAAGGGCCTCTTCTGCATTGTATGATTCTATGATCTCTGGTGTAGTTATGCACCTGGGGCTTTTGTGTCAATTTCCATGGCTTGATGATGTGTGTCTCGCCATCATACCTGGGAGAATTCCACCCTCAGTGTCAGCCCCACTCCATAAAAGCACATAATGTAGACATATACTTCAAATTAGTACTGTCAGGAAACAAAGGTAGTTTTAAGTAATCTATATTTGTATTTCTGGATATTATGAAGAAGGTACAGATTTAAGTGAGTTTAATGTGTGTTTCTGTGTAAGAGAGGGTTAAAACTTTAGTTATATTCATGTTGAACAAAGGTGCTAATAAGTGTAAAGAAAGACTAGGTTGTTGCTTAGCAACCAGGGGCTACTTTGGGTTAGAAATAATTTTTGAGTTTAGTTTTAAGCTGGAGCCAAAGCAAGTGGAGTCAGGTGCCTGGTGAGGTAGCAACTCTGACAGACACTGCTAGTAGAAGCAGAGCAATGGAGTAAGATACAGAAAGCAAGTCCTAGAAGCTAAAGAGCAGATAGTTCTACAAACCAAGGAATGAAAAGAGAAGTCCCAGAAAGACTGAAGTTAAAAGGATAAAATGAACTGGAAATTGAATAAAGTACTGTGTACTGAAATTAAATAAATGGGCAAAGTGAGGCTTCCCATTAAAGATAGAGCTTAAAGGTGCAGACCTGGTGAAGTTGGCTAGTGAGGAGCCAGGTATCTAAAGTAATCCTAAGATTGGTGACCTTAGTACAGCATGTAAAGCAGTGGTGTTCTATTGGCATAGCTGGGTACCTAAAAGATTGTGTGGAAGCTTGAATGCACTTAGCAAGTCAAAGCAGAGGAATACTGAAAGGAGAGATTGAAATCCTGGTAGTGGATCCATGGTGAAAGCACCTGAAAGAAAGCAATCTTTGGGAGAAGATGCCAAGGTGTATCTTTTTGAGAGTGGAGTTTGAAAACACTCGTGGAAGCCAGAGTTCCAGTGAGACCAGACGGCTTGCAAAATGTTAATCATCTGGGGGGATTTGATGAGAAATCCACAGAGGTTGTATTGGGTAGCGTCTGCCACTTGGTTTCAGAGTTGGGTGTGTTTGATTGTGTTGTGTATTCATGCTTGTACCTAGTTGGGACAAAGTCCCTTTAAGAGTTTGATCACGTAACGTACTGATAACATCATCAACAGTTGGGACGGGCTTACAATCAGAACTGTAAGAATATCACTTTCCCCAATAAAAGCTCTTATTTGTTCCATACCTTTGTGGTCTGCAGTTTCTCTTTTAAAATACCATAAAGAAAACTGGCGACGAGGGTGGGATGAATTTTCACTGCAAACACTCAAATAACTGCCGAAATCCGGTGAAGAAAAACCACCAATCAAAAACAAATTATGGAAATAAAGATATTGCTACACCAAAGCTGATGACAGGGGTGCTGAATAACAGCCGCACCCATTGAAAAAATCGGAATTTAAACAAAGATTTTTTAAAAAGCATCAAAAAATATTGCTGCCATGTGCTCTGTTCAGAACATCCTGGAACAGTGTTCTCTCTACTGTGAGTAGCAAATTTTGCAACAATTAATTGAGAGCTAGGGGAAGGAACAGGTGAGCTCAGGGGATACCTTGTTTGAAAGGAAAACAAAAAGCTAGGTGGCGTTAAAAATTGCGGCACATTTGTGCTTAAACAAACCTTCCCATAATAAAAATGACTGGAGCTTTTGGCCCTGTGGGACATTATTCTGATAATTCTGAATAAAATTTTGGCAGTCATTTTAGTTTCAACCTTCCGGAGCATGATGCGGGGAGGCAAACGTTTCAACACCTGTGGAGTCTGATGCAACCAGAAAGATCAGGCTCGAAAACGTATGATGAAATAGTGGAGATACTGCAAGGCCACTTCTCACCAAAATACTTGGTCATTGCTGAGGGGTTCAGGTACCATAAACGTAATCAGCAAGAAGGTAAATCAATCACAAAATTCGTGGCGACTTTAAAGAAATTACCTGAATTCTGTGAATTTGGAGATACAATGAATGACACGATTGGAGACAAACTAGTGTGTGGGTTAAGAAGCGAAGCTATCTACAAAAGGTTGTGAACAGAAAGTAATTTAGACCTGAAGAAAGCTTTAGAAGTGGTGCTCTTTATGAAACTAGGAATTAAGGAACCCCAACAATTAAGCTCGAGCATTGAAGTTCATAAGGTATCAACTGAGACCCAAACACAGACATAGATTTGAAATTAGCTCCAATGTGCAAAAACTGGGCACACACCAGCAGATTGTTGGAGTAAAGATGCAAAATGCAGGCATTGTGGTAAAAAGGGGCAGATCGAATGGGCGTGTTGGAGAAAGAAACAAGTTTCAAACAAAAATGATCAAAAGCTGATCCAAATAAATCAAATAAATAACAGCAAAATGGACTATTATTTAAATGGTAAAAAAATGCAGCTTGCTGCTGTGCAGAGGGACCTGGGTGTCCTTGTGCAAGAATCACAAGGAGTTGGTTTGCAGGTGCAGCAGGTAATTAAGAAGGCAAATGGAATTTTGTCCTTCATTGCTAGAGGGATGAAGTTTAAAAACAGTGAGGTTATGTTGCAGATGTATAAGGTGCTGGTGAGGCCACACCTGAAGTACTGTGTACAGTTTTGGTCTCCTTACTTGAGAAAAGATATACTGGCATTGGAGGGGGTGCAGAGGAGATTCACTAGGTTGATTCCGGAGTTGAGAGGGTTGGCTTATGAGGAGAGACTGAGTAGACTGGGGCTATATTCATTGGAATTCAGAAGAATGAGGGGAGATTTTATAGAAACATGTAAGATTATGAAGGGAATTGATAAGATAGACGCAGGGAAGTTATTTCCACTGTTGGGTGAAATTAGAACTAGGGAGCATGGCCTCAAAATAAGGGGGAACAGATTTAGGACCGAGTTGAGGAGGAACTTCACACAAAGGATTGTGAATCTGGAATTCCCTGGCCAGTGAAGCAGTTGAGGCTCCCTCATGGAATGTTCTTAAGGCAAGGATAGATAAATTTTTGAACAGTAAAGGAATTAAGGGCTATGGTGAGTAGGCGGGTAAGTGGAGCTGAGTCCACGAAAAGATCAGCCATGATTTTATTGAATGGCGGAGCAGACTCGAGGGGCCAGATGGCCTGCTCCTGTTCCTAGTTCTTATGTTCTTATGTTAAGTGGAAAACCAAATAGAGGGGATTGCATCCACATTATACATAAAGGACGGGAGAAAGTACTACAGTCACAGTCAATGAACTTTCATTGCACGTACTGACAATTGCTGGTGCAACCAGCCATTACTGGGTCACATCTTTGATGATGGACAACCAGTAAAAATGGAAGTGGACACCGGAGCCAGCACACAAACAAGACCTAAAATGTGAGGGTGAATGCAGTGAGAACGCAGCCCTGGGGGAAGAGACGCAGGGTCTGACGGAGGCACGCCACAATCTGGAGAAGGCACAGTGCCTGTGCTGTGCCTCTCCAGATTGTGGCGTGCCTCCGTCAGAGATTCAGGCAAAGGAGGCCCAGGTGTACAGCCTGGAGGGGCAGCAGTTGGCATCTAAAAAACAGATTGACAGCCTGGAGCAAGAGCTAAAGAGGCTGGAAACTGAGTTTGAGCGAAGTCAAAGAACTCAATAATGCTCACAGAATGCTAGCTCCCTCCTTACTGCAGGTAAGATCCTGGGGGTTCCACATTCAACAGTGTAAATGAAAGTTCAAAATGGAATGAACTGCAAAGGAAATACATCCTGGGAGGTAGAGAAGAACAGGCTGACCTCTGAAGTGAAAGCTCTAAAAAAAAGTAGTCATCAGCCTCCAACTCGTACGTCGACTGCAGTTGAGACAGCAACTTAACGATGTCCAAATTCAACCAACAACACCAGAGCTTGTGGTCAACACAAAAAAAAACAGACGTCTCAGGTTTGCCGGCAACCACACAGGAATCCATGTCCTTTGGAATGTCTAACTTACTGGCTTCTATGTTTATGAATTGTTTATATTATAATTGTTAATGTTTTATCTGTTTCATTGCAGAAACCTTGGATATAATGGGGAAGGAAAGTGTGTATTTATGTTTGTCCCTAGAAGATGCAAAAGGCATCAGATAAATTTGTGTTTTTTATATCTTCCATTCTCTCAAGCCTCACCCATATGACCTCCTTCTGCTCTGCAGGGATTCTTTGATTCTGAGAACAGAGGATGCTAGAAAAACTCAGCAGGTCTAGCAGTACCTGTAAGAAGAGAAAGCAGAGTTAACGTTTTGAGTCCTTTTCGCTCTTTGTCACAACTGAAGAGAGAGAGAGAATATGTTGGATATTGAACTTTGGATATTGTTGGATAGCTGTGAGAGATTGCAACAAATATATAAACTTTCAGAATAAAAGACAGATGGCTTGGTGTGGGAGAGGGTAAAGGGGGTTTGCATTGAGGCAATATATGTATGAGATATTTTAAAAAGGGGGTTTAAGATGAAGGAGAAAGGTCACAATCTAAAGTTGCCAAATTCAACATTGAGTAGGCCTGCTGCAGTGCTCCAGGAAGCCCAGCGCAAGCTGGAGGAGCAGCATACCTTTCAGTTGGGCACGATGCAGCCCTCGGAATTCATTGTTGAGTTTGGCAGACCTGAATTTTTCCAGCATCCTCTGTTCTTGTTTCAGATTCCAGCTTCCGCAGTATTTTGCTTATTATAGCATTGGATGAATTATGCTGGGAGGAGATTTGTGTGAAGCATAAATACTAGCACAGACCGAACAGCCTGTTATTGTGCTGTAAATGATGTGTAATTGACATTAAACAGCATGAACAGAACAAAATTTTAATTTAAATAATGCAAAATATTGCAACTCTAATCACTATACATTTTTAGACAATATAATTTTTAAGTATAAATGTATGCTTGCTTAACATGGTGTAGTAATCTTTATTTTTTACAAATCCTTTGATGGTGGCTCCTCGTTGTTTCAATCCATCATTGAACAGCCATTAAATCAATAAGGAACAGAAATGAGATCCTAACTCCACACACACCCAAGAAGCAGCAGGCTCATGCCAAATATTTCAAAGCAAAATATATCACAAGGAGCGTGATAAACGGTAATCTGTCAAAAGTATAAGTAACTCTGCATGGTGTTATTCTAACGTTACAAACATGATAAGAATCACATGGGTCTGCATAGTAGATTTGAAATAGGGCAGAATTTACCACCTTTGGAATTATTCTTTATTGGCGACAAATACAGATCCTAACTCCAGTAGTGTGTTGGCAGATGGAACGGTGTTGGGATCTTCCCAGTGATGCCCAATTAAGAAGCTTAACCTGGGAGCACCGTCCAATTAAATACAACGGGAAGACCAAGAGACAGACTAGACCAATGGGTTAGAGGTGGACATTGCTGAAGCAGACAGAGGAAACCAATGGGGCACCTTTGTCAGCAGCCTGAGAAAGAATGAATCATGTTGGAGTGATAGTAAATAAATAGTCCATAATTGACAAATATTCCAGGTGTACCATGTACCAAGTGGGGGCTCAATTTTGGGACTGATGCTCACTATTTCATAAATGATCTGGAGGAGGGCATTGGTAACTTGTCTCAAAATTTGTGTTAGGATAAAGTTTATTAGTCACAAGTAAGGCAACAGTGCAATGAGGTTACTGTGAAATTCCCCTAGTCGCCACATTCCGGCTCCTGTTCGGGTCAATGCACCTAACCAGCATGTCTTTCAGACTGTGGGAGGAAACCGGAGCACCCAAAGGAAACCCACGCAAACACGGGGAGAACCTGCAAACTCCGCACAGACAGTGACCCAAACCAGGAATCGAACCCAGGACCCTGGCACTGTGAGACAGCAGTGCTAACCACTGTGTCACCGTGCCACCCCATGGTTAATACGGTGGAAGATGATGGAAAGCTACAGTAACTGTGTAGATTGTTTTAGGAGGTGGGCTACTTCCATCTGATTCCGGTTATACTGTAGTCAAACATAAAGTTATAAAGTCATGCATTTTGGGATATGAATTAGATTACAGGACAAATTTCTTTCTACATTATAATAGCCATTGCACTTCAGGAGTACTTCATTGGCTCTTAAGCATTTTGGGACATCCTGAAATCATGATGAGTGTTAAGTAAATGTAAATCTTTCTTTCATGTTTGTCATAATATGGCATGTTTGACCATGGTCATAACAAAAAACAGGTTTATCAAAAGTATTTTCACTATTTGCAAAATTGCATCCAGACACCGGAAACATGGCACCATTCCTGGCAGCACTTTTGCTAAGCAATTGATGACAGGAAATATGTCAGATGACAAATTTTTACCAGTAACATTCAATTTGTTTCAACTGGGTAAGTGTTTCCAGCAACTTGGATCACTGTGGCTAGGAGGAGTTGATGGAAAGGCTCTCCAACTTACTTCCTACTTACAATTGCCTAGAAACTACAAAAATGAATGGAAACCACTCAAAAACAACACCCCTTTCCCTTAAAGTATATCACCGACTTGATTCTATGTGAGAAAAGACAATTCAGGAGAGACATGTAGACTTGCTTGTGTCATGGAACACATTTCTTGTCCGTTATAATAAGGTTGTTTGTTTGTTTCAAATCACAATTTCTCTCGGACTGTGTTGTATGCTACTTTCATTGATGTTTTCTTGCAAGAAAATAGCATCCCATACCTCAACCATTGCTGGTCAATATTGAGTTGATGAGAATTTAAGGGTGTTACAGGAAATTAGCTGGATCGGACATCATTTTCTTTCGTATTATCATAGAGCTCCACTTAGTGGTCAAGCTGATTAGAAGCGCGAAGTTTACAAATCAACTCGCATTTATTTGATACTGTTCATATGCCAAAACAAGAATAATTGAGAACACAAGCATAATACTGAACTCTGATCTTGGAGAACAGTGAATGGTATTTGAAGGATCTACCGCCAGAGCAGAAAAGATAAATAGGGATATATGGCTGGCACGGTGGCACAGTGGTTAGCACCGCTGTCCCACAGCCAAGGACCCGGGTTCAATTCCCGGCTTGGGTCACTGTCTGCGCGGAGTCTGTACGTTCTCCTGTGTCTGTGTGGGTTTCCTCTGGGTGCTCCGGGTTCCTCCCACAGTCCAAAAGACATGCTGGTTAGGTGCACTGGCATTGCAGTGTACCCGAACAGGCGCTGGAGTGTGGCGACTAGGAGATTTTCACAGTAACTTCATTGCAGTGTTAATGTAAGCCTACTTGTGACACTAATAAATAAACTTCAAAATGGCTGGAGAAACTGCTCATAAAGGGAGAAATTGTGATAAGAAGTGATTTGAAGACAAGTATGAGGACCTTGAATTTGCTTTCCTGAAGTACAGGATGCCAGTGGAGATTGATGGCAGGAGTGGATACAACAAATTCTGGGTTAACTAGATTTGAAGGTGATGGAAGCAGAGAGGCTGATGAGTGCATCTGACAAAATGATCCTCAGTGATGAATGTATTAGGATTGCGCTGGGAGTGGGGATGAGTGAGATTTTAGCAGCAATGTAATGGAGCTTAGAACATGTGAGCTCAGTGACAGGAGTAAAAAAATTGAAACTTGGTGTTCAAGTGAGATCTTAAGGTTGCACATGATAGTTCCCTGAAAGCACAAAAAAGCTTGCTGGAGTTGGAGCCAGAGACACACAGGTACTGGCAAATGACATAAATTATGACTTTGTTTTATTTTGACATTGAACGGATGGAAATTTTGACTCATGCAGAACTTGATGGTTGAAGGCAGTGCTGGCTATGGATAGAGAAAGTTGGGTGTGGAAGATGACATAAGGTTATCAAGGATATCAAGTGGGAGCATATAAATAATGAATGCCTATGTTTTCTATTGCTGTGATTATGGTACATCATTCTCCTTAACTTTCTGCAGGCTTTAACATGGTGAAATGCTCTGCTGTCCTTCAGAGCCTGTTGCTATGTTTGCCCTCTCTGCTTCCACTCCTTCCTATCTGATAATTCCCAGTGCATCTCCATGAATGTCTTCCCATCCTGCTTGCACCATTAGGTCAGGAATTTTCCAAGGTTCTGTCCTTGTCTCCTGCTCTGCGTGAGTTACGTGCCTCCCTTGGCGACATCCTCCACAGACAACTTCTCTTGTATGTCGGCAGCCAGAAAACTTACTTTCCTGTCAACATAGCAGCCTACTAATCAAGCAGATAGTAAAAGTTTAAGTTCCTTGACCTATAATTTAAATCCATTTGCCATTTTTGGGTTGAGCATTATCAATTCTTAGTCAGCTTTTGTGAAATGCCTCATGAAATAAAAGCAGTAACATGGCAAACTTCTGTGAAATTATGTGGCACAGATTTAGTTCCTCACTTATGAAATTCCCATTTTCAGACTTGTTGCATAGTGTGGTGTAAAACAAAAAGATCTGATAAATGGTAAAACAATTTTTTTTCTAAGCCGACTACACATTGAGTAGGACTGCTTTCATCAACAGATGAAAATAAACTAAAGGGTCAATTGGCAACAAGGCCTTATACACTATAACCTCGACTGTCTGAAAATCAATTGTTCCAAAATGCTAGTTATATAGAATTTGTTTGAGCAGCCCCCCCCCACCCCTCCCCTCCCCTCCCTTCAGTACTGTACTTAGGGAATGGAATCATAGAAGATAAGTAACTACATTTTATTCCTGCTTCATAATGTTTTATCAGTGTTTTATGTTTCAGATATGCATATCTACAATGTTTTCCTGTTCACACACTTGTAATAAGGCATTCTAACATCATTCCAAAATTCAGAAATGACCTTATTCCAAGCGAACCCGACTGGATAGTTTACAATGTAAATGGTGTGTTATCTATGCCTAATGTCATTGTTTGTATAATTTAGAGCATAATATCTGCACTTATTGCAATAAAGGATATAAGTTATTCATTTGGTTTCAACAGAATTAAGAAAAACTTGGCATTAAAAGGTAGTTAATTTGCATTTATACGTGGGAACATGGCATGAATCACATTGCAATGGAGATGGGTGGAGCTTAGTGAGATGCTTTGTTTTAAATTTATATCTGTGAATTTAGCTAATTAATAAACAGCAGACAAAATTAGTTGGGAAAGAAGTTGAAAAGGTACAGTCAGTAGAAAGACTGGTGGACATTTGAAAAGCAGCTAAGAGACATTGTCAGCTTTGGTCTTATGTAACCTGCAGCTACTAGGGAGACAAGATAAAGCCAGACCTGCACCTGAAGTAAATACTCGATCTATTGTCCATGATGAAGCCTGTGATCGGGAGGTGATGTTCAGAATAAGGCAAAGCTGGAAAGGGGAAAAATGACAGGAAGATTTGTTCAGCTGGAAACTAGCAGTTGGAGTTCTAGAAGTAATTGGATTGGTTTCAGTTTGTAACTATTTCAGCAGACTATTGGAACCTAAGGGTGTTTTCTGACTTTTTTTTAAACCACTGCAGAGTCGCATAGAGACCTGTGCTTGAATTGTGGAATCCCGAATCATTAGGTTTTATAGGAAAGTTGCAAGGTCGCTTATCGAAAATCTAATGAAAGGATCCCCATGAAATCTTATACCTTGGAAAACAGCTAGAACACTTTAGAGAAATCAGAATTAATTACTGAGAGCTGTGATAGACCTTTTGAATTGGTCACAGGAAAAGTGAATGTACTTTCAAGATTTTGTAAGAAAAGGGAACCGTTGAGGGGGGAAGTAAAAAGTAAAACTGAGTTTATAACATTGCTATAGTGTTAAGTTAATGTTGCTTGCTTTGCTTAATTTCTCTTTAATATATTCAATAAAGTTTGTTCCTGTGAAAAAATCTGAAATGTTCTGGTGTTGTTCTGTTAGATAATTGCTGGGTGTTTGGATTTCCCCTTTAAATGTTAATGGGCCCTAACAGGATTGCAACAGATGAAATAAAAAAAGTACCACAAATATGCACCTAATTACTCAATGTATAGTATATCCTAGGATGGTGTGCTTCAGATTTACCTGTGGAAATAACGGCAGCCACAGAAATAAGAAAATGTTAAACTTTATTGCATCTAGTATTGTGCAAAATTGGAAATATCTTTCACAAAATGTTGCTCAATACTGTAATTTTCCATTGTACTATATATACAATTTCCATTGTACTATATGTCAAACTACAGAGAATCTTTTTTTTTCATCATGTCATTTGGAACAAAATTGGCTCACCGCATGATTTGTCTTAATTTCTTAGCCAAAAATAACTTTTTGTTCAGTTAACGTGGATCTGTTACAGTTGACAAAACAAACATCCCTCAGCAAAGGAAGAACAAAAATTTACCGGAAACAACAATTGGGTAAAATGTTTAAAATTGAAAGCCTTGCTTGTTTCACTTGGGTTTTTTTGGTTTTAGTTCTGAATTAATTTGCTTTCATTTTTACTACTTTCAAATCAAACCCCCCCCCCCAAAATAAATGTGTTCTCCTTAGCTCTCATTGAGGTGCTGTCTCAACTAAAGTATCAGAGGCGTAACAAGTAGGATTGCTGTATGTTATGGAGCACATTATAAAGTTGTTTGTTTGTTTTAAATCATTCTTGTCATTCTTGTGTTCCATCTAAACTGCAATTGTTTATGAGCTATTCAGCTGCGGAAGGTTTAGCGCTAAACTTGATCCGAGGAAATTAGAGCAGGGGAAGACTGTCTACAATACAGAATGACAACTTATATTTCTAAAACATGCCAAGGCACTTCACAGGACCGTTATAAAACAAAATGTGACATTGAGCCACATGAGATATTAGGTCCAATGACCAAAAGCTCAGACAAAGAAAGAAGTTTTAAGGAGCGTCTTAAAGTAGAGAAGTGAAGTGGAGAGGTGTATGGAGGAAATTCAGAACCTGAGGCCTAGGCAACAGAAAGTAAAGCCACCAATGATGGACTGGGGATATTTGAATCCAGAATTTGATTAAGTATGGTAGTATGGATATTGGCCCATATCTTCCGGCCCGAATCCTGACCTACAGAGATTATGCACCACACATGCGCATTGGGACAATGTGGAAGTCTCTACGCAAGGACATGTGCACTGAAAGCACGCCAAGTTCAAACTTCCAGTTCGGCTTTCAGGACTGAAGCACCGCACCTAAGTGTCTCAAGGAAAAGTGGCGGGACAACACTAACTTCGTTCACTTGCCCCAGTGATAGGTGAATATTTATGCTTATTTATTAGAACACTTTCTTTCTGCCCTAGCTGCAGCGAGTAGAGGCAGCAGACATTCTTTTTAATTTTTTTGTAAATGGGCTTCAAAAGATGTTTAAAATATATGTAATGTACAGAAAGTGAATTTTTTTAAACAATTTTGTCATGACATACTGTTAATTCCATTAAAAAAAAACTTTTATACATCACAAAGTGGGTTTGACGTGCCTTAAGTTTCACCTAAAGTTCATTTGGATTTTGTTAAGTATTTTAAGCAGTGTTGTTTATCCCAATTTTAAGAGTTTCCATAATGCAATGTTGATTCTTAGAAGCCTCTTAAGATATAGGATGAAATGAGTTCTACATTTACAGTGGGAAATATGCAACTTGGCTACTTCAAATGCTTTAGGAAAATGTATTCCTTAAGATGACAGCTGCAAGCCTCCTGTAAGCAGATGTGAACTACCTCTGTGATAGATATTGCTGAATCCAGTGCAGATTGAAATTCTGAAGTCATGTTCCACCACTGCTGGTGCATCACACTTTTAGCTTAGCTCCTTAAAATCATTGACGTTCTTTTGAGGCGTCAACGTAACTGCAGAGATCATGAGAGAAGAATCAAGCTACATGTAAAATGTACAATTAATATGTCCATACCCTTCCCCTCCCCTCCTTCCCCTCTCGTCCTTTCCCCTCCTCACACTCCTCCCTCCCTTACCTCCTAGTTTACAGAATGACAAGAGAACCTTGTGTTGAAGTAAAAACAATTTTATTGATCATTGTGTTAAAGAGAAAAAATGTATTTTATTGCAAGAAATTTTTAAAAAGATGAGGCAATTAAACAAAATGTCATACTGCAGCTGCTGAAGTTAAAAGTTTAGTTAAATGTTAACATGGTCTGTATTTATAACATTATTTTGTTAATAAATGTTTTCCATTAAACTTTACAAAATTCTACAGATGGTTTATTGAAATATCAAAATACGACATTTAAATATGAGATAGTTATAAATGAATAATATAATCAAAGTAAACAAGATAGAAGAATACTACTCATAAACACCTAGTCGTTTAGGTTTTCCACGGCCCAAAATGTGAACTCTCCTTTGTTCAACCTCATGCAGTAAGGTATCTAAATCATGGTCCAAGAAGTTTCGACCTCTTCTTCCCACTTACATTTTCAGTTTCCATATTTTAAATTAAAACATACAAACACTTTTAAGCAGGCCATAAGTAAAGTTATATAATAATATAATGCAGATTTAAAGTTTCACAGATTTAAAACAAATAACAAAACCTATGTTCATTTATATTAAATAATATTCATCTTCAAGCATAAAAATAACATTAAAAATTAAATGAGCCAATAACGATAAGATTAACTGCTTAAAAGAAATAGCAAAACATAAGAAAAAAAAATCAGCTTACCTTTATAATAGCAGACAATCCTTTTGCTTTCTGTCTTCAATACAAAACTGCTGTTTAAAAGCTTGACCTCAATGGCTGTTCCCAATTTGACCCCATCAAAAGTGGGCGTAGCTGGCAGCCTCCTGTGCTGCGCTGGGGTCTGCGGTGATTGTCTCGCTGAAGGCCGAAGGCTACTGCTCCCACCAGGAGTTAAGATTGCAATTTTTTGATGCAGTCAAGTGCACAAGAAATTAGCCTATTTTTGGCGGCCTATCGCTTTCTGCCACTTGTTGAACATTATAGGCCATTGTGTCACTTGTTAAGAATTGGAAGACTCTCACATTTAACATCAGCAGGGTTCTTAACAAAATTGGGGGTTCTTTGGCAGGATTTTGAAAAGCATAATTCCTTGGGTGTGGGGGAATTTATGACTTTTAAAGGTAACAAGAGTGAGGAATGTGTGGATCCAAGTGAGGAGATGCGTGATTCAAAATGAGGTGATTGCAACATGACTCTTGCCGTAGCTAAGACTTTCCTAAAGATGGAAGATGTAACTCTGCCAGTTTACAGAAAGTAACCAAAACACATTTAACTGAATTGGCAGATAAATTGGAGCTGTCATTACCTGCAAGGGTGAGGAAAGCTGAGATTATTGAAAGCATAGTGAAACATTTAAAATAGCAAGGGTTGCTTGATAGACCAAGTTCTCTGAAACGTGAGGCAATTGAATTGGCTAAAGTTCAATTACAAAAAGAAATTGAAATGAAAAAAATTGAAATAGATGCAGGGAAAAGAAAGAGAGAAAGAGTTTGCTTTTCAAAGGGCATTGAATATGGGGAAGTTAGCAATGACAGAAAGGGGAAAGGAGAAAGAGAGAGCAATTCAACTTATAATGCTGGAAGTTAAAGAGGCATGAGAGCAGGGTGAGGGAGGACGTAGTTCTAGACATGAAAAATAGTGGGGAGATGTTTAGATTTGTGTAGGCGCTTCCAAATGATGAAAAGGATGTTGAGGCATTTTTTATTTCATTTGAGAAAGTAGACAAATGAAATGGTTGCAAGATATCTAGACTCTGCTCTTACAGAGTAAACTTGTAGGTAGGACTAGTGATGTCTATGCGTCTTTGTCAGAAGAAAGGTCTGGGGAGAATAATACAGTGAAGAAAGCTATATTGAGTGCCCATGTGTTTGTACCGGAGGTTTACAGACAAAAGTTTTGAAATATAAGAAAACAGTCTGTACTTATACTGACTTATACTGAATTTGAAAAGGTTAAACAAAGTAATTTTGATAGCTGATTGCATTAAAAATAGAAGAAACCTATGAAGATCTTAGAGAAGTAATTCTGTTGGAAGAATTCAAAGATTCATTCCCTGCAGTGATAAGAACTTGTGGAGGAACAAAGAATTAAAACTGCGAGGCAAGCACAGGGCTTGCAGATGATTATGAACTAATTCATCGGCCAAAGCCTTTTTTCCAACACACTTCTAAATCTGAGAAAGACAGAAAATGTGAAGGTACAAGAAAAGACAGCCAAGCAAGAAAGGGAATGGTTGAAAATTTTAAGGAGACTTCACCTCAAAGTAAAAAGGTGGTGCTGAGAGAATGAGAGATTTGAGGAAAGTTAGATCCTTTCATTGTAATAAACTGGGTCACACCAAATCATTATGTTGGCGGTTAAAAGGAAAGACGGCTGGAGTTATAAGTCTTAAGGAAGGGAATAATAAACAGAGACTGGAGAACAAGAGAAGCTGGTACGGTTTGTACACAGAGAAGAACAAACAATAGGAAGGAATGAAGGGGTGAAAACGTTAGCACAACTTGTACAGAAACAGTGAACAGCAGGTGGCTGATATATTTAAGGATTTCGTAAGTGAAGGTAAAGTTTTTTTCATGTTTGCCAGATGGAACGGAGAAAGACATTAGGATTTTAAGAGATATGGGAGCGAATCAATCCCTAATGTTGTGGGGAAAGGATATTTTGTTGTCCAGAAGCGATGTTGAAAGAAGAGGTTCTGGTTAGCAGTCTTCACGGCGGGACAAATTACATTTCTCTGGTGAAAGGAAAATAATAATGTGGGATAGTAACATTTGAATGCTTAATTCAGTTGTTGAAAATTCTTCTGCACCACTTTAACAAAGGCATTAATTCATTTATTTTACTTAAGCTTGTACTTCCACTGATAAAACTGAAAGAGGTAAACACTAGGCATTTATATGAATGCCTAATTTGTATACATTTGGTATCATTACTTGTCTTAATTTCAGGATCCTGGTAACCGATTGCAGGATACATTAAACTTATGTTGAGAGCACATGCTAGACTATTCTAAATCCCAGAAGGCATATTTGAAATGCCTGCTCTCCAACTGTATTTTGCAATTTGATATAATGTGGGGAAAGATGTGGTATGATGTGAGGAAGACCAGTGAAGGATGTCCCAGATGCTTCTGTGTTGATTTTGACAAAACAAATATTTATTAAATAGTAAAACACAAAACAAGAAAGTCAACTAAAAATATACTTAACTACATTAATGGTAATAATATTACACAATGGCCAGAACTTTCCAGCTGTTCATCCGGTTTTAAAGTCCCGCTGATGGCACACCCCTACTGTTGGCCAATGGCGGGCCACCTGCCACCACTGCAAAGCCCTCAGTGGGTTACTCGGTAAATCTGGTCCAGTATCTTTAAAGTCACCCAAATCTCAATCACCTTTATAATTATCTTTGTTACGTGAGCTCATCTTTTAGAATGTAAGCGTGAAATTCACCCCCATCTTTTTTTAACTTTTATTGTTGTTACTTTAACTTCTGACACTCTATTCTCCATTGTTACCAACTTGCCTTAGATAAACATCTGTTTGCAGTGTTCCTAGGCTAATCAGCACCAATTCAGCCAACCTGTCTTTCTACAATATTCATTTTAAAATAGTTTGTTCTTCTTTAACCACCAGAACAGTATTGGATTCCTTATTTTTAATTTTATCATGATTTTCTAACACTTGAAAGCATTGTTTCTAATTTCTTAATAGAATACTTAAATGGAAGACTAAGGGGGCAATCTTACCAGCTTGTCATGACAAAGGCTGGTGTTTTACTTTGAGTTTGTACTCTGTACAAACAAGATCTGGAATAAATCTGCTACTGTTATTTGGAATCTACGTGTGCATACCATGTTTTTGTCAAAACTCACAATCACTAACATAGTTAACTAACACACAACAACTTATATTTATGTTGCCCCCTAGTAGCATAGAAAAAAAAATCAAAATGCGTGGTGAGCCAGTAAGATTGCAAAAGAGGCAAAAAACCAGATTCACGCCTAGTTTCTCACCTCGCGCAATGAGGTGTTAGAATGGAACTAGTGACAACTTTGTATTGGATGTAATGTGATCAATGGGAACAAGATGTAAGGATCAGCTGACCCAGTAAACCATAGAACCAATTACAGAGTGATGTAATAGTCAGCTGACCAGCTGATTCACTATAAATAAGGAACTATGTAGAATTGTGGAGAGCTTGGAGTGGCCCAGGGCGAGGCCCCAAGTTTGGAGTAATGATGTTTCTTTATTAAACCCTTTATTTGATTTATAAGTTGGAGTAAGTTTTGTTGTATTTTCATTAGCTGCATTTTTGAAGAGTTCCTTCTGAAGAAACAACCGGCACTGAATTGTCGGCATAATCAGACTCTGATTAGACTCATATCATCCATGTACTTTTGCACATAGGAGGCCTGGGAGATCAGGCGCATGTGCAATAGCACCCTCTATCAGTCATCAGCCGGCCTCCCAGTGTGAATCGACTCCATCCACTCCCCCTATCACACTTTGTCTCATTTTCTTTTCTAAGTGTGACAAGATTTCATTTTTACTCTTGCTGAATATGTCGGCATAATCAGACTCGGCACGGTAGCACAGTGGTTAGCACTGCTGCTTCACAGCTCCAGGGACCTGGGTTCAATTCCCGGCTTGGGTCACTGTCTGTGTGGAGTTTGCACATTCTCCTCGTGTCTGCGTGGGTTTCCTCCGGGTGCTCCGGTTTCCTCCCACAGTCCAAAGATGTGCGGGTTAGGTTGATTGGCCATGCTAAAATTTCCCCTTAGTGTCCTGAGATGTGTAGGTTAGAGGGATTAGCGGGTAAATATGTAGGGATAAGGGCGTAGGGCCTGGGTGGGATTGTGGTCGGTGCAGACTCGATGGGCCGAATGGCCTCCTTCTGCACTGTAGGGTTTCTATGATTTCTATGATTTCTCACCCAGGAAGGGTGCCCAGGAGGGTACGAAGCTGATATAAATATTAATGTGCTGATTTAAATATAATTAGTGAGCCCGGGACGCAATTATCTGGGTTCAGCTACCTTAACAGCCTCACTGGTGGAGGTCCTAACCAGTGAGGCTCACGTATGGTCCCCAGCAACAAGGGAGGCAGTGCATGGGGGGCTGCACACTCTGCAATTGGGGATCACAAGGGCAGTGTTCGACTGGGGTGGGAGGTGAACAGGGGTGGCGATTGACAGGGAGTGGATCAGAGGCGGTGAATGGCTGGGGGGGGGGGCACCGTGATCGGGGGAGGTGCCATGATCAGGGATGGCAATTGGGGAGTTGGGGCAGGTGATGTCTGGGGGAGTGACAATCTCCCAGCGCACCATGTACTTTTGCACATAGGAGGCCTGGGAGATCAGGCGCATGTGCAATAGCACCCTCTATCAGTCATCAGCCGGCCTCCCAGTGTGAATCGACTCCATCCACTCCCCCTATCACACTTTGTCTCATTTTCTTTTCTAAGTGTGACAAGATTTCATTTTTACTCTTGCTGAAAAAACAGGTCTGGAACTCACCCATTTTCACACTCATTAGGCACATAGAATTTTTTGATTAGATCGCCCTCTAAGATTCATTGTGTGGGATATCACCAAAGTTTAAAGTAACAAAAGATTAAACATGATTTGTTTTACATCCATTTTCACATATCTCTAGGCTTAAATATATGGAGAATTTTACTCCTTGAGCAAAAGGAAGATACAGGATTACAGGGAGAGAACAGAGCAATGGAATTAGTTTGGATAATTCGAGCAAAATACTGTGCAGAAAATGTGGTCCAGATGGCTTCTGTGTTGCATGGGATTGTTTTCCACCTTCATGATCTCAGGCCGCCACTGCACTTTGTGAATTCCAGGGACAGAGATTCATTCTGTGGGAAGGAGAAAGGAGGACAGTAGGAGCATGTGTGCTTGTATATCCAAGGCCCATAGAGCAGAGCCTGGTCTCCAGTCACCTTGGACCCACTTGCCACTGGATCAAGTCCTTGCTCTGTGAAGCCTGTATGGTAGCTGATCTGTAATGACCTCCCCACATTAAAGTAACTCATGAATAGGCATTTTCCACCCTTTAAAATGAATCTTGGGACCTGGAATATCAGGACCCTCATGAACAACCCCAACAGCGATAGACTGCAATGACGTACTGCTATCGTTGCCCAGGAGTTCAGGCATTTTGATATTGACGTTGCTACCCTAAGCAAGACCCAGGGATGTGGAGAATTCCACCCCAACAGTACTCCACTTCTGACAAAATGCCTGAAACATGGTCTTGTCATAACCGATACTTTGTTCTGTCAGAGAGACAAGTACAAGCCCCATGGCAACACACTTGCTCCAAGCACTGGCATCTGCTCAACTGCACCATCGTCCGAGTGAGGAACTGCAAGGATGTGCGTATCACCAGCACCATGACCAGAGCCGATGACTGCTAGATGGACTACCATCTAATCCACTCTGTGATCAATGTATCCCCAAAGCAACGATGGCAACAGAAACATTGCCACAGGAAAGTCAACGCTGAGGAACCCAAAGACCCTAATAAAAGAGCCCGATTCAGCCAGTGCCTCACTACCAACCTGAAGACTTTCAGTAACGCAGAGACACAAAGTGTCCACAACACCTGGTCTGCCCTGAGGGCCTCCATAATCGGCACCTGCGAAGGGGTCCTCTTAGTCAAGAATGGAGAGGTGCTCAGCGAGGGAGCCAGCACTCGCTGGAAGGAAAACTTCAAAGATCTCCTTAACAAAGGCTCTCATCTTCAATGTGAGTATCCTCGACTCCATCCTCAATATGCTACCCGCCACCATCTCAGCGCAACCCCAACCCGGCATGAGATAGAAAAGGCCATTCAATAGTGAAAGAACAACAAAGCGTCAGGAGCAGATGGAATCCCTGCCAAGGCACTAAATGTGAGTGGAGAGAGCATTAAGACAGGTTAAAGAGATGTGTATTGTCTCCAGACAGGACAGCCAGTGAGACTCTGCAAGTCCAGGCAAGCTGTGGGGATTACAGATAGTGTGACATAAACCCAATATCCCGGTTGAGGTCGTCCTCATGTGTGCGGAACTTGGCTATCAGTTTCTGCTCAGCGACTCTGCGCCGTCGTGTGTCGTGAAGGCCGCCTTGGAGAACACTTACCCGAATATCAGAGGCCAAATGCCCGTGACCGCTGAAGTGCTCCCCAACAGGAAGAGAACAGTCTTGCCTGGTGATTGTCGAGGGCATTCGACTTGATTAGCTGTAAGTATTCGCATTCCAACCATTATTCTGTAAATTGAGTTTGTGTCTTTATATGCCCTGTTTGTGAACAGAATTCCCACTCACCTGAAGAAGGAGCTTAAGGCTCTGAAAGCTTGTGGCTTTTGCTACCAAATAAACCTGTTGGACTTTAACCTGGTGTTGTTAAACTTCTTACTGTGCCTTATTTGTGAGCAGCTCTCCACTTCATCTGACGAAGGAGCAGCGCTCCAAAAGCTAATGGCATTTGCTACCAAATAAACCTGTTGGACTTTAACCTGGTGTTGTGAGACTTCTTACTGTATATTATACCCACAGGGTTCATTGCAATAATTCACCAAAGTTAATTTGTCAGCTCGTGACTGCCCTGCAACCTTTATCATTGAGAAGGACAATATTGCAATACCAAGACCTGTAAGTTCCATATTTTAACAGCATCATGGGAACAACACAACCACAACCATAAGAGCACCAATATGTTTTTCCATATTGCAATTGTTTTTAATGGAGACAACATTATAATACAAAATGAATCCTTTAACTGATGTTCACCAAAAATACCTGTCTTTCCCCTGTCATGTTCTCAAAAGCCCCTCATAAGACTGTTGATGGGGAAATGGTTTTGAAACACAGGCTCTCATCACAGCCAGGGGCGCCATGATTCTGTTCACAAGGGAATTGGCAACAGCAGGAAGCAAAAGATGGGAATGACATTCAAAGATATGGGACAAGTGCTGGAAAATGGGATTCGCGTGACTTTAGTGGTAGTTATTGTCGGTGCAGACTCAATGGGCCGAAGGGGCTTTTCAGTACAACTCTATGGATGTACTTTTCACCTCCCTCCTGCCACAGGAATTGTAGTGGGTGGAATAGGACCATGCAAAGGAAATCTGCAAAGGTCCATTGATTTTGGGCGAGATTTTCCAGTCTTGGGGCGAGCGCAGCTGGAAAATCCAACCCTATGACTCTATGATTGTCTGGTATGAAAAGACCATGAAACCTTGGTAAGCTATTGGAAACAAATGAGTGATTGTAAAACATGAGGTAGGTTGTATTTGGTAGGAAAATTGAAAGGGTATAAGACAGATGGCATGTTTAATGAGTTAGAAAGCGACTTCTCATTACCTTCAGAACTCTGTTTTGAGAGAAGCCATTTTCATGATTTTTCATCAAATTCAAACAAAAGTTTCAGACATAAGACTGATATGCATTAACCTGTAAGCTTCTTTAGTGTTTAAGGTTAATGTTTTGTTGCTAAATTTCTGCTGATAATTATACAAATCTACTCCAAGGATGAGGAAAGAATTATCCAACAAAGACTGATGTGGTTGAAGGAATAGACCTTCCAAGGACAACTGGGGCTGAAAAATAAATCTAGCCTTTCCAACATCGCTGACCACGCAAGAAAAACGATATGAGGTTTCTAATTGCATTACACAGCACCAGGTTTCCAACTGAAATAAAAAAAACATGACCCAGACAAAAATCTAGCATTGGGAGAGAAAGTAATTCTTAGTCATCTTCACTTCCTGGTCATAGAAATCATAGAAACCCTACAGTGCAGAAGGAGGCAATTCGGCCCATCGAGTCTGCACCGACCACAATCCCACCCAGGCCCTACCCCCACATATTTTACCCGCTAATCCCTCTAACCTACACATCCCAGAACTCTAAGGGGCAATTTTTTTTTAACCTGGCCAATCAACCTAACCTGCACATCTTCTCAAAAGCCAACTTGAGGAGAGCCATTGCAGTAGATTCAGACTTTAAAGTACTCTGCAAATAAAAGGTACGCAACTCTAAATCTGTTCAGAATGATAATTAGATTGTCTTGTAATACAAGGTTGGTTCTTGTAATACAAGAAGAGTTCACTTGGTACATTAAATGATGAAAACACAACTCAAGTAATCATAGAAACCCTACAGTGCAGAAGGAGGCCATTTGGCCCATCGAGTCTGCGCCAGCCACAATCCCACCCAGGCCCATATCCCTACATATTTACCCACTAATCCCTCTGACCTACACATCTCAGGACTCTAAGGGGCCATTTTTAGCATGGCCAATCAACCTAACCTGCCCATCTTTGGACTGTGGGAGGAAACCAGAGCACCCAGACACAAGGAGAATGTGCAAACTCCACACAGACAGTGACCCAAGCCGGGAATCGAACCCAGGTCCCTGGAGCTGTGAAGCAGCGGTGCTAACCACTGTGCTACCGTGCTGCCCAGTAGTTTTGCAATGCCTTCTGAACCCCGAAGCTATGCTCTGCCATTATACAGTTTTGGACATTTTGCTTTTGTTGGGGTGGCGTGTTAGATGGAGGAGGTATCCATAAATCATAGATATGGGCCGGAATGTTACCGTCTCGCCCGCAATGGGAATCGCAGCGGGCGAGGGGCAGACCATGGAAACGTCCATTGACTTCGGGTAGGATCTTCAGGTTTCGGGACGAGTGAAGCCAAAACATCCCGCCTATGGGGTCAATTTCCACAATTATACTATTGACATCCATCTTTAACTCCACATCTTTCAACTGCTCCACTCCCTCCATTCAATCAAATGCTTGTTCATTGTTCACTCTTGGATGAGTTATCATATCCTTCCGCTAAACTTTGGACGATTGAAACTTCAGTCTTTGTCACTAGCCCATCATTGACTCTGTGGTAACGTGCCCTTTTGTTGTGGGGAGTTACCAGAGGTCACATGACTCATTGGGCATTGACCGTTGGAGTCCAGGAGTCATTGAGTTTACAAGCTTTCTTATCATTGTCCTATGTATGTAGTTATTTTCTCAAAAGAAACCTCCTGTTCATTTATCTGCCTTGTTGCTTGTCAATTCCTCATATTCATTACAGACTCCATCTTGTTTCCTTGCCACTTCCTCAGGCTACACCATATATTTGCAACCTTGGCATCCAGGTTGCATATGTGGCCCACAGTTTTCATGTGGAGCCCTGAAGCTAATGACCACAGCCAGCATGCATGACACAGGCTGTGATTATTTGTATACTAGTTTGGCAAAGAAGTTTGAATTTGCTGGTAGACCTCAGATTTGCATACCCAATTTCATGCAGGGCATTGCCTGAACAGCCCTAACCAATATGCTGAAGCATTTCCAGCAGAAAGAGAACAAACACCCACCATATTGGACTTACAGGTGCCCATTTTACATGTGCCAAGAGGTTGCAGCATGATCTAATTTTCAGGTCCTTTTAAATCCTTTAACTGGCCTGGCCCCCCCTCCCTATCTCCGAAGCCTTCCTTAGCCTTACAAATCCTTCCGCTGCACTCTCTATTCAAGTGTCTTCTGCCTCATGCCATTGGCCAGCATGCGTTCAAGCACCCAGATCACATTCTCTAGAATTCCCTCTCTTTACTCCTCAGTCTCTTCACCTATTTTTCCTCCTTTAAAATCCCCTATTTTCCATCAATCTTCCTAATCTCTCCATCTCTTCTTTGGCGTTTGTTTTCATTTCTCTGTAAATCTTTGTTGGCAACCTCTATATGCTAAAGGCACTATAGATAAAATAGCATGCCCAAAGTTGAAACTTCACCAACCTAGAAATATGAGTCCAAACCCACAACCTGTTCTCGGAGCATTTTACAGTGAGGGAGATATGAAAAAATTGGCTTTATCTAAGGTTGTGTTCACTGCTGCTGCAACCTTATAATTGGCATGCTGTAATTTTGTTCATAAGGTAGTTGTCATTAAAGGACTGATGCTTTAGCAACACTGGTGAAACTGATCTGGTGCATTTGCATCTCCTGTACTTAAGAAACCCAGGGGTCCCAGGCGGTAGTTAAATGACACAACGACAACATCGCCTCGGGCAGCAATTTGAGATCCATCGTAGAACAAATTTGAACTTGATCCAAAAATGAAACCACCTCCATGGATCCAAACCATCACTGGTAAAAGCTTCCATTCTGGGTAGATAAGTAGAAATGGTGATTAGCTTCAAGTTTCTAGGTGTCCAGATCACCAACAACCTGTCCTGGTCCCTCCACACCTACACTATAATCAAGAAAGCCCACCAACACCTCTACTTTCTCAGAAGGCTAAGGAAATTCGGCATGTCCACTATGACTCTCACCAATTTTTACAGATGCACCTTTGAAAGCATCCAGATGTATCACAGATGTTTCCAGAAGTATCATAGCTTGGAATGGTCCCTGCTCTGACCAAGACCGCAAGAAGCTACAAAGGGTTGTGAATGTAGCCCAGTCCATCATGCAGACCAGCCTTCCATTCATTGACTGTGGAAGGAAGTGTTAAGACGTCAAATGATGTGGAGGATGAAATGAAACTGGGGACAGGGACAGCTTTGAGGGAGAGTAAGACGGTGTTGCTGGAGAGACTTTCCAAAAATCCACAAAAAGGACTGTCCTGGTAGGCCCATTGTGTCAGCATGCTCCTGCCCCACTGAACTTATTTCCTCTTATCTTCACTCCTCACTCCTCTGGTCCATTCCCTCCCCACCTACATCTGGAATTCCTCTGATGCCCTGCGTCATATTGACAGCTTCCAGTTCGTAGGCCCTAATTGCCTCCTATTCACCATGGATGTGCCGTTTGGCCATCAATACCCTTTATTCTCTCTATGGACTGCCATTAGCAGCCCTTTACCCTGGCTTCTGTGGCTATGACTCATCTTTCATTCCCCCACCCTGCAGTATAAATATCTCCCACTTTCTATGACTTTTAGCTTTGACAGAGAGTCATCTGGACTCGAAACGTCAGCTCTTTTCTCTCCTTACAGATGCTGCCAGACATGCTGAGATTTTCCAACATTTTCCCTTTTGCTTCCATCCATTGACCCTGTTACACTTCCTGCCACCTCAGAAAAGCATTCAGCATAATCAAGGACCCCATGTATCCCAGATATACTCTCTTCCACCTTCTTCCATTGGGAAAAAGTACAAAAGTCTGCGATCGTGTACCAACCGACTCAAGAACAGTTTCTTCCCTGCTGTCACCAGACGTTTGAATGGACCTACCTCAAAGAACAAAGAACAGTACACCACAGGAAACAGGCCCTTCGGCCCTCCAAGCCTGTGCCGATCCTTGGTCCAACTAGACCAATCGTTTGTATCCCTCCATTCCCAGGCTGCTCATGTGACTATCCAGGTAAGTCCTAAACGATGTCAGCGTGTCTGCTCCCACCACCCTACCCGGCAGTGCATTCCAGGCCCCCACCACCCTCTGTGTAAAAAACATCCCTCTAACATCTGAGTTATACTTCGCCCCTCTCACCTTGAGCCCGTGACCCCTCGTGATCGTCACTTCTGATCTGGGAAAAAGCTTCCCACCGTTCACCCTATCCATCCCCTTCACAATCTTGTACACCTCCACCAGATCTCCCCCTCATTCTCCATCTTTCCAGGGAGAACAACCCCAGTCTACCCAATCTCTCCTCACAGCTAAGACCCTCCATACCAGGCAATATCCTGGTAAACCTTCTCTGCACCCTCTCCAATGCCTCCACATCCTTCTGGTAGTGCGGCAACCAGAACCGGACGCAGTACTCCAAACGTGGCCCAACCAGAGTTCTATACAGCTGCATCATCAGACTCCAGCTTTCATACTCCATACCCCGTCCCATAAAGGCAAGTATACCATATGCCTTCTTCACCACCTTCTCCACCTGTGTTGCCACCTTCAAAGATCTGTGGACCTGCACACCCAGGTCCCTCTGTGCTTCTATACTCTTGATAGCTCTGCCATTTATTGTATAACTCCCCCCTACATTATTTCCTCCAAAATGCATCACCTCGCATTAAGTTGATCTTTCTCTGCACCCTAGCTATGACTGTAACACTACATTCTGCACCCTCTCCTTTCCTTTTCCTCTTTGTACTCTGTAAGTGGTATGCTTTGTCTGTATAACGCTCAAGGAACAATACTTTTTGCTGTATCCCATGTGACAATAATAAATCAAATCAAAAGATGTTTTTTTAAAAGATATTTTATGAATTGAAATTATTTTTTTCCTATCCTTTATACACATAAAAGAAGTGGAAGTATGAGTTGCGTCAATAAATTAATCTTTAGAAAATTGTGCTTCTGGTCAGTAATGCATATTGGAAAATTACCCTTTAACATGCGTCCAAAAAATAGGATGGACTGTTAGAAAATTAGATTTTGCCTCCATTTTCTTTCCTCTCCATCTAAATAAATACTTAAATGAAAAAATGTCTTTCAAATTGTAGCATATATGGTCCCTACAGTTTGAAAATAATTCTTCTGTTGCAGTGACAGGTAGCAGTATCGTGGTGGAATTATACATTCATCTATAATCAAAATAAAGGGCTGGAAATACTCAGCAAATCTGGCAGCATCTGTGAAGAGAGAAACAATTAAAAGTTTTGAGTTGAATGTGACTTTCCTTCATAAGTTCAGCTGCTTGGTTAGCTGTATGACTGTTTCCCTGATAATGTCGGAAGGAAAGACGCTTCTCAGATGCATGAATTCCTTGTTCTCTCTTTCATTTTGGAGTTGGGTTGGTGGCACAACTTGCTGCTTGAGAGCTTATAGCTTAACTACCACCCCCACCTACACTCATAATGATGGACAGAGAATTCAAAGACTGGCAAATGTAGAAATGAAAAACCCCAGCCAGCAGGTAGCAAAAGGTAATTTTTTTTTAGTACTTTGTGACTGCTTTCATTAGATCCATGGGGATCTAAATCTGCAGCTTATCTAGTGCAAACTTGCCCAACAGAGAGTGTGGCATAAGTGCTGCATAGCTGGAGGGGCGCATAAACCAACAGTTCCCTTGTTTATGACTTGGCCAAAGAGTGGCAGCCCAGTGCGTCAACTCAGAGGAGACTTCTCAACCTGCCAGTCAGCCAAAGTGGGATCCAAACATGGATCGTAGCCTGGATCTCTGAAGATTAGTAACACTTTTAAAGTACTTTTGGGTCCTCTTATAACAAGGGCCAAATGGGTAAATGTTGGTCTTTTTACCTGGGTGGGGAGCCTGCACGCTGCCAGAATTCCCAGCCTGCTCCTCTGGAAGATGCCTGGTGCAGTAATAGCAGCTCATCCGTTCACCCAATACCCATGGTCAGCCCCAGAAAGCATGTCCTGGCATTCACACTGGGTCCTCCAGTGACCTAGGTCATTGTGAGCGCCTGAGGTTGCGTAGTCTGAGCAGATACAGCTTAGAAGTTGTATTGACGCAGTTTATGAATTCATAGAGCTGTTGTCTGCGAGTTTATTTTCTTCATTCTACCGGTTTGAAAATAACCAAACCTGCAAGCAGATTGAACCAAATAACAGAGCATTTTAACATCACAAACTTATACACAAGATTTTCTTTCAATCTAAAGAAAACTGGCGTTCAACAAGATTCATAAATGCCTACAGCACAGAATGAGGCCATTTGGCCCATCGTGTCCACGCCAGTCAACAAAGATCTGACTACACTAATCTCATTTCCAGTGCTTGGCCCATAGCCCTGGAGATTTACATTAACTTACCTGATTGTGGAGACCAAATGTTTAGATAGAGGCAATCTTCATTCCCAGTTACACCTCTTAAACTTATTTGTAAGCATGGTTTTCCATATTTTGTAGCTTTCAAGATGTCTGCAGGGAGGATAGGGCTATGAATAAATGTAAGCAACAAGTATCGGAGACACATATATTACATTCAAGTTCCTCTTTGATCCATTTTGTCTTTATCAACTGCTTTACTCTATATCTTACTTTTTTCTTTCATGGGATGTGAGTCATAGAGTCATAGAGGTTGACAGCATGGAAACAGGCCCTTTGGCCCAACTTGTCCATGCCACCCTTTTTTTTTAAAACCCCTAAGCTAGTCCCAATTGCCCATATTTGGCCCATATCCCCCTATACCCATGTAACTGTCTAAATGCTTTTTAAAATACAAAATTGTACCCGCCTCTACTACTACCTCTGGCAGCTTGTTCCAGACACTCACCACCCTCTGTGTGAAAAAATTGCCCCTCCGGACACTTTTGTATCTCTTCCCCTCTCACCTTAAACCTATGCCCTCTAGTTTTTGACTCACCTACCTTTGGGAAAAGATATTGACTATCTAGCTGATCTATGCCCCTCATTATTTTATAGACCTCTATAAGATCACCCCTCAGCCTTCTATGCTCCAGAGAAAAAAGACCCAGTCTCTCCAGCCTCTCCTTATAACTCAAACCATCAAGTCCCGATTGTATCCCAGTAAATCTCTTCTGCACTTTTTCTAGTTTAATAATATCCTTTCTATAATAGGGTGGCCAGAACTGTACACAGTATTCCAAGTGTGGCCATACCAATGCCTTGTACAACTTCAACAAGACGTCCCAAATCCTGTATTCAATGTTCTGACCAATGAAACCAAGCATGCCGAATGCCTTCTTCACCACTCTATCCACCTGTGACTCCACTTTCAAGGAACTATGAACCTGTACCCCATGATCTCTTTTTTCTGTAACTCTCCCCAACACCCTACCATTAACTGAGTAATTCCTGCCCTGGTTCAATCTACCAAAATGCATCACCTCGCATTTATCTAAATTAAACTCCATCTGCCATTCGTCAGCCCACTAGCCTAATTGATCAAGATCCCGTTGCAATCCGAGATAACCTTCTTCACTGTCCACTATGCCACCAATCTTGGTGCCATCTGCAAACTTACTAACCATGCCTCCTATATTCTCATCCAAGTCATTAATATAAATGACAAATAACAGTGGACCCAGCACCGATCCCTGAGGCACACCGCTGGTCACAGGTCTCCAGTTTGAAAAACAACCATCTACAACCACCCTCTGGCTTCTGTCATCAAGCCAATTGTGTATCCATTTAGCTACATCACCCTGGATCCCATGAGATTTAACCTTATGCAACGACTACCATGTGGTACCTTGTCAAAGGCCTTGCTAAAGTCCATATAGACAGCAACTACTGCACTGCCCTCATCTACCTTCTTGGTTACCTCTTCAAAAAACCCAATCAAACTTGTGAGACATGATTTTCCACTCACAAAGCTATGCTGACTGTCCCTAATCAGTCCTTGCGTCTCGGAATGCCTGTAGATCCTGTCTCTCAAAATACCTTCCAACAACTTACCCACTACAGATGTGAGGCTCACTGGCCTGTAGTTCCCAGGCTTTTCCCTGCAGCCCTTTTTAAACAAAGGCACAACATTTGCCACCCTCCAATCTTCAGGCACCTCACCGGTGGCTGTCGATGAATCAAATATCTTGGCTAGGGGACCCGCAATTTCCTCCCTAGCCTTCCAAAATGTCCTGGGATACACTTTATCAGGTCCTGGGGATTTATCTACCTCGATACGCTTTAAGACTTCCAGCACCTCCTTCTCTGTTATGTGTACATTCCTCAAGGCATCACTATTTATTTCCCCAAGTTCCCTCACATCCATGTTGTACGAACACTGGCTTCAAGATACAATGCAATAACTCAGCAATTCCTCAACATCATTTCCCAAACACTATCACACCCACCTAGGACAGGGCTGCAACTGCATGGAAATATCCTTCCCTCCAAGAAACATAGAATCCTGACTTGGACGACTATCACTACCTATAGTCATTGGGTAAAGATCTTAGAACTCCCTGCCTAATAAAATTGTAGGAGTACATTCAGCAAGTAGATTGCAGTGGTTCAAGAAGAAAGCTCACTGCTGCTTTCTCAGGGCAACCAAGGATGTGCTACAAATGCCCATATCCTGATTAATACAATTAACAAATACTCATTTATAGTTTTGGATTGAAAGCCACAAATGGCTTCCTCTTGGGCAATGTATTCCACTAACTATGCACTGTGTGATAAAGCTTACTCTCATGTTGCTTTTGTTTTTTTTTGTCGTTCACCTTAAATTTGTGCCTCCTGTTTTTGATCCTCTGCTAATGGGAACAGATAATGGAAACAATTTCTCCCGATCAGTTCTGTCCAGGCCCCTCATGATTTTGAACACTTCTTTCAAATGTCCTCCATCTTCTCTTCTTCAAGGTGAACAATCCCAGCTTCTCCAATCTAAGGCTCTCATCCAAACAATTGTTAATATTTTTCTGCACCATCTCTAATGCCTTCACACAATTCCTTAAGAGTAGTGCTCAGAATCGGACACAATGTTCCAGTTGATAGATACTGAACCAATGTTTTACAAACTTCATTGTATTTTCCATCAATAAATGGATATCTGGAGAGGTTTTCCTGATCTATATGAATGACTTGGATATGCAGGGCACAATTTCAAGATTTGTAGATGATACAAGACTTGGAAGAACCATGAGGAGGGTAGTATCGACTTGAAGGGAAGATAGGCTGGTGGAATGGGCAGGCATGGGCCAGAATTCTACTGCTGAGGGGTGGACAATGGAAATGTCCATTGACCTCAGGCAGGATTTTCCAGTCTTGGGTCGAGCGAGGCCGTAAAATCTCGCCCATGGCATGTGAAATTTAATACGTTGAAATTTGAAGCTCCACCATTGATGGCTGTACTTTCAGTTGCCTAGATTTTAAGTTCTGGAATATCCTCCCCACCTCACTTTCCTTATTTAAGTCACGAAATAAAACCTATTTCTTTGATCAAGTTTTTGGTCAACTGAGCCAATATCACCTTCTGTAGCTTGATGCATAATTTTGCAAAGTGTCTTTAGATGTTTTGTTACATTAAAGATGCTGTATAAATATGAATTGTTATTGTGGTATAGACAATATTGGTAAACTCTAAAGTCTATGGAAAATGTCAGTTTAACAGTCCAAATTATGCAAAGAAACAAGTTGTAAATCTTCTGGTCCTTGAGCAGCCTTCCAGGTTACAAAGAGTTGCAAGTACCATTCTGGGAAACACATCAGTTCAGAAGTTTCAATTTTTAACGGTTTTGAGATTATGCAGATAATTAGCATCTGCATTTGCTTTTTTTAAAAAGAAACCAAATGAATTATTCTATTTCTCATTAAAACAATAACAATTCTTCAAAAGTACATTTTTGCCCGAGAAGCATTTTGGATACCCTGACCCTCTGAAAGGAGCTATATAAATGTGAATTCTCCCTTTTTCTATTGTCTGAAGAGAGATGTTAGCATTTACATATTATTGGATAATTCAATAGATTTCTTCCTGTGTCTAATCACAATTAGAAAAACCAGTTCTTATGCATTTGAGTCCATGTTTGACAAGTAGCGACACAGGTCATGGTTTGAGTAATCTAGTTGAATTTTTTGATGAAGTCACTAGCAAGGTGGATCGGGAAATGTCAATGATATTGTTTGCGTGACAATAGTCCAGAGATTACCGTTGGATTTTAACAAACTTGCATGTTTGACATTCCTCTGCTATTTTAACATGAGAATGGGCTAATCATTGTTATATGTCAGCTACTGATCCCAAATATTTCCAGCAGTATTTCAATGCTTATGTTTGTTCGCCTGAGATGAGCATAATGGAGTTTACCAGTGTCCTCTTTGTGAAATTACCATTTTAAGAATGGTCATCATCCACTTCTCAGATTTGGATTGAAATTATGTAGTCTCATATCACATAGCAGGTAGTTAGAAATACGTAATGTGTTATGATCTGGTCTTATCCTTGATAGTTAGGGTGGAGGTCGATATATATTTGGACTCAAAGGGTATCAACGGATATGGGAAGTGGGTGGAAATTAGAGTTGAGTCCAAAGATTGGGCAGGATCCTATTGAATGGGTAAGCAGACTCAAGGGTCAAAAGGCCTACTGCTACTCCTAATTCTTATGATGTGCTTGCTGTAGGATTTGTCTTTACATAGTAAGGAGGTTTTCACTTTTTATTATTACACTTGTGTGTAATAATGATTGCTCACAGAGGGGGAAAGTGCTGGTGCCACAACTGGAATGATTTTGCTCAGCTTTATTTTTAGGAGCATGAAGTTAGGGCCGCCCTCTGATATTCTGCAGGCAGTCACATGGTTTGCCAGGCTATGGGGAAAGAGTGGGACTGTGGAACTGATTTAGGTAACACTTCCAAAGAGCTGGCCATAGGCAGGATTGGCCAAACAGCCACCACCTATCCTCTTTCATTCTATGGGTATTATCTGATGTGTATCACAACTCTCTTCTTTATCACAGTCAGCCTTTTATGAGGCAGGAGGTGACAATAAAATTTTCAGGTATGTTGAACAAGAAGTCGTCAGCACATCCTCACTGGCAGCAGGTTTAAATGGGAAGTGTGCTGAACAATGGTGTTAGGCAGGCCAGGCTCAATCGCTTTGCAATCTATTTTCTTAAATGGCTAAGGAGGCCAAGGAATAGTGTGATTTCCCCTTTAGAACCTGGATTTCAGTCCAGAAAAATTGTAACCTCTTTCTCTTGGCTATAATGCAGAGGGATCTGAGTGTCTATGTTCATGAATTGCAAAAAGCCAGTATGCAAGTGCAGCACACAATAAAAAAGGCAAATGGGACGTTGGCATTTATTGCAAAAGGACAGGAGTATTAGAGAAGTACTGTTGCAAATTTATAGGGTTTCGGTGAGACCACATCGGGAGTATTGTGTCCAGTTTGGTCTCCTTATTTGAAGAAGGATGTAGTGGCATTGGAAGCAGTTCAGAGGTTCACTAGGTTGATTTCGGGGATGCAAGGGTTGACGTGTGAGGAGAGATTAAACAGTTTGGGCTTGCACTCACTGGAGTTTAGGATGACAGGGGGATCTGATTGAGGTATATAAAATGTTAAAAAGGGATTGATAAAGTAAGTGTAGACCAAATGTTTCCTCTTATGGGCAATCTAGAAGAAGAGGTCACAGGTATAGGTTGAGAGGCAGTAGATTTAAAACTGAGATAAAGTCCAACAGGGTTTATTTGGAATCACGAGCTTTTGGAGCGCTGCTCCTTCATCAGGTGAGCGGAGAGGTAGATTTAGTATTTGTGAAACCTACCTCTCCACTCACCTGATGAAGGAGCAGTGCTCCGAAAGCTCATGATCCCAAATAAACCTGTTGGACTTTAACCTGGTGTTGAGAGACTTCTTACTGTGCCCACCGCAGTCCAACGCCGGCATCTCCACATTAAAACTGAATTGAGGAGGAACTACTTCTCACAGAGGGTGGTGAATTTGTGGAACTCGCTGGAGTCTGAATTGTTGAAATGGTTTCAAGAGGAAGATAGACATATTTCTAATTAAAAAAGGGATACGGGGATCAGGTGGGAAGGTGGATTTGAGACCAGGGAGAGATCATTCATGATCTGATTGAATGGCGGAGCAGGTTCGAAGGGCTGAATTTGCCCGCTTCTGCCCCTAATTCCTATGATCCCAATACTATGTGGGGAAAAAATTGAGGCTCTCACAGTCAAGTTTCTAATGGCTATGAGACCATAACACAAGCTACTCAGAATTTACACAAGGTGTCACTAAAATGGCAAACACAAGACACCATGAGAATGACTGGCATGGAGAAAGTCACGCTAATATATTAAGGATTGAGATCCGTTTTATTACAGCAAACTAGTTGGAATTTACTCTCCATCTGGTCCATGTTATAATTAAAAAGTGTTTGATGAGATTGGTGACAAAATTTTAAATATTTTAAATTTCCTGGCATTAAAATCCTTCATCTTAAAATAAGTATAAAGCAAAAAGAATATCAATCAAGATATTCAGGAAGCTAAATAATCATAGCATTCGGTCACTCTGTATGAAAGACTGCTGGAGGGCGAATTAGTTGTCGCATTTTGTACTGTATTATCCTTATAAGCAAGATTTTTTTTTAAATTACATATAGGAAGAATATTCCATGATTGCAGCATAAAATTTGAAGTATTCTCATTAATAGTTTAGTGAAAAATAATAGGTTAGAAATCAGTGGAAGTGATATTAGCAGAAGGCAATGTAATGAAATTCCTATATCTGTTGTTGTTATTATTGCAATTATTCTTTCTGTGTATACTGTTCTACAAAAATGAGATGCAATTGCCCTTTCTGCTTAGATGTCAGCGAGAGTCTCAGAAGAGGGAACCATCTTGGTGTTGCATCAGTCTCAGCTGAGATGTCTTACAGGAATTAGTATCAGCCCTAAGTTATATAAAAGCATGAATAATGGCATGGCAGATCCACTTAAATATAGAAAGAAAACATTTTAAATTATACTCACAATGCGGAAAGATTTTTATTCAAGATCATGTTCTGACATTAGGATGCGGCAGAATTTAAGTTAATCATGTAGAACGGGAGATATAAAAACAATCTTCAGTTACAGCAATGAGTTTCTGACAGAACAAACTATAGGGTGATCATCATGATAGTGTTACAGGTTGCACACACGCAGCATCCTGCTCATTTACAATGGTAGTACTAAGTAAATCTTAGTCCAGTATTAAGCTACACAATCCCAACAGCTGCAAGAAGGAAACACATCAGGTTAAAACTAATCGCACCAATTATGTAACCAATTCATTAGCCAATTGACTCAAATCAATTCTCAGATACTAAAGGGACCAAATAAACAGGTTTAAATAACACTCAATATTAACATCTAAAATAAACTCAAAATATAGAAAAATAATTATGAGCTTTTCAGTACTAATGCCTCAATTATTTCCACTGAGATTCAAGTCCACATTCTTCAGACTCTTTGCACGCCACTGACTCTCTTGGGTCCAGATCTCACCAGTTCCTGCAACATTTTCTAGCTGAGGTAATCCACTCTGTCATTATTGCTTGATTTAGCTGCTGGGTTGAGATCAGAAATCTCTTGATTGAAATGCTTTTGACTGCTTAATGTTTCATCAATGCTCAAAATATAGCCAGAGAGGACTGTCTTAAGCAGCATCCATGGCCATTTTAAATTATATGTTATTACTGAGTGTTTGCATGATGATTTGAAAATGTTACATTCTTTCAAATAAGATAAATACGATTAAAAATGTCCAGTTACTGAATTAGGAAATAAATATTCACTGCTGGGGAATCACTGGGTCAGCATCTCACTGTTCCACTCTTGCAGGATCTGTTCTGCTTTGTTTAATGTTGAGTCTTCCTACAGAATTTGACACAGGAGAATGGTTTAAACAGCTTTTATGCATTACAGTTCTTTAAAATTTGCCCACTCTTTTTCTCACACTGTTCTTATCAATCTGGTATCTGGGATCGAATGGCATCCGAATAGAGAGAATAATAGATCTCTGCTAAACGACCAAAGTAAAAGAGGTTGTTATTCCAACCAAAGTCTTGGGGGAATAGAAGGCTAACAACGTATGGGTGCCTTCAAATTCAACATAATGGATAGCATAGAAACTGGAGATATCAAACAAATATCGGGTAGGAGCTGGTCTTCTGAAGTTAAGCCTGAAAGAAAGTTTGCATCAGGGGAAAGGCATTCTGTAAGCAGATTTGGGACTGTTCCTGCCATTGGGTATTGGCAGAAAACTATTACCCAATAGACAGGAGAAAAAAAGAGATGCAAAAGTAATTAAAATATACAAATTGGGAAGAAATGCAAATTGGCAATAAGATAAATTGCATTTAAACAGCAATTTTCATGATTGGAAAAAGCCCCTCAGCACTTCATAGCCTATGAAGTAGTTTTGAAGTACAGTCAATTTGCTCACAGAAAGATTCCAACATCAGAAGTGGTAAATGATCGGATGATCTTTATTTGAATATTTGTTAAGGAATACATGTTAGCTAGGACACTGGAACACCACTGCTTTTGTTCAAGTGGTATCATAGGATGTTTAATATCCAACTGAGAGGGCAGCTTAATCTTTCGTTTAATGTCTCATCTGATAGATGACACACCCGACGCTCCCACTGCACTGAGGTAATCAGTCTCAAGTCTCTTGGGTAAGGCTTGAACACATGGCCATCTGACTCAAAGAGAAGTTTGCTTCCACCAAACCAAGGCTGAGCAATGGCTTGGATCTTTATACTTCTGTGGTTGTCGAGATGCTTCCTGACTAGACTACAGGAACTTGGAAAAGAAATAGGTCAATTACGTAGCGCACGCCTGCACGTTGTTCAGAGTTTGAATAATGTAGGGGGAGGGAGGATGAATATGTAGTACAGAGAAAAACTTAAAGTTGGAGTAGAGTTCTGACTGCATTTGAAGCCAAAAGATACAGGTTCCCAATTATTTACGGCAGCATGCAAGATTCACATAACTACAGTATTTTAAGAGTTGTATAATCTCTATACTGCAGTTGAGTCTCAATGTCCACAAGAACTTCACAATCTCTACTGCAGCTCACCTTAACAAAACAAAACCGGATAAAGTTTTCAAAGTGCTTTTTGTGGTCAGAAGAATAGAAAGCAGAGACTGGAATTGCGGCCAAGCCCTGTGAATAAAAGTAATAGCAAAGAGTAAGAATTTTGTTTGGTCAATTAATGTAGGAAGATTCCACTCACCACCTGCACCTACCTTGATCACCCAATTCTTTACTTTTTATAACCAACTTTTCCTGGTGCTGTTGTGGTTATAAAATTTAACTTTGCATACCAGATGCATATATTCCTGGGCCTTTCTCACCATTTTAGGGTTCCTAACCTCAGTTACATGACTGTGGAAAATCCAAGGGAAGACAATATACACAGGTAGGAGATACACAGAGGTTACGTTACTTTCAGTTGCACAACATCTAGTTTTACAGTGAAAACTGGATTTTGAGGAACATAGGAACAGAAGTTACCATTTGGCCCCTCAAGCCTGTTCCACCATTCAATGAGATCATGGCTGATCTATGAGCTAACTCCACATACCCATCTTTACCCCATACCCCTTAATACCTTTGGTTAACAAAAATCAATCTCAGCTTTAAAATCTGATCAAGCATCAACTGTCATGTAAGGAAAATAATTTCACTTCAACTACCTTAAAGAACAAAGAACAATACAGCACAGGAACAGGCCCTTCGGCCCTCCAAGCTCGTGCCGCTCCCTGGTCCAACTAGACCATTCTTTTGTATCCCTCCATTCCCACTCTGTTCATATGGCTATCTAGATAAGTCTTAAACGTTCCCAGTGTGTCCGCCTCCACCACCTTGCCTGGCAGCGCATTCCAGGCCCCCACCACCCTCTGTGTAAAATATGTCCTTCTGATATCTGTGTTAAACCTCCCCCCCTCACCTTGAACCTATGACCCCTCGTGAACGTCACCACCGACCTGGGGAAAAGCTTCCCACCGTTCACCCTATCTATGCCTTTCATCATTTTATATACCTCTATTAAGTCTCCCCTCATCCTCCGTCTTTCCAGGGAGAACAACCCCAGTTTACCCAATCTCTCCTCATAACTAAGCCCCTCCATACCAGGCAACATCCTGGTGAACCTCCTCTGTACTCTCTCCAAAGCCTCCACGTCCTTCTGGTAGTGTGGTGACCAGAACTGGACGCAGTATTCCAAATGCGGCCGAACCAACGTTCTCTACATCTGCAACATCAGACCCCAACTTTTATACTCTATGCCCCGTCCTATAAAGGCAAGCATGTTTGTGTAGCTGAAAGGACTGATTAACCTTTAGGTTATGCCCCCTCGTCTTAAGACTTCTCAGCCAGTGGAAATGGTTTCGCTCCATTTAGCTCATCAGTTTCCCCGAGCATCTTGAAACTCTGACATTATCACCTCTTAAACTTCTAAATTCTAGGGAATACAACCCTAGATTATGTAATCTCTACTCATTATTTAAACCTTGGGAGTTGTCATTCTGGTAAACCATGCTGCACTCTCTCCAAGGTCAATGGTGTGATGCCCAGAACTGCCCACTGTAGTCCAGTATAGTGTGTGCCAGTGTTTTATATAGCTGTACCATAATTTCCTCTTTTATTCAAACTCTCTAGGTATAAAGGCCCACATGCTATTAGCCTTTTCAATTATTTTCTGTACCTGTTCATGACGTTTTAATAATTTGTGTATTTGACACTCAAGTCTCTTTGGATCTTCAAGTTCTAGCTTTCCAATATGAACTACTCTGATAACCTGTTATCACCAGCGTGCAACTTACCTGGTGATGAGGGCATGAGAGATAGGCAATCTGGATGAACCATGAGCGTTTGAAAATTTGCCAAAAGATTCTACACGTGCATTGACCTTAACAATCTATAGATCTTCTAACCATAAATAGAAGATTTATTTCTATTAATTTTCTGCTATTCTATTATTTCTGCTTCAGTTATTGAAAAAAGGCTGTCGTAACAGGCTTTTCATATTCAGGACCAGTGGACAATTACAAATTTTAGTTAGCTAGCCTCAATTTTACACGGTTAGCCCCATTATTTCAAAGCTACCCACCTTATTGGTTATGAGCCATTTCACAAATCTATAATCATACGGCTGTTCAGAGTCTGGCAGATCAACTTCTGGTAGGAAAAGATATTAAAAAAAGTAAATCAGCCACCTCACGAAAAATAACTAATTCAATTTTATGGTGCTAATATATAGAATATAACTCAAATATACATCAGCGGAGGCTAGTGAAGAAGGGAAAGGGTTAATGTTTTTTGTACTCAATGTATTTTGTACCTAAAGGGTTAATGTATTTTGTACCTAAAAGGTTGAACTTTGTACTTAGAATGTATCACAAGCATAACCCTTCATTATGGCTAATCCCCTTGTTTATACTGCTTCCGACATTAATACAAGTTAACTTTTATTCTTATAACAATAGATAGTCAAATGTGAATGTGTTTGCAGACATGCAAGTCTTACCTTTTCTACAGGCTTGCGTGGTAAATGTAAACGGAAGAAAGCATTACAAGATGTGGAGCATGATAACGGCTGTTTAAAGGAGGACTCCCGCTGGGCCAGCTACAATTGTGCCGGTAACTTCAAAGGAAGGGCCGTGGAAGAGCAGGAAACCTCAGGCTGTATCGTGACTACAGCTGCCAGAGAACTGCTGCTTCGTGATCAAGGACAGTTGTGTGGACTTGGATTCATGACCAGACCAGTGTTTGTATCGTGACTGGTGTTGGGAGCCATAATGTATATATATCCCCACTTTTCTGTGTTCAGAGAGAACTTTGGCTTCCGCTTTCAAGGGGTCAAGTTCTCCCGCAAGCTTGTGAGAATAAAGCCTACTCTATTTTGACTCATACCAGTCTCAAGAGGTATTTTTTACCTACTACAGCCAGACATTCCCCACTGGATAAGGTGAAGAAAGAAAGCAGAGGACTCTATTCGAAGTTGGCCTCATGTGCATCTTAGCAGCCAGGTTCATGACTACAATGGAGCAGGTCACCACACCCTTGGCTACATGCAGTGCATGGAATGGGGAGAATTATGCCTTAAAGTAACAGGAAATCTCATTCAAAAATAAAATTAAACATCAAAACCAAATGGATACCATGCATCTTTGCTTCTCATTTCTACCTAGAAGAGTGTATTTGATACATGGTCTCTGGAACAACAGCTTGGTTCCATATTGCACTCTGGCCACACATTAAGATTGCAAATCTCCATCAGTCTGTTTATTTCATTTGTACTTTCCTTGTGACAAGTAATCTAGTTACTCACTGATGGCTGAGATGTCCACGATCAGGAAGTAACCACCCTCTGGTACAATTGGCTTTAACCCCACAGACGTGAGGCAGGCAGCAAGTCGGTCACGCTTCAGTTGCAGCTCCTGACGTAAATTGATGAAATAACTTTCTGGGGCTCCCAGGCATCCATATTCTTTCACTAATCCCTCTGCTACAGCTTGCTGAGTACAAAATATTTTTTTAAAAATAGATAATCTACTTCAATGACAATTCAGATTCAAAAGCCATTTTTGTATTGTGTCATACACTTTGGTGCTGTAAATCTACAGAAAACCACCAATGAAGAATTTCTTCGGGGTGAGGAGAGAAAATGGATGGAGGTAACTTTGGGCTCAAATTGGGTCCAAGTTGATACTCTTGTCAGTGGATGGTCTAAACTAATTCACGGTACGTGACTAGTCTGACACCTCCGCCAAGCAGGTCCACACTATCTGAGCCAACTGTTGGTGACTGATTAGCTAGTGTGGCTCATTGAAAACAGAAAGATGGATCAGAAACTGCAGCCTGGCACTGTTCTCACGTGCCTATATAATTCAGCAAATTAATGTCGTAATGGATAAGGTAGTTCTTAAGTAGGCAAATTACCAGTGATCTGTGCTGTGTGGGTTTAAACTCCAACATATGCCGAATCACAATTGGAGGTACGTAATCATTAGCTCGTCAACCTGTACTGAACCATAATTTTCTTTTATGTAACATGGAAAATATTTCCAAACACTTCACCCGTTGAAGGAGGTGAAAAATAGATAAAATAAATAGTTATTGGGGCTATGGTATGATGGAAGAATTTGGATGGTATGATGGAAGAATTAGGAGAGGTTACCTTGGTTCAGAATATGGATTTCTAAGATTTTTGAAAGGGAGAGGTGAAGACCTTTTGGAGGGAGTTCCAGAAAGAGTCTGGAATAGCTGAAGGCTGTCACTAAAGGTTGAACAGAGGTGGTAGGGGGAGGATGCACAGATGGCTCAGAAGGTTGGAGGGTGTGGGAAGAGACAAGACTGGAAGAGATTGCAGAGATAGAGTGGGTCGAGACTGCTGAGGGATTTGAAGTTGAAAATAAAGACTCTAATCTGTAGGGAACTAGGGGCTGGTGTAGATCAAAGAGGATGGGAGTAATGGAGTTTGTGTGACATGCAATAGCTGGGTATTTTAGGTTTAGATAAGTGGGACAAATCAGAGTGTTTCCATTCCATAGTCAGGTGGTATCTCCACATATGTGGATCTTTCATTGGTCTAGTTTGGACATTTGAAAGTCTGCTATTAGATCTTTGTACCTTAAGACTCGTGGCTGACCTAAAGATCTCACCAAGAAATAAATTTACATTTTCTTTGAAGGAGGAACTGTTTTGAAGTAAGTAATGTGGCCCAGGGAAATTGCAGAAACAAACAGCAGATATGGAAATGCCTCACTGATGCTGTACTAATTAGGGAGCAAAAGTGAGCCCTCTGAATGAGAATGTGAAGTATAATATAGGGTGAGCTCCACAGCATTACATTGTCATTTTGATGGGCACATAACTGAATTCATTCACCACGATACAGACATAGTTGTGAAAAGTAATCCCTTTGGTACTTCCTACCTGTGCTCCAGTGGCACAATGATAGTTTGAGTTCTGATGGACAGTCTGCAAGTGCTTGATGATGTCCTTAGGTCCAATTGCCCAGCCAACCTACAATAAGTAGGTAGATAGAATGTCACAAAATTTGCAACCAGAAAATATCCAGAAGTTTTTGTATTTTATACTTAAGTGCAAAATGAACAGATTGATTTTTACGTGGGAGTTTTACTTATAATCAGCTGATCTAACTCTGAAAGCATAGTCAATATGAAAACATAAGCTGTAATATACTGACAATGCCAGTTGTGTGGCTGTTTGCAACCTCAAAACAGCCAATTGTTAACCATTGAAGTTTAATTTCCTGTTAATGCTCTGATGTTTCTAACTATTGTCGCTAAGCTGCAATGCAATAGATTTCTTGATTCCACGTGTTGGGAATTAGGATCAACTTCATCATTCCATTACACAGCGGCTAATCCCAAATCCTGCTACAACTCCAGCTCAAGAGGTCAACTTTGGGAGAGTTTAGCCACAGTAACCAAAAGCACCAGAAGAGAGTTATCAATTAGTCATAAATCCTAAACCAAGCAAGTTGCTTAGGACATGTAATAATTCTCTGGTTAAAACTACTTTGGAATTCATTCTAAAAAATACAATTTACTGTTGCTAGTTAGGGATTCAAGATTTTATCTGCTGTAAGCTGATGGCCCATTATTATGCACAATACAACTGAACGACACTATAATGGATTAGCACTAAAATTAGTCTTTGACTCAAATTTTCTGACAGTTTTCTCCTACTCACCTTCCACCCTGTAGCACTGAAGGTTTTTCCTGCACTTCCAACGGTGACTGTCCGCTCCGACATCCCTGGCAGGCTAGCTAGGAATAGGAAAACATGAATAGTAGCTGATCAAGAGGGAGGTGTGTGTGGTTGGAGTAGGAGCAGATAGGGGAAATGGAAAGTGGAAGACAACAAAATAAGAGTCACTTTTGCAGGTCTCTGCACTAGTGTGGAGCCTCATTCGAAGGACGTGCAGTAGTGGAGCTAGGGTTATAACTGTGTAGCCCTGATTTTCCTAACTGTGCTTTACGTTAGCAAAACTCCATGCTCAATGTTGAACCTCACAAGATAGGTTTCTTTACTTGCTCCGTTATCACTCCCTTCAGTCTTGCATCACCAAATCTTTAATCTCTCCTGTCTTCCATCCTATGACAAACTTTCCCTTTTGTTCTTTTTCCCCACACTCCTTCCTTCCACTTGTTGAAATTCCAATACATCGCTCCCATCTTTTTCCAGCTCTGATGAAAGTCCTCGAATTGAAACATTAACTCTGTTTATTTGGTCAAGACAAAACAATAATAAGAAGCAACAAGCAAAATACTATGGATGCTGGAATCTGAAACAAGAGCAGAGGACGCTGGAAAAACTCAGCAAGTCTGCCAATATCTGAAAGAAACTGAGTTAACATCTTGAGCCCTTAGATTCTTCTTCAGAACTGAAGCAACACTGTTAACATAAAAAACGACCCGAGGCATTCAAAGGAAGGTCGACGTGCAATATGTACACAGCCAGAAAATGGGTGAAAGGCAAGCAAGACTTAGTATGAAACAGGACATCAATCGCAGAAAAATCTCATGACAGGTTGGAGTTTGTGAAGGGTAGAGGATGGGAGGTCAGCAAGGAAACCATCTCCATTGAACCTGCAGATAGTGCAGTCATCTGTAAAGGATTCGGCAATGGATAGGCTGAGGCAGGGACAGAAGCAGAGGTGGAAGTAGGTGGGCAAAGTAATGGAAAGGGTATAGACACTCAAATCAAAGTCAGCCAAGTTGCTGAGGTTGCCAGTTTAAACAATGGTCAGGGATGACAGTGGAATCAGTGGCAAGTGAGTGACATATGTGGTAGGAGCCAAAGGCTTCAGTTTTCCTAATGTTGTGTTGAAAGATTTATCCAGGAGTGTATGTCAGACAAGCATTCTGATAGTGCATAGACTTCTGAGCTCAGAGTGGTAGCAGAAAGGCAGAGCTGGACATCATCAGCCTAAACTAACCCTCCACAAAAGGGGAGTTGATAGCATAATTAGGTCATCCTCTTTTGGTACAGTTACAGGAAGACAGTGGAAAACACTGCTGCGATCTCCTAAACTCCCTGCCGCAATCCCCTATACTCCCTAAATCCCCTAAACTCCCCGCCACATTCCCCTAAACTTCCTAAATCCCCACCACAATCCCCTAAACTCCCTAAATCCCCTAAACTCCCCGCCATATTCCCCTAAACTCCCCGCCGCGATCTCCTAAAATGAAGCAAGCAAAATGGATACAAGATAGATTATATGTAAAGCCGATTCTAAAATCAGGTTCTCCCATTCTAGACCTATTCATGTTTACGCAGTTTTAGCTAAGTATGTACAGATGAAACTCTCTTACCAATTCGTACATGCTCATTTGCATCATACACCAGCCACTCATACACCTCGTCACTAATGCACAGCACATTGTGTTTCACACACAGGTCTGCGATTACCTGCAACTCCTCACGTTTGAAAACCTAAGTTAGGGTAAAACAAAGAGCAATTGTTAAGCAATAGGTTTGAAATAAATGGAAACCAACCTAAATTTCCTTCTTTCTTTGTATTATGTCCTGCTAGATTAATTTTTCTTTCATCTTTCTTAAGGCTCCCCCGTCCATGGAAATGACTCCATTCCTGTCTGCTCATTACGTAGGAATGTCAGTCACGAGCCAGAATATTTATGCTTCAAAAAATCATCTAATCCTCATTGGGAACATTCCTGGCTGAAGTGGAAATGATTGTTTGGTCCTTCACAAGCAACAGATGTTGTATCAAACACAAGCTGCCTTCATCTTCATGGAGGAAAAGAATGTGTTTTTTTGGGGGTATTGCGTTTAGTGACAAAAATACATACAAAATTAGTTCATCATGTTATTGAACTAGTAAACATAATTTGCATTTGTAGAACACCTCATAATACTTCAAGAACACCCCCAAACACTTCACATAAAATGAATTGCTTCTTGTTGTGGCTACTATTTACCCCACACCATTTACTCCACAAACAACAAGGAAATGAATGAACAGTTAATCTACTTTCTGGAGTATTGTGTATAGCTTCGATCTTCATACCTAAGGATATCTTAGAGGAGATGCAGTAAAGATTCACTAGATTGATTCTGGGATGAGAGGGTTGTCCTATGATGAGGCGAAGTAGATAAAGTAATTAGTCACAATCCACAAGAGGCCATAGGCATCCCTCTTTTTTTATTCATTCATGGAATTGCTGGCTTGGCCAACATTTATCACCCATCCCTGACTGCCCTCGAGAAGATGGTGGTGACATGCCTTCTTGAGCTGCTGCAGTCCATGGTACATCCCAGGATATGCTTCAGTGAAGGCGTTGACGATGGCTTGGAGCTCGGCCTCTGAGGATGCACAGACACAAGCATCATCTATGTACTGCAGTTCTGGCCTGCAGGCAGCAGAGGGTGAACAGATTCCCATTTGTTCTGTAGTTTAGCTCCACTCCAGCAGGGAGTGCATCAAAGGTGAGATGAAGCATTGCAGCAAGGAAGATTGAGAAGAGGCAGTTCGATGACACCGGCTTGCTTGACCCCGGTTGGAACATGAATTGGGTGTCTGGTGTATCCGTTGATCAGAATCACGGCTTGCATGTCATTGTGGAGCAGGTGGGAGGATGGTGACAAACTTTCAGGGGCAGTCAAAAGGAAGGAGGATGCTCATTAATCCCTCACGGTTTGACAGTGTCAAAGGTCTTTGGGAGGTCAAAGAAGGCCATGTACAAGGACCGATGCTTTCCCCTGCATTTATCTTGTAATTGTTGCACGGTGAAGATAATGTGCATTGTGCTCTTTAGTGGTAGAATCCACACTGTGACTCTGGAAAGAGCTCTTCAGGGGAAGGCGATTAAGGAAGACTCTTGCCTATGACCGACAGCAAAAAAATTCCTCTATAGTTACTGAAGTCAGACTCGTCAACTTTCATGAAAATAGTCACAATTACGGCATCTCTCAGATTTCCTAGCAAGTTCTGCTCCTTCCAGCTCACATATTAGTCCTTTGGCAGGGATTCCACCTGCTCCTGCTCATGAGTGGGAGAGAAGGGGATTTTGTTGGAGAAAGTCTACCCTGCCCACATTGTCAAATTTTGTACGGAAACTAGAAGGAGGCGGCCATTTGGCCCTTCGAGCCTGCTCTGCCATTCATTATGATCATGGCTTATCATCAAATTCGATCTGGGCAGCACGGTGGGACAGTGGTTAGCACTGCTGCCTCACAGCGCCAGGGACCCGGATTCAATTCCGGCCTCGGTCACTGTCTGTGTGGAGTTTGCACATTCTCCCCGTGTCTGCGTGGGTTTCCTCCGGGTGCTCTGGTTTCCTCCCATACTCCAAAGATGTGCGGGTCAGGTTGATTGGTCATGCTATATTGACCCTAGTGTCAGGGGGATTAGTAGGGTAAACGTGTAGGATTACGGGGATAGGGCCTGGGTGGGATTGTGGTCGGTACAGACTCGATGGGCCAAATGGCCTCCTTCTGTACTGAGCGTTTCGATGATATCCTGATCCCCCCTTCCCCCATATCCATTGATCCTAATTTCTTCTTGAAATCAGACAATGTTTTGGCCTCGATTACTTTCTGTGGTAGTGAATTCAACACATTGACCATTCTCTGGGTGAAGAGATTTCTCCTCACCTCAGTCCCAAAAGGACTTATCCTCAAATTAGTTCTGGACTAGTATCATCTGCAATCTTCAAAATTGCACTCCCTATGCCCAAGCCATTTATACACAAGAAAAGCAATGGTTCTAATACTGATCTCTGGGGAACCTTGCTGCATAGTTCCCTCCAGTTAGATAAGCATTTTTCCACTCACTCTTGTAACTGATGTAGCTGAAGAGCAAAAATGATAACCAGGTAGTTAAGTGAGGTGTGTTAGGAATTGCTGTGATGCCTCCTTTGTATTTGTGAATCGGGTTGCCCTATGTTCCATGTTCTGTTCTGAGTGACCACAATCAGGCATCCTGGAGAACTTTTACTTTTCTATTTGTGCACCAAGTATCCACATTGGCAAAGGATTTGTGCAGATCCAATTCAAGATTGCCCATCAGCTTCAAGGGAAAATTCAAGGCAGGCAACCTACCCTAAAAAAAATTTAAATGTTCTAATATTACCAGTAGGTGGTGCTGTGATAGAGGTTTTGCTAATGTTTTGGCTAACTGCAGAAACACCCAGCAGCTAAAATGGTGATTTTAGACCCAGAGTTTATGGTTCCTGGATTTTCCTTTGAAGAGCCAGACAACTTTGAGCAAATTTAGAGCATTAAACAGAATAAAAAGGGGAAGGAAAACCTGCCACCTCAAAATCTGCACGAGAACTTTCAAATCTACCTTCTCCTTTAATACCTTGCAGCCTATGACTACATACTTAAAATAGAATCAGGTAGGCATGGCCAATGTACCTATACATACGGACCAACTCTGTATAATGCTGTGTCACGAGACTGTACTTTTCCTGTGAGCAAATGGGAAGAGATTTCAATAGATTGTTTATGAAAACGTGTATCCCACTTACACCAGAGTAGCAGCATTAATCTCTACCTGTCAATGAGCCATAACATCCTGCCTCCCCAGCGCTGGATTTGTGGGGTACCCTAAAGATGCGCAAGGGAATCTCTCTTGGAAGTTCCCAAATAAGAATTTACCTGGCAATTGTCCAGAAGGATTAACTTCCCCTGGACAATTGCGCTGACTGGGGATCATTCGACACAATTTAAATCGCCAACATCGGTTGGCACCACCCTCTGTGAATAAGTTGCCCCTCAGGTCCTTTTTTAATCTTTCCCCTCTCACCGTAAACCTACCCCTCTAGTTTTGGATTCCCCTACCCTGAGGAAAAGGCCTTGGCTATTCACCTTATCTATGCCCTTCATGATTTTATAAACCTCTAAAAGGTCACCGCTCATCCTCCTGTGCTCTAGGAAAAAAAGTCCCAGCCAATCCAACCTCTCCTTATAATTCAAACCTTCCAGACCTGGCAACATCCTTGTAAATCTTGTTTGCACCCTTTCCTAGGGGCGGCATGGTAGCACAGTGGTTAGCACTGCTGCTTCACAGCTCCAGGGTCCCGGGTTCGATTCCCGGCTCGGGTCACTGTCTGTGTGGAGTTTGCACATTCTCCTCGTGTCTGCGTGGGTTTCCTCCGGGTGCTCCGGTTTCCTCCCACAGTCCAAAGATGTGCGGGTTAGGTTGATTGGCCAGGTTAAAAATTGCCCCTTAGAGTCTTGGGATGCGTAGGTTAGAGGGATTAGCAAGTAAATATGTGGGGATAGGGCCTGGGTGGGATTGTGGTCGGTGCAGACTCGATGGGCCGAATGGCCTCCTTCCGCACTGTAGGGTTTCTATGATTTTCTATGATTTCCAGTTTAATAACATCCTTCCTATAGCAGGCTGACCAGAACTGTATACAGTACTTCAAATGTGGCCATACCAATGTCTTGTACAGTTGTAACGTAACGTCCCAACTCCTGTACTCAATGCTCTGACCGATGAAGGAAAGTGTGCCAAACGCCTTTTCCACCACCCTACCTGTGACGCCACTTTCAAGGAACCACGTACATGCGCCCTAGGTCTCTCTGTTCGACAACACTCCCCAGGACCCTACCATTAACATACAAGTCCTGCCCTGGTTTGTCTTACCAAAATGCAACATCTTACATTTATCTGAATTAAACTCCATCTGCCATTCCTTGGCCCACTGCCCCAGTTGATCAAGATCACGTTGTAGCCTTAGATAAATTTCTTTTCTGTCCACTACACCATCAATTTTGGTGTCATCTGCAAACTTACTAACCATGCCTCCTACATTCTCATCCAAATCGTTTATATAAGTGACAAACAAGTGGACCCAGCACCGATCCCTGCAACACACCGCTGGTCACAGACCTCCATTCTGAAAAAAGATTTGGTCTTGAATTCTTACCAACCCTTAATCACTAGCAGTTGTCATGAACCTGCCCATAACTGCACAAATCCTCTTCACTCTTACCTTGCCAAGAGGGTTGTTTGGAGTGTTAATAACGATTGCTTTAGTACGTTTGCTGAATTTATTTGCAAGTTCATCAGGATCCAATACCCAGTCAGCACTGGTCATCAACCTTCCAGATACTGATTTCTGAAATGACAATAAATAACCTTTTAACTTTCTAATCTGTAAAGAGTATTTCTGCACTGTCCAGTCAACAGAAATCCCTTCCAGCCCACCCATCTTATTTGCACATTTAATTCCTGCACTTGCTTTTGGTGCTCCTCAGAAGAGGGTTTACACAAGTTAAGTAAAAGACAAATATGAGTATTTGAAATAGCATTCTATTCATGGATTTTATTTACAACATCTCCGATAGCAAAAGTCCTAAATAGTTTTTCAGCCCCTAAATTCACAACTGGGAGGTGATTTGGAGACAATTTGGAGACAATTTGAAGAATATTTAGGCATGTTCTTGGTATAGACTCCGAATTAAATATAGCCCTTGGCAAAGTCACCTTGAAAAATTCTAAGAAATGGCTCTCTGGTTAAACTGCCAGCTGTTGTTTATCTTATAACAAAATTATTAGTGTGTGGTCAGTCAGCGCTAAGAGTAAAAATCATACCATGGCAGTCTTTAGATGTCTTCCCCCTACTTGAATAACTGCAGGATCTCATCTCATATTAAAATCCATGTTTTTTTACCTTATCTCAAAGGTAGCAATTTGAGAACGTTAATGTTCAACCAGAAACTTGTGCCATGGTCCTCAGTAGTGTACAAGGTCAGCTTCAGCATAAATTCCTGGCTTGTATCAGAACAAAATTGCCACTGTGGATTTTAGAATCCCAGAGTGTTTTATACTTTCTTAATGCATCTTTTTTCAGAATTCTTCAGGGTCTTTTGAGTGCTCCTTCAGTGAGTGGAAAGTATTAGACATGATTTATTTAACTTGGTACACTTTTTACGCAAAACTATAAATGAAAACTTAAATGAACTAGTACTTTTAGCTCCATTGTTAGACTTTATCCTCAGAGATCAGAGCACGAACTGAGTTCTAACTCCACTGTTAGACTTTATCCTCAGAAATCAGAGCATGAACTGAATTTTAACTCCATCATTAGACTCTGTCCTCCGACATCAGAACATGAATCATACTATCATTCTATCCATTAAATTAAAGGCGGCAGCAGTTGTCATCAGTTTGATTTGGCTGCAGAGACTCACCGGATGCAGCAGGACGTACACTGGACGACCACCTGCCATTCGCACCATTGGTTCATAACAGTCAAAGTAAGGCTCAATAATAATCACCTGTTTTGGAGCAGAGAAAGTAGTTTCAATCAATGGTGGGAATCCTGGATCTTTCCCTCTTCCCAAACCAGGTATGCTGCTACCACCCAGCTGATGCTCAGATCAGCTGACTTAGCATCGATTAGAAATCAAATCTGGCACCTTCTGATCTATATGACTGAGTTACACTTCCAATTTACCGACTGAGCCAAGAAGGATGGTGTTCATAAGATATTTGTTTGGTCATTGAATTTTACCCAGCAGCCGTGGTGTTGTAGGAATGTTTATTTTTTTCTGCATTGGTTGTTGACAATCATTAAAAATGAGTCAAAATAAATTGTAAGAGTTAACAAGCTGAACAAAGTAGTCCATGGCATAAAATGAACAGGCAATCAATTATAGCTAAGCTACATTGGTTGAGTCCAATGAACTTCTGTTTGTTTATTATTCAAGCACAAGTTAATTTTCCTGCAGATAAACATGACCATATATGACTAACTATAGAAGATGTTGAGGGTCAGAAGCGAGTTTGAGTTTTATTAAACACCACAAAATTCTACCATAAAGAAGGAATTTCTTTGAGGAAAATCTTCCAAGGTCGCGAGATGACAAACCAAGTAAATTGAACTGGAGGTGCCTTTATCTGTTATTTCTAATAAAGAGGCTGAGTTTGTGAAGCGCAGCCAACCGAAGGAGACTTTATTTAATTGATAGAATGTAAAACCATCTTTTGATTCCTCACAGGATCAAGCCTTCTGTAAACACCTCCAAGTCGAGCTAGCCATGATGTTAATTACACTCATTCTCTCTTGAGCTACCATGATCTAAGATGGCATTGGTGACCATGGATTTCAATGCATTTGTCGATGGTTATTCTTGGTAGGGTACTGCCGAGATTTGCTGTTGCCTTACGCAGATTCTAGCTGACTAAGAGACTTTCCCATTCTTACCGCCTGGCCAGGGATATTGGAAGTATTTGTAGGTTGATAATCAACGTGTTTGGCTAGATTATGAAAGGATCATTCACTCCACGACTTGATAACCAGGGTCCTTGAACCCAGAGCTTCTGATTCAGAGGTGGGGGTGCTATCACTGCACCACTCGACCTCCTGTTAATCACACTAACATGAAACATTTGATTTTTAAAAGAAAATGCACACAGATCACATAGTATGTAATTTTTCCAGGCGATCAATAAATGTTTTTGAGCCAATTAAAGCAGCCTTCAATAAACCTGTCTGCTTTTTTGTTTCAGTTCCCACACCTCGTGGTGCAGAAGGCAGACTTTCATTTGTTTCCAGAGTGATTTTTTTCCTGGTACAGGTTGCTAGCTTGTCATCAGAGACTTATAGCTTGAAGGGTGCTGCTGCACATTAAGCGTGGCTAACCAGGAGTCTCTCCCACTCTTACTGCCTGCCATTGGCATGTTGGAAGGATTTTGCAGGTTGATACTCAAATTGGCGGCTGTGTTATGAAGGTACTTTCCCTGGCCAATTATCTCTGGGTTGGAACTCAAGTCCAGAGCTCCTGGCTCAGAGGCAGGGACACTACTCACTGAGGCATAAGGCCTCCTCATTAAACCAGTGAATACATAATAAATTACATTGGGCTGAAGTAAAATACAATAATTAGGAATGTTTAATTTAAAAGCTTGGCATTTCAACTTGGAAATGATTGAACAGTCATGAAAATCTCTATACAAATAAATACTATGAAGGGTATTCTGCTTTGTTCTAGAGAGTGTAACTTTTCTGGGACACTGACAATTTTCACCTACTTCATCTTCATCATCAATTAATGCCTGGAAGAAACAGAACAAGGCCTCATACGCTCCGACTGTCACCAACACCTCAGTGAATGGATCAATGTCTCTTCCCAACAATTTCCCAAAGAACTTTGCTAGGATTTTTACCAACGGAGGATGACCCTGAGAGGGAGCAAGAAAGAAAGAAAGAGAGAACAATGATGGAAATGCAACACATTTTACTGAACGCATAAACGAAGGGTCTAACATCAGTTAAGCTAGTCTGCACCAGAAATAACCATTACTTCATTAAAATATTTTATTGGCCAACAAATCTTTAAAGGATGTGTTGAAAAGATTAAACCATCATTTCTGTAATGTAACATTTCGAAACAGAACATATTTTAGATTTGTTGACACACAAAAGCCAGCTTGCCACAGTCTTACATTCGTTGGTTGAATTCAATTTTGTTCAGGATATGGGAAACACTTACAAAATGATATTTGTTTTGCTTGAAACTAGTTGCCTTGGATTTTTCTACTTTCTAAGTCACCATAGAGGGATTACCCACAGTGTATACCAGTGTAGGTCAGGCTGTAGGTCAGATGCCCTTCCTTGAAAGATATCAGTGAATCAGATGGGTTTTTACCACATGGTCATTTATTCCTGTTTGAGCTCACAAACGACCAATTTCACAACTGCCAGTTGAGTTGAATTTATGACATCCTGACTGCTAGCCCAGGACCATAACTATAACCTCCCTCAATAAATTTTAGCAAGTGACTGTCATAATCTGGTCATTTGCTGCTCACTTCACTTTTAATGATGGCATTCAGGAGATCTGTTACTGCATATCTTTGGGTGTGAGTTCATAGACCAGCGCTCCCGAAATATTGAGAGTTAGTACGGGAGGGAGGGGAAGAGAGAAATCAGTTTTTTTAAAATCCCAAAATGTAAAAATGAAGCAATTATAATTGCTTTACCATAGGCCTGAGAGACTGATTTTGAGTGTGTCACTCTTGAGTTTGATATAGTGTCTTTAATGCAGAATAATATTCTAAGACTCTTCAAAGAGGCACGGAATAAAGGAGAAATTTGAAGCAATAACCAAAAGAAGTGGTTTTATTAAAGGCCTTAAAGAAGAATACGAAGATAGAGGGGCAGAGGACGTTTAAGGAGGAAATTCAGAGATTGAAACATAGAGAGCTAAAGGCATGGTTGATAATGACATCAAACAAAGAGGGAAAAATTAATGAAAGATCAGAGACAGAAGAATGGAGAGTTTGGGGCAGAGTTTTGACAATTATAGAGCTAGAGGATTTTACAGAACTAGGGAGAGCTTAGACAATGGAACAATTTTAATAGGAGGATAGAAATTTGAAATTTGAGGCACGGGGAGCAGTTAGCAAGAAAAGGGGTGATGGGCAACCATGAGCGTGAGCACTATAGGATAGGATTTAATGAGTCATACACTTGCATATATGATATACACACTGGAAATTTACATAATTTTTAAAATTAAAAAATGATAAGCTTAATTTTGATGTACATTTATTGACATCAGTCTCCACCTTACTGACTTTGGCCTAATCCTTGGTGTTGTCAGGAAATCCTCCCTGAGATGTTTGCAACGAGAAACAAAGATTTCCTATCACTGAGGTGAAGTTATGCATAAGATATCCTTGATGAGGGAGTAGTTAACTTAAACAGTGGATGGATAGGCAAAAAAAGGAATACAATTCTAATTGAAACAGTCGGGGAAATAACACAGTTGGTGCTTAAAAGAGCATTTAAGCTGTCTTGCTTTGTGAAATGAAAGAAGACAGAGAGGCAAATACTGCAGGGAGAGTATTCCACAGCCTGGGGCATAGGCAACAGAAGGCACCAATGATGGAACAATTAAAATTGAGGATGCACAAGAGGCCAATAATAGAAAAGAAATATACCTCCACCCACTTGTCTAATGAATAAAGGTACCACAATAGATAATATTGCAAAGATACACAATCTATTTTAAGTATGTCCAGTGGGTCATTAGGGTTGCCTCAGCACCTCTGAGCAAGAGATGGAAAAATCACCCAGTCTTCCGGTTTTCTGCTAGCCTTCCATTAGAAGGTGTATGTGAAGTACATGCTAGAATAGAATAAGGCTTTGCAGTTCAATAAATTACCACCACTCTGTTTAGATTCACAAATGATGAATGGTCATTTGGATAGGATGTCAGCGTGGACAGTGCTCTCAGGGTCTTATATGATTTTCTAGCCTCACAACCCTCGGAAATATCTGCACTCCTCTAGTTTTGACCTCTTCTGCATCCTCAATTTTAATGTCCCAGTCTACTTCAGATTACCCTGGAAGGGTAAAAGAAAATTGAGCAGTACGTGGAGCTAGGTGTTTCACACTACCACTATGCAGTAGCGCAGAAGTGTTATTCACCACTAACAGGATCATGCTGTCAGGCCAAAAAGACACGTTGCCGATCACACAAGAGTAATCTGGTATATGAATTTCAGTGCTGGTGCGATGCTTGGTATGTAGGCTGTGCATCCCAAAGACTGGCAGGTCATATCAGACAGCATGTCCCTTCCACTGTTCACAACGGACAAGGTGTAGACCATACTCAACCAGCCTATGCTTGCAAAACTCAATAAGAGTTTTAGCAACACCAGGTTAAAGTCCAACAGGTTTATTTGGTAGCAAATGCCATTAGCTTTCGGAGCCCTGCTAATGGCATTTGCTACCAAATAAACCTGTTGGACTTTAACCTGGTGTTGTTAAAACTCTTACTGTGTTTACCCCAGTCCAACGCCGGCATCTCCACTGCAAAACTCAATGCAATGCCCAGCATTAGATGTGATTTCGCAATTGGACAATATTTGCTGAATAATTCTCAGTTTGCCAAGAAAATGCTGACAGTCAATTGAAGCTTATCAATCAGGCTCGCAATGTGGTATACGTGTGTGTACTAGAAGCTACACATATCAATACACAAGACCTGTTCGTTGCAGACAGAAAGAGCATGTACACGCATTGCATCTGTTTCAGCTAAACAAAATAAGTGACGGCCATTTGCTGATTCGTTCCTCTAGGGCAATACCTTGACCAGAGTCAAGCTGCCTGGTTTAAATCTCAAACAATGTTTGGCAGTTATATCAGTCTTCATCATCATTTCCCCATGGCAACACCTCTACCAATCAGTCAACTAATCAGCTTTCACCTTCCACACAGTACAAATTGATGTTTTACTGATCCTACAGTACAGAAGGAGGCCATTTGGCCCATCGAGTCTACACCGACCATAATCCCACCCAGGCCCTATCCCCATAACCCCATGTATTTACCCTCGCTAGTCCCCCGAAACAAAGGGGCAATTTAGCATGGCCAATCCAGCTAACTTGAACATCTTTGGACTGTTATATTAGCGTTCTTATGAAGTGTTCTGATGATAAAGAGCTTTAACATGTCTCTTTTTATAGCAATACTCAAGTTCTGTACCACCAAATAAATGTGCAGTGGAGTGTTAGCTGCAATTATACCAGCTGAGTGAACAAAATTTTGGGAGTATCCCTTTATAATGTTATGGTATATGGCCCATCTCAAAATGTACTATAAAACCTCTCTTCAAAGTTAGTTCAAAAACTGCAGTGCACTGAGGAATCTTATGCTGTGCTGTATTATCAAAAATAAATACTCACAAAAGCCCGAGTATACTGGTTCAGGTCACTGTTTATGGCCCTTGTGAAAGCTTCTTTTACAAAATTTGGAGGCGAGAAGTCAGGAAATCCCTGCCCCAGGTTGACAACTGGATGATCAGCAGCAAGCTGCGTAATTTCTACCCTGAAAACATTGGAAAAAACATACATTAAAAATCTTTTTAGCTGTTTCACATTTCTCTCCTTGGTACTACTCAGCACAACTATCCTGCTGCAAGGGGAACAAGTCTTTAGGTACCAGGCTACTGACTACTACCAGGTTAAAGAGTGGTTGAGATAAACCAAATCTCAATGTCTTCTCTCCTGTAAAATGGACAATAGAATCACCTCCATTTTTAAAATTTATTCTGCCATGTGTATTGTTTTGTATTATAGATGTGATACATGGGGCAAACTTTGGTTTAAAATGAATAGAGCTTTATTAATGATGTGTGATCTCTTCCATGGCTGCTTCTTTCTGTTTCTCACGGTAGGTCTATTACACAACTTTTGGTGCGTACATTAGTACAACACAGCTTCAGTGAATAAATACAAATACATAACAATTCCTCTGCCCCCCCCCCCACCTTAAATTGACCGTCCTGAGACAAGTTCAATATGAACAAAAGTCAGTAAGTCAGTCACTAATAATAACTCAGACAGTTTGCTGCTCTTGGAACGATTGACGGTGAACCTCTGGCGATGGGAACCTCTGGAGTCTTTGTCTTTTCACTAAAGTCATTAGTGGTTGGTTTAACCAGCATTGACGCAAGAACAGAAACTGAGGTGCTGCTTTCTTCAACGGTGTAGGGGTTGTAGAAAGGTTCAAGTCAGGACTTTTTAAGTCTGATCCTGACTTTTCATCAGGCTCCAGATTTGGCAGATCTATTCTTCCAGCCAATAACTGGTCTGTATGACTCCTCCAGACAACATAATCTCTGGTCTCATAATCTCAGTTCCAGCTTGAGCAAGGACAATGGTAATAACCCACATCTCCCCTGAGGAGTAGTTCCAAACCAAAACTCCTTGTCCCTGATGGAAAACTGTGTTTTCCCTTGTTTCCTGCCATTCCATTTGTGCCATACAATCTCCTTAGTTTTTGGCGGTTTCCCGAGATAGAATACTGAACACAGCTGCCTTGAGTAAGGCAGGAGGTCTTGGTCGTGAAATGTGTGGTGTTCCAGTAGACCAGTAGGAAGTTAAGGTGCCGATAGTGGCATTTAAGGGGCATCTAGATGAATACATGAACAGGATGGGAATGGATGGGTACAGACTCCATAAGTGCATATGGTTTTAGTTTAGGCAGGCATCATGATCGGCGCAGGCTTGGCGGACCGAAGGGCCTGTTCCTATGCCGTACTGTTCTTTGATCAGTGAACCTTGCTTCTTGGTTGCTTTCAAGGTGTGTTTCAGGGTTTGGATGAAGCATTCTGCTCGTTCATTCGTAGCAGGGTGATACGGTGTGGAAATAAAGTGTTGAACACAGTTTTCTTGTAGGCAGTTCTCAAATTCCGGCGAGAAAAATTGAGGTCTGATGCCACTTACTAGTTGTTCAGGAAATCCAGAGCGACTAAATATTTCTCCTAGCTTCTCAATAGTCTTTTCAGATGAGGTAGATGTCATCATAGTGACCTCTGGCCATTTGGTGTGAGCATCAATCATTGCTAATAACATATGTCCTTCAAAAAGGTCCTGCAAAATCAGATGCACACATTGTCAAGCCTCTTCAGGCCATTCCCATGGATGTAGCAGTGCTAAGGGTGACAGGTTTCTTACCTTCTCACAAGAACATGATCTAGCTTTATATCAAGTCCAGACCACCAGAAATAACTTACCATTTCTTTCATGCATATGATTCCGTATTGGCCCTCATGTAGCTTCTCTAACACCAGCTTCCTCAATGGTGGCGGAATGATGACTCTGAGCCCCACTGAAGGCATCCTGACTGTACTGACAGCTCCATTCTCCTGGAGTATTAGGGTTTCAGGTTAGTCTTTCCTCATAAAACCGTATCTATCACTTCCGAAAGCACAGGATCGGTCTGTGTTTCCTTACTTGCCTAGAAGTAACAGGTGTGTTGCCTACTTGTTCAAAGTAGAAGATAGTCCCCTTCTGGCAAACTGCTAGAAAAAGGGTTTTCTGTGGTATATGGGTTTTGGTTTTAATTTTAATTCAAACACATTAGAGATATCGATGAAGGGTTGTGGTGGTGATTATAGTGGTTGTTTTGTTTCTAATTGATAAAAGTTGTTTCTAATTTTCTTACTATTCATGTCGACTATATTCTTAAATAAACTTTGTTTGATAAAAGCACTAATGGGTCACCTGAAGTGAAACATCTCATGCTTATCCTAGCCAAATTCAAGATGCAACAGTTATGATTCAGGCGGGCTTCATAAAACATTTTGGAGTTTCTGGCCTGAACCATAACAGCGGGCTGATGCCATTATTTGCCTTCTCTACAAAAAATGTTCATTGTGCATCCTAACAACTGTAAGAAGATGATGTTTAGCATGATTTGGATCATAAGTGCACATGTTTTAACCACCATTTTGGATCTCTAAGCAGCCAAAGGACAGATGTTACCAGGCCTGATTTCTTGCCCATGATTTTTAAAAAACTATAATCTATAACTTTAAGAAAAACAAATTTGAAGCAATCCTGTAAAAATGCTGAGTCATGAAACTGTAGGGGTTTTCAAAACATCAGCTCTGCGTGATCAATTATTTGAATAGACAATGTGAAGTATCGTGCCACTGCCAAGGTAAAATGTATTGGATCATGATATTCTGTCCACTGATGCCTGACAGCAGGCAAGGTTCCTCAATGCCTTTTTGTAATCAAATCAACCCCCATAAGCAAAACGTCAAATTTACCAAATATTCTTGTCTAATCCTTCAATTCTCCGAGAATGTATCTGCCGGGACATCTTTACCTGAATAATGAAGAGAGAACAGATTTTACTTACAATAGCCAGAATACAAAAATTGAGCAATTAAAACCAAAAACACCAAACCACAACAAAAGTTAATCAAGTTAACCACTGTTTATGACCATGATACTATTCAAACCACAAAAGCTTGGACACCTCTGACAGGAGAAGCAAACTTCCACAGACAAATTTGGGAATATAATTAATACTGAGGAATTATGACAAAACACAAGATATCAATAAACTGTTGGTGGCTGTGTAAATAGCAGATTAATTTCTATATAGCTAGGGGAGAGGTGGTATGTGCATTTTGTAGGAATAGGGGGTCACCCACTCTGGAGAATAATTGTCTAAAGAGGTGAAGACATAAAGGGATCTGGTGGTACACATTAACAATGTTACTCAAACAGCAATTCAGGTTAACGTCAAAGCACTACACTTCATTTCTAAAGGAACAAAATTCAAATGCAGAGAAGTTGCAAACAGGACTTTGAGGCATTCAAAAATGTGTTAAAAAGATTCATTGGGATGATATAACTGACACGTTATAAACTATTAGGAAAGACAGAACAGGTGGGGCCACCTTCTGTAGAAAAAGATCACTGGGAAGTGTCTTTGATGGGGCTGGCGTACAGATATTTCCACTTGCAGGGAAGCCCAAATCTTGGGACCCAAAGTTTAAGATGGTCAATAATAAACCCAATAAGAAATCCAGGTGAAACATTTTTAACCAAAGAGTGATTAGATTTTGGAGTTGGCCACCACAGGAGTAGTTGATGCAAGTAGCATAGATGCATTTAAGGGGAAGCTGGTTAAGTACATAAAGGACAAAGAAATAAAAGGATATGTGAATAGGTTGAAATGATACAAGGTGAAAGGGGGCTGCCACGAATCTTAAATACCAGCATAGGCCTATTGGTCCAATTTTGATGATTTATTGCAATGCTCTTGCAGATGACAGCAGTTACAACAATCTACAAATCAATTGGAATAGATGGTTGCAAATTACAGAATAGCTGATACAAAATGGACACACAAAAGGTATAACAAACCTTGGGCCAAACGTTCACAATGTCAGCACAAAGCCTTTAATTTCCTCATGACATCCCAAAGTACTTCAGAATTAACAAATTACTTCTGAAGCATTGTCACTGCCACTTTTGCTATGTAGACAAACACAGCAGCCAGCTTGCCCCATAAACAGCAATGAGACAAGTTAACTGGTTAATGCTCTCTGGTGATGTTGATTGAGAGATAAAGTTTGACCAGGGCATCAGGAAAACTGCCCATCTCTTTTCTGAATTATGCCACAAAATCTTTTACTTCCACCTGAAAAGGCAAACGGTGTCTCTATTTAATGACTCATCCAGAGGTTGGCACCTTCCCACGGTAATATTATGAAGTGCCAGCCTAGATTATGTACTCAAAATTAGGCAGAGGGGCTTGAACCAAAAACCTTCTGATCTGGACATGGGAATACTACCATGAGCTGAACTAGCATCTAGAATAAGTAGAGTGAAAAAACATAAAGATACAATGAAACAAAAAGTGGAGGGGGATGGCTACGTGTAACATATCATCAGTTGATGTTGAAAAACAGGGAGCAATTACCTGGAGTCTTTCAGGGTGTTTTGGGGTGTCAACAGGGAGCAGTGCACATTTCAATCTGTGATGCATCTTCAGATATTTTTTTCTTCACAAACAACAACTTGCATTCATGATGCGTTGTTAACCTACCATTTTAACTTTACACAAAGTATCTTGTACTCAATTATTCCAATACGTTTGATGAACACTGGCTTGCTACAGTCTCCCGATTTTAAATACAATACCTATGGCTCGAAATGACACCAACATCAACTGCCACTACCACTCTACTAACCTTAACTCTCTTAGAACTTCCAACTTGCTATCCAACAAAATGGAGTCTCTTGCCACTGAATTCTCCTCCGATGAAAACATGATTCTGTGTTATCAATCTTCATCAACAACTGTTCCTCTTCTACTGATCGAAATAACACTAATTACTTTGCAGCATGGTAGCACAGTGGCTAGCACTGCTTTCTCACAGTGCCAGGGACACAGGTTCAATTCTGGCCTTGGATGACATTGTGTGTGGAATTTGCAAGTTCTCCCTGTGTCTGCGTGGGTTTCCGCCGGGTGTTCCGGTTTCCTCCCACAGTCCAAAAATGTGGTTAGGTGGATTGGCCATGCTAAATTGCCTCTTAGTGTCCCAAGATGTGTAGGTTAGATGTATTAACCATGGTAAATGTGTGGGGTTACGAGGATAGGACAGGGGAGCGGGCCTGGGTAAAATACTCTGTCAGAAAGTCGGCGCAGACTTGATGAGGCGAATGGCCTCCTTCTGCACTGTAGGGATTCTATGATTCTATCATCTGGATGGTCTCAAACAACTTAATCAGCCTGTTCATCAGACTGAGAGTTCAAAGGTAAAATATCATATCTTTTCTCTTTAGATGCTAAACGACCTCCTTTATATCTCCAATACTTTGTTGTATTTTATTTCAGACTCGAATTCCAATTACTAATTTATCATTTTTAATACTCCATTCTATTAACTGATAGCCTTTAAGTTGAATAGTTTGTGTATAACACAAATAATTTCTGAATAGTCATACGAGTTTCAATAAAGCACAGAGAGAGCTAGGTCTATGTAGAAGCTGAGCACATGATGAAAACCAACAATGCATTGTGCTTCTGAAGGATGTCATCCTTTGGACTGAGGTCCTGTGTGCTTGATCAAGTGGAAAATTTGGTTTCACCTATTGGTGAGAAGCATGTAACTTCCTCCTGATTTTCAGATCAACAATCTTTTCCCAATCAACATTACCTAAAACAAATTAGTCATTATTAGCTGTGAGGAACTGCATTGTGTAAAGCAGATGCTGTGTCTCACTATGTTATGGTAACCCCATTTATATTTGAAACACTTAATACATTACAAAAGACATCTCCCATTGCTGCTACCCAAATCTTCATGCTAAATTATTGCAGAAAGAGAACTATTCACCTTTATCCTGTGCAAAATGTTGTTAATCAAACTGTTATTTCTTATGATTGTATGTGTTGGTGCCCTCAGCATATCTGCTATCGCCTCCGTAGTTAGGGCTATTTACAACTCACCCAGTCTTCTGATCATTATCTGTTGAAAATGAAAGCACAAACACTGAATAAACTTATAATTATAGATATCATAGAGTCGTTACACTACAGAAGGAGGCCATTCTGCCCATCAAGTCAGCACCAACTCTGACAGAGTATCTTACCAGGCCCTCTCTTCCCTGCCCTATCCCCATAATCTCACACATTTACCACGACCAATCCACCTAACTTGCACACCTTTGGACTGTGGAAGGAAACCAGAACACCTGGAGGAAACCCACGCAGACATGGGGAGAATGTGCAAATTCCACACAGTCACCCAAGGAATTAAACTCAGGTCCCTGACGCCGTGAGGCAGCGATGCTAACCACTCTGCCACCATGCCACCCTCAAATATTAAACAGAAAACAATCCCCCTTGTAAATTGTTGTAATACAAATAGTAATACTGATTGCTATCAGGTATTCGTGCCACATATTTGACTCTAGGAAAATGCATGGCCTCAGGCATCAATGTCAAATGTAAGAATGTTAGAGGAAGATCATCTCAATATTTGAATTACCACACTTAGTTTTGTTTAACCTGTTGTACCAATGATGAAATTTCCATCTGTGAATTGGATTAGTTTCACTCGGGAATTTAGGGTGCGTCCATAGAAGGCATGCAACACGCAATTGACTATTCTGTCAGAAACCTAAATTTAATTACATCGATTTTCTTTCACCTGATGGAATTGAATGGCTCTGTAACATATTTTATTTTATACTAGTTTTCAAATAGTAAGTTTATGTTTGTGCTTCATCTGAAGGAGAATTAACATTTCTAAATTTATATTTCTGCATTCAAGTGCTTTATTTTTATCAGGATTAGAAATTAGCCTACTTTTGGTTCATGCTTGATGAAGTGATGTTCAGTTCAAGTAATAGGTATTCGATTTTATTTCAAAAGGGGTTCAATGTGGAACAACTTGGGTGGCACATCAATGCCAGACTTTGGATTTGGGCAACATTTAGACTATAACTACAGTTTTAGTGTGAAGCAGGGTGCATGCATGGACTCTCGATGTGAGCAAAATCCCATCAGCTTTAATGACCTCAACTGGAATACCATCAGGGTCACAGGTTGCTCTCCCCATCGACGGTTCACCCACAGATTCTCCTACAGAATATTGGGGTGTACCCTGGAAAGTATTAGCTGCCACTGTGGATTCAAAGCCGCAGAGTTGTTGAAAATGTTCTTTCCACCGTTGATGGATGGTACCTTTACACTCGAGGAGGAGGAACACAAGCTTGTGAGCAAAGGGGATTTTGTCCATTTGAACGTAAATGGCCCCCCAGCAGCTTCAAAAATACTTTGCATGTCATGAGCATACTGTTGAATTTCAAAGGCTCTCTCTTCCCACCACATGTTATTTATCTTCTGGATCTGTCTTTGGGCATCAAACCGGAGCTGCTGGAATGCAGCTTTCTTGACTTGCGACCTTGGATTTTTCTGCCAGGCAATGAAGGTTGCTTGTTCTAGGAGGGCAGATATTTCAGCATTGAACCAGACCTGTTGACAACTATGTTTGGACCCAATGGTTTAGGCAGAGGAGTCTAGTACAGTTGACTTTATTTGATTCCACTGTTCTGGAATTCAGTTGGATGGGTGAAGATTTTCCATATTGGTTGCAAACTGCACTTGGAGGTCTTCTCTTCGGTTGGGTTGCTTTAGGGCCAAGACATTGATCTTCTTCCTCCACAGATTTTGGAGGAAAAACTACATGTTGAAGGAGAAACTTTGGAACATGATGAGCACTTCCCACACTTTGGCAGCTACCGCTCTTGAAAGACCACCATTGACAAGAAGATCTGACACCAGATCAGTTGTGTCTGCTCAGCCTTCTATAAGCTACAGCAGAGGGTGTTTGACAACCAAGATCTCTGCAAGTCAACAGAAGACCGAGTGTACAGGGCAGTTATGGTCACTACACTCAGTATGGTGACCATAACTGTCAGTGACACAAGAACACTAGAGAAATTCCATCAGCAATGCTTCATTGCAGCATTAAGCAAATACTACTGTCCTTCGAGGAGCCAACTTCACAAGCATTCAGGCAAATCTCCTGGAAAATCAACCATGATGGACTGGGCAGTGTCCAGATGGCCAAAAAGCATCTCCCCAGCCAAGTCCTGTTTTCTTAACTCTCAAATGGCTAACATTCCAGGGTAGAACAAAGAAAATGCTTCAAAGAAGTTCTGAAGCCCTCCTTGAAGAGCAGCAGTATTAACATTAAATGATTGAGGGGAGGTTGCTACCAATTGTTAAAAGTGGCAACAACCTGTCTATCAAACTGCACCATGCTTTAAGTCACAATGCTAAGACAAAGCAGAAAGAGAGAAGGAAAATTCTGCACTCCAGATCCCACTACCTCATGGGACATCCAGCCCCATGTGCTCAAAGATCTGTGGTCTAGATTTCCACCTGTTAGGTTCCACCCATGGCAGAAAGTTGTCATCCTGTGTAGACATCATCCTCAAATTGAGGGACAGCTGATGATGATCTGAAGCAAGACCCTGAATGGCATGACCTCTTGAAAGAAAGGTGATTTATTCTTACTCAATTAATGCCATTCAAACATGATCGGGCGCTTTATTTATAGGGTACAAAATCAAGGGAGTTATGTTGAACTTGGGCCTGGGCTCTGCTGGGGGGTGCGGCAACCTGGGCTCTGCTGGGGGGGTGGCAGCCGGCGGCCTGGGCTCTGCTGGGGGGGCGGCAGCCGGCGGCCTGGGCTCTGCTGGGGGAGCGGCAGCCGGCGGCCTGGGCTCTGCTGGGGGAGCGGCAGCCGGCGGCCTGGGCTCTGCTGGGGGAGCGGCAGCCGGCGGCCTGGGCTCTGCTGGGGGGGCGGCCTGGGCTCTGCTGGGGGGGCGGCAGCCGGCGGCCTGGGCTCTGCTGGGGGGCGGCAGCCGGCGGCCTGGGCTCTGCTGGGGGGGCGGCAGCCGGCGGCCTGGGCTCTGCTGGGGGGGCGGCAGCCGGCGGCCTGGGCTCTGCTGGGGGGGCGGCAGCCAGCGGCCTGGGCTCTGCTGGGGGCGGCCTGGGCTCTGCTGGGGGTGGGTGGCAGCCGGCGGCCTGGGCTCTGCTCGGGGTGGGCGGCAGCCGGCGGCCTGGGCTCTGCTGGGGGGTGGGCGGCAGCCTGGGCTCTGCTGGGGGGTGGCAGCCGGCGGCCTGGGCTCTGCTGGGGGGGGGGGGGGGGCAGCCGGCGGCCTGGGCTCTGCTGGGGGGGGGGGGGGGGGGGGCGGCCGGCGGCCTGGGCTCTGCTGTGGGGGGGGGCGGCAGCCGGCGGCCTGGGCTCTGCTGGGGGGGGGGGGGGGGGGGGGGGGGCGGCAGCCGGCGGCCTGGGCTCTGCTGGGGGGGGGCGGCAGCCGGCGGCCTGGGCTCTGCTGGGGGGGGCGGCAGCCGGCGGCCTGGGCTCTGCTGGGGGGGTGGTGGCAGCCGGCAGCCTGGGCTCTGCTGGGGGGCGGTCTGGGCTCTGCTGGGGGGCAGCTGGCAGCCTGGGATCTGTAAGCTAAATAGCTTCCTTCTGTGCTGTAATTTGTTGAATGCCTCGATTTAACTCGTTTTGCAGTCCAAATCCTAACATCTGAACACTTGAAAAAGTTTATTTTCTCCTGTCCCCACTGCTTGTTTTGCTCATTACTTTATAACTGTGCCCTCTTGTTCTCGACCTTTCCACCAGTGAGGAGGATTTTCACAATAACTTCATCGCAGTGTTAATGTAAGCCTACCTGTGGCACTAATAAATAAACTTTAACGGGGTGGGGGCTCTTTTAGACCCGAAACAAAAATGTAAGGCAAAATCATTTTTAAAAATACAATTAAAACGGTGGAGTCCTCAGCTCTACAAACGTCTGGCCGAAGGTCTCAATTCAAACCGTCTTTCAAGCTCCTGAGTATTTAGTTTTCTCTGTTTTTCGGGTCTTTCCTCCTCACTTACTGACAATCGATTCTTGTTGTTGTCGCCGCCGCCTTCGCCGAGCTCGGGGCGGGAAGCCGCAGTGCTGACGCCGCTCGCGCAGGGCGGGCCTCCCCCCCGGCGGAACTCAGGAACGGGGCGGAACCTTTCTGCGGCCTCCCGTGCGCCACCCCGGACCCCCCAAAACGGATGGGACACCTTCACCTGCCCGCTCAAGATGGCGCCGGCCCGCCACTTTCCCCTCAGGCTAAAGGTACCTGATGATTCGGTTTTTTTTTTGTTTTGCTCTGAGGAAATGAATGACCGGCGCGGCTTGTTGGGCTTTCCTCCCCCCTTTCGGATTTTGGCGCAGGTTCTCCGGTCCGGCGAATTTCCCAGTCGGCGGACATGGCGCCTTTTTTCCGGTCGGCGTGTGACGCCACTTCCGGCGGGGTGGGTTGGTGGGGGAGGAGGGATGTTTGTTCCAGTGGGGTGGAAAATACCCCCCCGGATATCAACTAACCCCCCGGAGGAGCTGGCCGTGGAGAGAAGACCCGCGGAGGGAGGGTGGGGCCCGCTGCTGGTGTCCGGGAGGTGAGCTTGCAGCGCGCGGATGTGTTTCAGTCAATGAGCTGCCCGGGCTCAATGGTCGGCACCCGACTTGGCTTTTATACTGTGTGGGAATGACAGCGATCTGCTGGGGATAGCGGGCAGCCTGGGATCTGTGGGGATGACAGCCTAGGATCTACTGGGAATGACAGCCTGGGGTATGCTGGGGATAGCTGGCAGCCTGGGATCTGCTGGGGATGGCTGGCAGCCTAGGATCTGCTGGGGATGGCTGGCAGCCTGGGATCTGCTGGGGATAGCGGGCAGCCTGGGATCTGTGGGGATGACAGCCGAGGATCTACTGGAAATGACAGCCTGGGGTATGCTGGGGATGGCTGGCAGCCTGGGATCTGCTGGGGATGGCTGGCAGCCTGGGATCTGCTGGGGATGGCTGGCAGCCTGGGATCTGCTGGGGATGGTTGGCAGCCTGGGATCTGCTGGGAATGACAGCCTGGGGTCTGCTGGGGATAGCCGGCAGCCTGGGGTCTGCTGGGATGGCTGGCAGCCTGGGATCTGCTGGGGATGGCTGGCAGCCTGGGATCTGTTGGGGATGATTGGCAACCTGGGATCTGCTGGGGATGGCTGGCAGCCTAGGATCTGCTGGGGATGGCTGGCAGCCTGGGATCTGCTGGGGATGGTTGGCAGCCTGGGATCTGCTGGGAATGACAGCCTGGGGTCTGCTGGGGATAGCCGGCAGCCTGGGGTCTGCTGGGATGGCTGGCAGCCTGGGATCTGCTGGGGATGGCTGGCAGCCTGGGATCTGTTGGGGATGATTGGCAACCTGGGATCTGCTGGGGATGGCTGGCAGCCTGGGATCTGCTGGGGATGGCTGGCAGCCTGGGATCTGCTGGGGATGGCTGGCAGCCTGCGGTCTGCTGGGGATGGCTGGCAGTCTGGGGTCTGCTGGGGATGGCTGGCAGTCTGGGGTCTGCTGGGGATGGCTGGCAGTCTGGGGTCTGCTGGGGATGGCTGGCAGCCTGGGATCTGCTGGGGATGGTTGGCAGCCTGGGATCTGCTGGGAATGACAGCCTGGGGTCTGCTGGGGATAGCTGGCAGCCTGGGGTCTGCTGGGATGGCTGGCAGCCTGGGATCTGCTGGGGATGGCTGGCAGCCTGGGATCTGCTGGGGATGATTGGCAACCTGGGATGGCTGGCAGCCTGGGATCTGCTGGGAATGACAGCCTGCGGTCTGCTGGGGATGGCTGGCAGCCTGGGGTCTGCTGGGGATGGCTGGCAGTCTAGGGTCTGCTGGGGATGGCTGGCAGTCTGGGGCCTGCTGGGGATGGCTGGCAGTCTGGGGCCTGCTGGGGATGGCTGGCAGTCTGGGGTCTGCTGGGGATAGCGGGCAGCCTGGGATCTGCTGGTAATGACAGCCTGGGGTCTGCTGGGGATAGCTGGCAGCCTGGGATCTGCTGGGGATGGCTGGCAGCCTGGGATCTGCTGGGGATAGCGGGCAGCCTGGGATCTGCTGGTAATGGCTGGCAATCTGGGCTCTGGTGGAGGGCTGCCGTTCTGGGCTCTGGTGGAAAAGGCTGCCATTTGTGGCTTTTTGGTGGGAATGGCAGCTTGGGATCTTCTGGGAAGGGGTGGCAGCATGAGATCTGTTGAGATTGGCAGCCTGGAATCTGCTGGGTTGGCTCAGCCTGGGATTTGTTGTGGGTGATTGACACCCTGAAGGAGTAGCTGGTAGCTTAGGATCTGGTGGGGTGGCTTACAGCCTGAGATCTGATGGGGATAATTGGCAGTCTGGGCTCTGGTAAGGATGGCTGGCAGTCTCGGATCGTGGGAATGGCTGGCAGACTGGGATCCGCTGGGGATGGCTGGATTCTGGTGGGAAGGGCTGGCAGCCTGAGATCACCTTTCAAACCCACAACCATCTAGAAGGACAAGGATAGCAGATACATGGGAATACCACCATCTGCAAGTTCCCCTCCAAGCCATTGACTTGGAAATATATCGTCGCTCCTTCGCAGTCACTGGGTCAAAATCCTGGGATTCTCTCCCTAATGGCATGGTGGATCAATCCACAGCACATGGATTGCAGCGTTTCAAGAAGGCAGCTCACTACCACCTTCTCTGGGGCAACTAGTGACGCCCATGTCCAACAAATGAGTAAAAAAAACTTGAAATGGCTGGCAGCCAGGGTTTCTGGTGGGAATAGTTTGATAGTAGGTCTGTGGGTCATGGTGGATTGCCAGCTTCTATAACCATGTGCCTATTTAGCTAAAATTCATTGCCCTGATGTCCATGACTTGACAGCTGAGGAATCAGTCTACATTGTCTGTTGCTCATGGCATTGGTGGTTGTGGATTGGATTTGCATGTTGGTTGAAGTTGGCAGGCTGTGGGTTATTGATTCAAAGCTGGCATAGGTTTAACAGTATTTAGAGGCTATAGTTTGGGTATCAGTTGGTTGTGGGGTGGCATTGATCCTAGCATGATTGGGGCATCTGATAATTAGAGGTGGGGGCATAGTGGTATTGTCACTGGACTAGTAATCCAGCACTGGGGACGCAGGTTCAAATCCCACCACAGCAGATGGTGAAATTTGAATCCAATAAAAAGTCCAATGATAACCATGAAACCATTTTGCTGATTGTCGCTGATTGTGCTTGCTGACTGCATTGATACTGTAAATGTTGAGTTTAAAATTCTCACCCTTGTTTTCAATTCCCTCCATGATCTTGCCCCTTCCTAAATCTGTAATTTCTCCCAACAACAGAACGTTCTGTGATATCTGCGCTCCTCTTATTCTGGCTGCTTGTCCATTTCCAATTTTAATTTCTCTACCATTGGTGGTTGGGTCTTTGGCTGCCTAGGCACCGATCTCTGCAATTTCTCCCGGCACCTCACCACCTCTATACCTTGTGTTTCCTCCTTTACGGCACTCCTTAAAACTTTCCTCTTTGGTCAAACGTTTGGTCATCTGATGCAATATCTCTATATATGGCTTTGTGTCATACTGTGTTTTATAATGCTCCTGTGAAGCACCTTGGAACATTTCTTATGTTAACGGTGCTCTATAAATATTGCTTGCTTATGTTATTATGTACCCAGCGATGGTAGTTGATCAAATTCAGAAGTCTACAGAATTTGGAAAGTTTCAAGTCTGACATCTGAAAGTCATTGGGCGAGATTTTGCAGCCTCTTAGTCGCGTGTTTCCAGCATTGGAAGGCGGCGTGCTGTTCGTTAGCGGTGGGATTCTCTGGCCACCGCTGTCAATGGGATTTCCAATTGATGTCACCCCACGCCTCTGCAAAACCCACGGGTGGGGGTGTGCTACTGGCGGGACAGGAGAGTCCCGCTTACATGAGGGCCAGGAAATTACACTGTTGTGGTGATCACTAGTCATAGAGTCAAAGAGGTTTACAGCATGGAAACAGACCCTTCGGCCCAACTTGACAATGCTGTCCCTTTTTTAACTCCTAAGCTCGGCCCATTTACCTGCGTTTGGCCCATATCCCTCTATACCCATCGTACCTATGTAACTGTCTAAACGCTTTTTAAAAGACAAAATTGTACCCGCCACTACGATTACCTCTGGCAGCTCATTCCAGATACCCATCACTCTCTGTGTGAAAAAATTGCCCCTCTGGACTCTTCTGTATCTCTTCCCTCTCACCTTAAACCTATGGCCTCTAGTTTTAGACTCCCCTACCTTTGGGAAAAGATATTGACTATCTAGCTGATCTATGCCCCTCATTATTTTATAGACCTCTATGAGATCATCCCTCAGCCTCCTACGCTCCAGAGAAAAAAGTCCCAGTCTATCCAGCCTCTCCTTATAACTCAAACCATCAAGTCCCGGTAGCATCCTAGTAAATCTTTTCTGCACTCTTTCTAGTTTACTAATATCCTTTCTATAATAGGGTGACCAGAACTGTACACAGTATTCCAAGTGTAGCCTTACCAATGTCTTGTACAACTTCAATAAGACATCCCAACTCCTGTATCCAACGTTCTGACCAATGAAACCAAGCATGCCGAATGCCTTCTTCCGCACTCTGTCCACCTGTGACTCCACTTTCAAGGAGCTATGAACCTGCACCCCTAGATCTCTTTGATCTCTTTGTTCTATAATTCTCCCCAACCCCTACCATTAACTGAGTAAGTCCTGCCCTGATTCGATCTACCAAAATACATCGCCTCGCATTTATCTAAATTAAACTCCATCTGTCATTCATCAGCCCACTGGCCCAATTGATCAAGATCCCTTTGCAATCCTTGATAACCTTCTTCACTGTCCACTATGCCACCAATCTTGGTGTCATCTGCAAATTTACTAACCATGCCTACTAAATTCTCATCCAAATCATTAATATAAATGACAAATAACAGTGGACCCAGCACCAATCTGTACTGAGTTACTTAGTCACAGTGAGGTGACAATGCTTGAGATACTTTTCAATCTGCTGGTTTAGGGAATAGAACGTGGCCAAATATATTCTGCTACTGCAGTCATGCGGTCCCTGTTGCAATGCTTTTGACTGTGGACATTTGGTGAGTGCGAGATCAAGCTCAACTGTTAATACTCTCCCGATCAATTAATCTTCGAGTTAATGCCATGTCTGCCACTCACTGATGGGTCACTATCGTCTGTTGTTATTCTCTGCTACACACTTTTATTTCTTAAACTGGAATGTAGATAGGCTGTGAACTTCATCCCAGGAAAGAGGTCATTTAGCAAAGCTGGAATGTTCATCTCCATATTGGTATGAATCAACATCCAGAAGTTGTGCAGTGACTCAGCTGAGAATTGATGAAACCCTCATTCATGAGGTACAGCTGGGGAGCTCGTATCCATAGGCGGGTTGTCAAGGCACTGGTGACTGTGGATGTTGATTGTGGTTAGCTGGCTCATATTCATTGCCAAATGTATGGGGTTGCACTGCAGGCAAATTCAATCATCTTGAAGCTGGATTTAATCTTAGAAGTCATCATGTTATAACTTGAATTACTGGTCATTTTTTTTGGTTGCTTGTTTTGTTTCAGTGAAAAAACCAATATGATATTCTTGGAGAAAGTCAAGCGCTGTAAAATTTTCATGTTTTTGTATTTTTATTTAAAGGAAATTGAAGAAATTAATATCAAAACTGAAACAGGTCAGCTCATTTTCATACTTTGCACCCTAACCTTGCTGTGTCTTCCACTTGCCATGAGTCTAGCTATTGAAGCCACTTAGCTTATATACTATGTGACAGACTTAAAATGCTGATGTTTTTTCCTTGTTGTACTTACTGTTCTGGTGGACCCACATACTCCTTTGTAGCAGATTTGAATTGTAATCTATTCTTCCCAAGTGGAATAGAAAATAGGTTAAGAAAGTTGCTCAGAAATGTTCCAATTTTAGTGAGTGTAAAAAATAAAGAAACCATTAGGGTGGGACCGATACTTTCTGCCATTATAAGTGGATAATTGCAGTCAGAAGGTAAATGGCATTCTTAAGATTTTAGTCTCCTTCGTTTGCTACAGCAATACCCTCAGCCCAGACATGAGGACAATAAAAACAAAATGTGAATTAAAAAAAAGGAAATTATGCAATGCTTCCACATTTCATTTTTCTGTGAAAATGTCACTGAGCAAAGCCAGTTCCATAGTGTGTTTACTTAAAATAAGAAGAGCACAAAACTTTACACTTGGTTTATAGACTTTTGTCCTTGAGAACTTGCTTTGTATCAAAGGGGTATATTTTGAAGAAGGTGCAATGCTACCAGCTGCAGGTCTGTTACTAGTTGCAGCAATTCGAGGTGATGAACAAAGCGCTTCCGTTTAATTTCGTTTTTCCTCTTTGGTGTATTGAAGTCAATTTGCTAAAAAGCTACGCTGAATGACAATACATATATAGTCAACGCATTTTTATAAAAGCAAACTATTTTTAACTTTTTAAAAATTCCATTTGGATGTGGCTGCAGACATGGAGGCCACAGTGCCTCTATTGTGCAAGAGATCAGAGAACAATAAGTTCAAGGTAAGGTTCACAGACACCCTTTAAAAGTGTTCCTGTTCTAATTTGGATGTCAAAATCTAGCTGTGCTTTGGGATTAAGACACTGAAAAATCTCTGGTGATTGGAGCCGACTGGCAGTCATACTGTCTGATATTAAAGGAAGTCCCATTGAAAATTACTCATCAACTTGCTAGGCTCTTCCTATTGTGTTGCAGTCCATTGCCAAGATTTGTGTGTGCAATTGTTCTAAGATATGTGTTGTGGTGAACCTGACGACAAACCTGGGGCCAAGGTCTAATTGCATTTGAGGCGTAGCAACTGCCCATCCTGTTCTTTTACTTTGTTTGCTGTTTTTAATTTATAATAATTCAGCAGCAGTTTTTTTTTAAGATTTTGACTTGCTGTAAAGCTCTTCTAGATTGTTCAAAGACAATTTTGATTTTAGTTTTAGAGCTGATATTTTTCATTTGAGATTGTTTCAGTCTATTACCATTGTCACAGTATAGCAGTCATGCTATTCATTTTTGGTACTGTGCAAACATGTTGCTGCTGCAATAACTGATGGAGACCTATGAAAATCCTCTTGTAAAACATGTCCTTTTTAACAAATGGCACAGGGTTCACCATGTGATGAGTGGTGGGGGTAAATCTGTATCCTCCTGTTGCATGCAACAATCAGCCCCACTTGCTAAAAGGAGCAATTTTCCTTTTCAACAATGTAATTTAACACAGCATGTGGTGATGGATGCTACCAGAGCAATGACAAAGTGTTACGATGCAGGTACATGGCTGTAAATCCCTATATGAAGAGTCCCCAGCTTCAGCCATATCCTTATGATGGAATACTTTGTCCCTGTTAAAGGAGCACATCTCTGAGAGAGAATTTAGCCCAGAAGGCAATTTAAAAGTAACACCAGCTAATGAGCAACTTGTTAGCTTGGTTAACCACAATGCCAGCATACCTGTTGGGGAAGAAGAGAAGCCAGGGAATACAGTTTAAAATAGGGACAGGAAATTCGAACAAAAAGAACTTAATTAAACCTGTGAAATCTGCTCTAACGATAATAAGACAGATTAAAAGGCTGAAAAACTGTAGAGTGATGTTTAAATTGGCCCTGTTCATTGACCTTTTTAAGAGAAATACTGCCTATTTAGGCCTGCAATACTTTTCCGCTTCTAATCTGTTTTTGTTTTGAGTTTGTAAATCTCTTTGTAATCCTGCCAATGTGAGTGCATAAAATAACTGCCACCAAATGTAAATAACTTTACAAACTTAGTAATTAAATCTGTGAACAGCGTAGAAGGTGCATCAGATATAACATGCAGCCAAGGTTTCCACACATACACCATATATTGTAGTATGCGAATTGGAAGAGGAACGTTTTGTTTTCCTCCAGGGTCAATGGTGAAAGTGGCAGGTGGATTGAGAATTGCCAGTATGTGGCAATTGCAACCAATCAATGCAATGCAAACTTGACCCTTTCCAAAAACCTTTTACTTCAGGATGTCCATTTCCAAATTATAGGAATCACTGAAATTCTGTTTTCTTACTTTATTTTATTTATTAGTGTCACAAGTAGGCGTATCTTAACAGTGCAATGAAGCTACTGTGAAAATCTCCTAGTCGCCACACTCCGGCGCCTGTTCGGGTACACTAAGGGAGAATTTAGCATGGCCAATGCACCTAACCAGCACGTCTTTTGGACTGTGGGAGGAAACTGGAGCACCCGAAGGAAACCCATGCAGACACGGGGAAATGTAATTTTAGATTGTTGTGAAAAACCAGAGCAATACAATTGCTGACTACACAACTGTGATGAGTATAGGTCTTCAAATATTTAATCTTTGTGCTTATGTTTATTTAGTTTGAAATTCTATGTAGATATAGGATTCTTTAAAGTCTGATCGTCAACTCCATTGTTTGTCTATCTTGCTACATATTTTATTCCCATTCCTTATTCCGTGTAGAACTTGAAATATTTGAAGGTCACGCTTCCATGATTGAGAACCCAGCCCCTGAACACAAAGAGTGTGTAAACAGAATCATGTTGATCATAAACCTTACTGATATTTATGTACCAGCGTAAGATTGTTGCAGCTACAATGTTGTGTCTTTGAATCCCTTCTACTTCTGGCTATCTTTTCTGAGAGTGTGGATTTTAGTCAGTCAGCCAGATATCTGAAACGTGCAACAAAACACAACATGTACTTAAGAGTTTTCAAACTAAGCCACTGTAGAAATTCACTGTCTCTTTTCTAATATCAAGTGCATTCCAATGACCCAATCTCTAAGTTTAGGCACCAGTTGGTTAGTAAGAAAGGCGACTTAAGTATGTGTAGGGCACACTGCTGGATTTTAGCAGCTAAAGACGTGCACAGAGCACAGATGAGGTTGCGGCTGCTTATGCAGCCAGACCTACCCTCCCTGTCAGGCCATTAGCTTCTAAGATATCCTGGAGTCAAGTGGGAAGAAACCAAGCCTCCAGGATTGATACACCCTTCGCGGTTACACTAACAAGCCAAGCTCACTGTCTTATCAGCGGTGCAGTCGAGCACTGCAGATTTGTCTCCTTGGGGTTGAGCAATCTCAACCCCAAGGAGATTCCTCCTGTCTCTAGTTTGGCGGCACCACCCACCCCAACTTCAGATAGCACCTTGACAATTGTAGGCTTTCCCTTTGGTAGTAACTTAATGTGATCTACCCCATCATTTTTAAGTGGCTACCGCTAACATAAAAATAATGCTGATTGAAAAAACTAGGCTAATGTTACACTAAGAGCAACGAGATATGGAACAGTGGGGGAAGCTGGCAAAAATTGCAGGGATTTGGTGTGTTTGTGGATGGATGGAGATGGATCTAATGTCTTTCCTGGCATGTACATGATTATTGCTGTGTTTTGCAATGTTGCAGAACTATTCATGTATGCAGTATAGCTTTTTGGTAATGAAATGCAGTTACATATTTAAATTGCTATTTTTAAAATTCTTTTCCCATCCCTCCTCTCCTGAAAGTGTTGATTTGCACAACTAGAGGCAGCAATTGGTTTGTGATATCTTGTCGATGTAGGATCATTACAACCAAGCCAGAGCCTGCTCTCACCTGTTCCAATTCTAGTGTCAGTGTACATCAGTAACTATTGAATTTGTCTTCCCTATATCTTGGCTTCTGTGGCCAATTTCAGCACTGTAGTTGAGAGCTAATTTGAAGCAGACCAGAGACAACCCTGGACGTTTTCTGGTCTTTTAACTCAGACAGAAACACTAAGACTGAGCTATTGGATTGGGGTAGAATTGTGTGTTTCCATGAGATGTTTGTCTTTCCAGTTTGCAGGGTGGCATGGTGGCACATTTTCCCCATGTCTGCGTCGGTTTCCTCTGGGTGCTCCGGTTTCCTCCCACAGTCCAAAGATGTGCAGGTTAAATTGATTGGACATGCCAGATTGCCTATAGTGTCCCGGGGTGTGTAGGTTAGAGGGATTAGCGGGGTAAATCTGTGGGGTTGTGGGGATAGGGCCTGGGGTGGAATTGTTGTTGGTGCAGACTTGATGGGCCGAATGGCCTCTTTCTGCACTGTAGGGTTTCTATGATTCTATTTCTAAGCATTAAAACTATGCCAGTCTGAGTTGGAGTTTAACTTCTGCTTTTGAGTTAATGTCTACAGATTTGGTATTTATTCTATGACATACAACAGAACCATAAGTTCATTGTAAGAATGCACGCCATCAGTTATTTCATGCAACAGTTAGTTGTTTGCAAGGGGTGGTTTGTCAAGTTTTGCAGATTTAAGTTGTATCTGGTACATAATTTTATGGAAATATGGTGATAGGCAGAATAAAAAGAATCTGTAGATGTCCTTTCTAATGGTCTGACTTTCAGTGAACTTGATTGATTCCTGTACAATCGACAACATGGGGGTACTGAAAGGTCCATTTTTCATTTTGTTCTTAAACTATTATGATTAATATTCATGACAGAAGTTTATGTAATCCTGCAGTTTATGGGAATAACCATTGTAATTTACCAATAAGTTCACAGGATAAGGTTCATCTTCACATTTTATGATTTAGGAGTTGGAGGATGGTTTGCACCATTGCGAGCAATAATTTGCTGTACAATATAAAAATTGCAAGATACTTTTAGTGTGACTTATACATTGACTTTTATAATCTACGGGAGATCAAAGTGTCAGTTCGACACTAAGTAAACTTTGTGTATTCCACAATGGAAATAGTCCAGGAAGAAATTGGTATGGAAACTTCCCTTTTTGTCAGCATGTCTTAAAGGTGGAACAGTGTGCCCTGACAAGATCTATTACCATAAATTTTGAGATGGCCGGGAGGCAGAGATAGCTCGAAGATAGGGGCATAAGAACTAGGAGCAGGAGTAGCCTGCTCTGCCATTCAAAAAGATCAGCCATGATCTTACTGTGGACTCAGCTCCACTTACTTGCCTGCTCACCATAACCCTTAATTCCTTTACTGTTCAAAAATTTATCTATCCTTGCCTTAAAACATTCAATGAGGTAGCCTCAACTGCTTCACTGGGCAGGTAATTCCACAGATTCACAACCCTTTGGGTGAAGAAGTTCCTCCTCAACTCAGTCCTAAATCTACTCCCCCTTATTTTGAGGCCATGTCCCTTAGTTCTAGTTTCACCTGCCAGTGGAAACAACCCCCCCTGCTTCTATCTTATCTATTCCCTTCATAATCTTATATGTTTATATAAGATCTCCCCTCATTTTTCCAAATTCCAATGAGTATAGTCCCAGTCTACTCAGTCTCTCCTCATAAGCAATCTTCTTAACTCCGGAGTCAACCTAGTGAATCTCCTCTGCATCCCCTCCAGTGTCAGTATATCCTTTCTCAAGTAAGGGGGCCAAAACTGTACACAGTACTCCAGGTGTGGCCTCTCTAGCGCCTTATACAGCCTTATACATGACCTCACTGTTTTTAAACTCCATCCCTCTAGCAATGAAGGACAAAATTCTGTTTGCCGCCTTAATTGCCTGCTGCACCCGCAAACTTTTCTCACTGTGTTGTTTCTGTGTTCTGTTTATACAGTATCACACCAACTCCACTGTGTACCTGGGGATGAATTTCAAAAGTAGCAAAACTATTTTAGAATGGTTTACGGTTTGCACTGTTTTATTTTTTAAAATCAAAGTGAATCTTAATGAAAATGAATAAAGGATAAAGTGCTGGTGTGGGGAGAGTTGCTTATAGTTGGAGTAGGGATAAAGTACAGAGCTCTGTGGAGATCCACAGATAAACCTTTACTATGTACTCCACTATCTACGTCGTTAAGTCATTTAGCTTTCTAATTAATTCTGTTTCTAAAATTTCAGTGACAGCAACTGCTCTTATGGCGCTGAGAGAGTACAAGGTGCCCAGAGTTGTTGGGGATCGAGCACAGAGGGTTGTCTGCCGGGCACATAGAGCATCTGAGTACAGATAACAACCAGCAATACGGTAAGTGAAATAAAAATCTAAATACCACATAGGACAGAAAAGGAAGAAGTGTTAAAACTAGTGAAAGCATAAAGCCAGCTTTGTGTATTACTGAACCATAAGTAACCATGTAAGGATCAAAATTTGAATGTAAAAGTAATTTCCATGTACAGTTAAATTCTTCTATGAAAACTTTTTTCGACTAGATAAAGATCCCTTGCTAAGCACAAAATTCTTATGACACAGCTTTGCTTGCTTAACATGCAGGTTAATAGGAAATAAGTGGGACTTTAATAAATGTTATTCTGCACAACACTGGAACAATGGCAGTCACACAGTTAGAGGAAACTCTAAACCATAAAAGCACGTTCGGATGGTTTATGAAATCAGCTGAGTTCTGTTCCTGTTCTCTGTATTTTGTGTAAACACAGAGCATTGGAGCTGCAGCCACCAGCAGTCAGATCTGACTTATTACACATGGTGTAGGCTGAGAGACCATGAGAAAAGATATTAAGTTCGGGAGCAAAAAGTTTAGATGCAATTGACTGAAGTTGCAGCATTAGTTAGTATCCTGAAAAGAAGTGATTTCCACCTTCAGCTGGATTAATGAATCAAACTTCAAATCGGATCTCCATTTTCTAAGCAGTTTCGACACACCAGACTATTTGACAGACTGCTTGATAAGGTAAATGAGTTTTATTTAGATGCAAGTAATCGCACTGACAGTCAACGGTTGCAAGTAGAATCTGAAAAAGTCATAGTGAGTTTTTTTTTCTACTTTTTGTGTCTGCAACTTTAAACCCGAGCTGAGATAATGTCACCAAGTGGTTTCATTTATGTAGTCCATTCTACTATACATGAAGGACGATGTACATAGACAGTACTGTTGGATTTGAATGACCTGGTAATGCAGCAGCGCATGGACTAGTAACATATTGATTTCCCATTTTTTCTTACCACCTAGAGTAGGTGTAAGACAACTGTAGTGAAAGGAAGAAAAATTGATACGCTAGTGGTCTAATTCTCCCAGAGCTTTTGAGAATTAGGCAAAGAGGGAGCCATCATCCAAACCTGAGAAGATTACCTTCACGTAAAAGAACCAGATGCTGGAATCAGAACTGACGAAAGGTCGTCGGCGTGAGACTTTAACTCTATTTCCTTCTTCATTAAAGCTGCTTGACTTGAGTATTTCCAGCATGTTTTTTTTAAATCAGATTTCCAGCATCTGCAATATTTCTCTTTGGTACAGATTCCCTCTAGCTTTAGTGGGGCAAGTAGCACAGGAGCACTGAACAAGGTTGAAAATGGCGTGAGACATTAAAAGGCTGCAAAAGAAGTGTTGTAATCTGTATTGGCTCTTTTAAACATGTGTATTGAGCCTATGTTCCATTTAGGACTTTCAATTTACATTTTCCATCCATCAGATTATTTGCATGTCTGTCGTCTTAATGAGGTCAATTAGAAATGTAAACACGTTCATTTTATTAATTGTTGTTTCAGTCTCATAGTTCCAGCTATCAACATCAACCCTCGGCACAATAAATTTCCAATTTGAGTACAATTTTACCTTGCCATATTTGGTAAGGAGCAATAGGGCATAAAGCTGAAGACAGAGTGAGACCTGGCGGATGTATTATTCCATACTTGAATTGGCCAGATGGACCACAGTGGTCTTTGCAGTTTGATGCATTCCAATGATATTGATTGCAATATTGTCGGGTTACAAGAATAACAATGTCAAATGTTAACACCATGGAGATGTGTGTGAAGATATAGATACTATAAAATACTTTATATGGTGTAAGTCATCATTACTATTACGAGGCATTGTATATATGAGAATTGCATATTTTGCACGTGAATTTGGCTGGTTATCACTATACTTTTATGTTTTATTTTAAATGGATACTAAGCTTGGTCATCATGAATATCAGATTCTCGATGTTTAATTTCCTTTGCAACTTTATCATTTCATACCAGGGTAGAGTAAAGACTGCAATGGTGTTAAATCCATTTGATTATTGTTTAAAATGCAACCACATCAGAAGTTGGTAAAAAAAAATCTTTTAACTTTAAAGTAGCGCAATTACTCTTAGAATATAGCCTTCTCCAGCACTACAACCCACTCCCACTCCTCCACACCACCAAATATTCTTTTCCTTTGACTCTGCGGACTCTTTTGTAGCCTTGCTTCCTCAAACCTGTCTCTGAGGGCTGTGCCTTCAGCCCACTGGGCCCTGCCTCCTTCAGGTCCCATGCCCTAAGAGGTGACCATGGACTTAGAATCATAGATTGATTCTATGAATCATAGAAGAAGAAGAAGAAACCCTACAGTACAGTGCAGAAGGAGGCCATTCGACCCATCGAGTGTGCACCGACCACAATCCCACTCAAGCAGTTTTCCCGTAACCCCACATATTTACTCTGCTAATCCCCTGACTCAATGGGCCTAATGGCCTCTTTCTGTACTGTACTGTAGGGTTTCTTCTTCTTCTTCCTCTTCTGACAGTAGGTCAATTTTAGCATGGCCAATCAACCTAACCCGCACACCTTTGGACTGTGGGAGGAAACCGGAGCACCCGGAGGAAACCCACGCAGTTTTTAGCCAATAAGGGAATTAAGGGTTATGGGGAGCGGGCGGGTAAGTGGAACTGAACCCATTATCAGATGAGCCATGATCTTATTGAATGGCGGAGCAGGCTTGAGGGGCCAGATGGCCTACTCCTGCTTCTATTTCTTATGTTGTCACGGGGAGAATGTGCAAACTCCACACAAACAGTGACCCAAGGTCAGAATTGAACCCAGGTCTCTGGCGCTGTGAGGCAGCAGTGCTAACCACCGTGCCGCCCTGTTGGACTTCTGTTGGATTGATCCATGATTATTCTTGGTAAAGTGATACAGTGGTTTGTCATTACCTTTTGAAGTATGGCTGACCAGGAAACTCTCTCACTCTTATCATCTGCCATCAGGCATATGAGAAGGATTTACAGGATGATAATTAGCCTGTTTGGTCAGGTTATGCACACACCTTCTGTGATCATCAAGTCCTGAAGTGGGATTTGAACCTGGAGCCTCTGGCCCAGAGGTATGGACACTACTATTGCACTACAAGACCTCCACCCAGAACCTATGCTCTGGAGTTCCCTGCCTAAACCTCTACTACTCTACCCTCATTGACGACCTTCCTTAAAAATCACAGCTTTGATCAAGTCTTTTCTATAATCACCTTTAGACCTGGCCTTCATTCCTTTATTTTATGATTCTGCAAAGTACCTTTGAAACTTTTTTCTACATTAAAGGTGCTGTATAAATGTGAGTTATTGATGTGATTTAGCAGCTAATCATATTAACCAAACAAAGAAACCTAGAATACAATGTAGGAATTCTGAAGGAGGAAACATTGCTGTGTTCTTCTTTGAGACAAGTTTTTTTCCTGACAATGCTATAAATGGTCAATCTTTTATTAGATTGAAAAATTCAACTTGGCACAGCAAGAATTGCCGGCAAGGATACCGGGTCAGTCAAGGTTATGTCTTTGATTAAGTTCAAGTTTGTTGTGAAAGCATCCAATTCCTATGGATACTTACTGCAGTAAATTTATGTAAAGTGATGTCAGTTGGCTTAGCCAGATCCATTGTTAAGAGACAGAAGATAGATGCGATCACTTTGGAGTAGTCAGTGTTACTTCATCCACCTTTGTGAAGCTAATGACCTCCTTCTAATAGAGTGACCTTGTTGGCTCAGGATGCACTTCAGGATCAATGCCTTCTGTTAGCCTTAGCACAATCTGTAATGTAAGATCAGTCTGCAGTGTCTACTAGTTTCACTCAGCTTGTGTTTCTCGGAGTTCTCTAGACAATTGTGTATGAAGTTTTTTTTTAACAAGGCAATGCTTATCCCTTTCTGGAGTAGTATTTAGAGTTCTGGTCATCATATTTCAGGAAGAACTGAAAAGCATTGGAAAAGGTGCAACAATGAGCCATCTGTTTGATACCTGCTAATAAGATAAGACATTTTGGACCAATTCCGGCAGAATTGAATGCCTACTTAAAGGGCACTGTAACATGTACCCGATAGTGGGTTTTTTGTGGTTGTGTTAAATGTTCGGTTCTGGAGTTTAAGATGCCTCCAAAAATAGTGTTTAGTCAATAGTGCTTTTGGTCTGCTTGTTACTGGAAACATCTTAAAACATGTAATCTTGTTTTATTATCCATTCATCTATTAACTGGAAGTTCAAATTTCTTTTATAAAAATTATTGTTCTCTGCTGGCATCATAACACAAGAACCTTTGATGGGAAAATTATAAAGCCACTTAATCAAGCAGTCCGATATATCTAAAAACCCAGTTGAATTTTGGACCTAATACCTGTTAAGCTGTCCACTCGGACAGAAATTACTCATTTGCCTTTCAACTGGCATTACCACAATACATTTAATATGTATTTTGATACTCCACTGTTGTCTGGATGCACAGATTAAAGTGACCACAAGCTGGCATAATACAGTGTGGAAATATTTAGAATACACAATGTTACAAGATTTGAAGCAAGACAAACTCTTGATCCACCATGATCAGCATCGCCGTATGTTAGCTTGCCTGCCTGGCACATTCAGTCTTCCCATTTGCGTACACATCCTCCTCCTTGCACGAGAAGTTCTCTGCTTCGTTATCTCAATCTTCTATCCTTAGTTATATTTCTGTGATCTTTTGGGTTATGGAGTCTTGTGTCTGATTTTGTGAATCACTCAAGACAGCTGATGTGAGGCATGTCGCTTCCTATTGACTTGTTAGATCCATGACGCTTACGAGATTGTGCAATGCTGAACTTAGCTCTTTGTTTTACAATTGCATTTTAAAAATTGTACATAATCTAACAAGAAAATCCACAACGCGAGAACGCTATTTAGCCTATCAATTCCACTCCATTCAGACCCCTTGTATGGACTTTCATTCCATGCCACCTTTTGATCCCCTACTTTAGGGACACAAAATCTCTTCCTCTACCTGCCCTAAAAAAGAAATTGGACAATAGTATTAAGAATAAGAATTGTATGAAGAATATAATCTTGAGTAGTTTCTAGAAAATGATCCTTCAAATCCTTTCCATCTACAAGGCACAAGTCAGGAGTGTGATGGAATACTCCCCACTTGCCTGGATGGGCGCAGCTCCAACAACACTCGAGAAGCTTGACACCACCCAGGACAAAGCAGCCCGCTTGATTGGCACCACATCTACAAACATTCGATCCCTCCACAACCGATGCTCAGTAGCAGCAGTGTGTAGTATCTACAAGATGCACTGCAGCAATTCACCAAAGATCCTTAGATAGCACCTTCCAAACCCACGACCACTTCCATCTAGAAGGACAAGGGTATGACCACTTCCATCTAGAAGGACAAGGGCAGCAGATACATGGGAACACCACCATCTGCAAGTTCCCCTCCAAGCCACCCACCATCCTGACTTGGAAATATATTGCTGTTCCTTCGCACTTCCTGGGTCAAAATCCTGGAATTCTCTTCCTAACGGCATTGTGGGTCAACCCACAGGACATGGACTGCAGCGATTCAAGAAGGCAGCTCACCACCACCTTCTCAAGGGCATCTAGGGATGGGCAATAAATGCTGGCCAGCCAGCGATGCCCATGTCCCACGAATGAATTTTTTAAAAAAAAGTAACTCATCAAAAGTCAATTTAACTCTTCCATATTTTTTAAATTTATATTGCCAGATCCCCACAGCTGCAATCCTGAGCTTCATGAAAATTCTAAACTAGACAAGAGTAGTAAAATATTTGCAGTCAAATTAGTATCTTTGTTGCAATAGTGTTGCTTTAAATTTGGAATTTCTAATTTGCCAAAGACTTTAGCAAAATCAAAACTTCTTATTCTGGACAAAGCTACTCAAAGCTGAGTTTGTATGAATATAAGTGCAAATTTTGTCAAGAGTCTGGTCTTGTCTAGTTTAGCAGAGTAATCTGCCAATAGGGCAAATGGTCGCCTTCTGTACTGTAAGGATTCTATGATTCTAGTGCTTTAAAGTCTGAATTGTCAAATAATTTGAAATGAATTAACTTTTGATGAGTAGAGTGTAAATGGACAAGTAATTATTTTGGGGAGATTTGAATAGATGAAGAATACCAGATTTTTACCTATAATGGAACAGGAAACACAAAACTTGGATACATTATCAAAGGTGGAGTAGGATCCAAATGTATTACAAACAATTCATTCTAGAGTGTCCGATTAAGCAGCTATCTGGGCTGCGTCCAACAGTCATTTCATTATAAATGAACATACTATTCTGACCCTATACCACTAAATGGTAAGGTCATGTTTAGACTATTGCATGAAATGTTAGATGCTCTACCTAAGAACACCAAAAACATAAAAACAGGGAATGCTGTAAACTTGAAATTATTAAGAAACTAGGTTTTTCATATACGAAAAACAGTTTATGAGGTAACCAAATCCAGATCTTCAAAATTATGGCAAGGTGTAACTACTGTGAGTGCCAAACAATCATTTAGACGTACTGTGGTTGAAAAACTGAAGAGCACTGCTACTGGATTAAAAGTTATTTGATGTTTTATTCTTTATAGAACGAGGTGATAAAATTTTCTACCAACATAATTTCTGTGTAATGTAGAAATTGCAAAACTGTAAATTGCACGACTACAATTAAGTCATCTGGATTAATTTGAATATTGGAGTTTAAGTGATGGTCAGCAGCAGAATTTCCTCAATTTAATTTTAGGTAAATACGTGGGTTTATGGGGATAGGGTTGGGGAAAGGGTTTGTTGTCGGTGCAGGCTCAATGGGCCAATGACCACCTCCTGTACTGGAGGAATCCTATTCTATCAAAACTTAATCATATTTTGCTTTGATGTTTTAAGGGGATGATAAAGCTCTCCAGTCCTCACGGTGCCCGTTGTTATATGGAAGTCCACCTTTTTAATAATGTGCTAGCTAAGACCACAACCAGTGCTTTGCAGGCAATTCGAGCTAGCACACCAAACCCTGGTGCAGGGGAGATTCACCAAAACAGATCTTCTAGAAACATATAAGACTATGAAGGGAATGGATAAGATAGAAGCAGAGAAGTTGTTTCCACTGGCGGGTGAAACTAGAACTAGGGGTCCTGGCCTCAAAATAAGAGGGAGGAGATTTAGGACTAAGTTGAGGAGGAACTTCTTCACCCAAAGGGTTGTGAATCTGTGGAATTCCCTGCCCAGTCAAGCAGTTGAGGCTACCTCATTGAATGTTTTTAAGGCAAGGGTAAATTTTTGAACAGTAAAGGAATTAAGGGCTATGGTGAGTGGGCGGGTAAGTGGAGCTGAGTCCACGAAAAGATCAGCCATGATCTTATTGAATGGCGGAGCAGGCTCGAGGGGCCAGATGGCCTACTCCTGCTCCTAGTTCTTATGTTCTTAGTGCCAGGGAAGCAGCACCGGTATGTCAAGTTGAAGTTTGGGCTGTCTTCGGAGCTAAGGCGGTTAAGGGAAGATTTGACAAGGGGTCCAAGATCGTGACCTGGGAAAAATATTTCCACTGGCAAGAAGGTCAGTTACCAACAGGTGCAGATTGAAAATAACTGATAAAAAGAAGCAGAGGTGATTGATGTAGCGTGCACTGCCTGAAAGGATGATAGAGCCCTCAGTAATAACAGGACTTTGGTGGGGTGGGAATGTTTGACGGGTCATAGGAAAAGGACATGGGACTAGCTTGATAGCTCTTTCAAAAGGGCTGGCACAGGCAAGTTGGGCTGACTGGCCTCCTGTGAATATGATGCTCTCCTCAGGGCAGCATTTGTCTCTCCTGGCAACCTTTCCCACCCCAAATGATGTGGGGAGAAGGACGAGGCTGAGATCCACCTCAGTTAGTTCCTGAGCCTGCTGCAATGAGGTTGATTTAATCCTGCTTGCAGGCCAACTCTGCTGATTAGCAAGCTGTCAGGCAGCAGTTAAAACTGCACGCTCGTAACTGCACACTCATTACCTGCTACGTATCTTCCCGAGATCAGTTGCTTTCTCTCTCAGAGCTTGTATTATTTCTCCCCCCCCCGCCTCCTCTTGTTTTCCTGCAGTCAGTTTATCCTGTAACACTTCACAATTCAGTGGGATCAGTTCCCCCCCTCCCCCCACAAAGGTTGTATGCTTAGAGTGTTTAATAGGGGGTACGGAACCAAGTAACTGGAACAGGCTCGGGCTGAATGGCCCTCTCCGATCCTATATTGGGCATTGGTTGAGGGGATGTGGCATGTTATCTAGGGCCATATTAGCATTTTCTTAGAACCCCCGACAGTGCAGAAGGATGCCGTTCGGCCCATCGAGTGCGCAGACGACAATCCCACTCGGGTCCTATCCCCGTAACCCCATGTGTTTATCCTGGGGTAGCGCAGTGGCACAGTGGTTGGCGCTGCTGCCTCACAGCGCCAGGGACCCAGGTTCGATTCCCAGCCTGGGTCACTGACTGCATGTTTTCCCCATGTCTGCGTGGGTTTCCTCCACGTGCTCTGGTTTCCTCCTACAGCCCGAAGGACATGGTGGTTGGGTGCATTGGCCATGCTAAAGTCTCCCTTGGTGTACCTTAACGCTGGAGTGTGGCAACTAGGGGATTTTCACAGTAACTTCATTGCAGTGTTAATGTAAGCCTACTTATGACCCTAATAGATAAATAAAATAAACTTTTGTGGGGGCTTAATTGGTGGTGTTTTTTTCTCAAAGTGACGTTTTACTCCTTTCAGATTTTGCAGTCAACATTGAAGCAAAGGTACTCACTACATTCCACTTAACAGTCTGAGTGGCTAGGTCATTTCAGACGATAGTTCAGAGTCAGCCACACGGCTGTGGATTGGAGTCATATGTGTAGGCCAATAAGGATGGCAGATTTCCTTCCCTATAGGACGTGAGTGAACATTTTATGACAATCAAGATGGTTTCATGATCACCATCATTGAGATTTATCAATTGAATGAATTTAAATTCCATCTGTGATGGGATTCATATCATAGAAACACAGAAAATAGGTGCAGGAGTAGGCCATTCAGCCCTTCGAGCCTGCACCACCATTCAATATGATCATGGTTGATCATGCATTTTCAGTATCCCAGTCCTGCTTTCTCTCCATACTCCTTGATCCCTTTGGCCACAAGGGCCACATCCAACTCTCTCTTGGGTATATCTAATGGACTGGCCCCAACAGCTTTCTATGGTAGAGAATTCCACAGGTTCACAGCTCTGAGTGAAGAAGTTCTTCCTCATCTCAGTCCTGAATGGCTTACCCCTGATTTTTAGACTGTGACCCCTAATTCTGTATTTCCTCAACATTGGGAACATTCTTCCTGCATCTAGCCTGTCCAGTCCCATCAGGATTTTATATGTTTCTATGAGATCCCCTCTCATTCTTCTAAATTCCAGTGAGTCAATCCAGTCTCTCTTCATATATCAGTCCTGCCATTCTAGGAATCAATAGTATTAGTATGGGCTTCTGGATTATCAATCCACTGATGTTAACACTATGCCACAATTTCCCTATATGGTAATCTAAATGATTACATGGATTGAGTAAAGAGTTGAGACTTTACCGACTCAAGAGCAGCTTCCCTGCTGTCGTCAGACATTTGAATGGTCCTATCATATATTAAGCTGATCTTTCTCTTCACCCTACCTGTAACTGCAACACTATATTCTGCCCCCTATCCATTCCTTCTCTCCCCTATATACCCTATGACGGTATGTGTGGTCTGTACAGCATGCAAGAAACAATACTTTTCACTGTATCCCAATACATGTGACAGTAATAAATCAAATCAAACTTTATGGCCCCCACAAAACGGTGCTACGGCTGACCTTCTGTCTCAACTTCGCATTCCCCACAGATCCGCATATTTCCTTTGAGATCAAAAATCTATCCATTCCAGCCGTGGGCTATCCACAACTCTCAGGTGTATAGAGTTCCGCAGAGTCACAGCACCCTCATCTCAGTCATAAATAATTGACCCCTTATTTTGAGACTGTGACCTCACATTTTAGATTTTCCAGCCAGGGAAAACACTTCTGTGTCAAACCCCTTCAAAGTCTTCTTTGTTTCAATGAAACCACTTCTTATTCTTCTAAACTGCAGAGAGTATTTGCTCAACCTCCCATCATAGGACAAGCCTCTCATCCCAGAAATCAATCTGGTGAACCTTCGTTGTATCACCTCAGATAAGGAGATCAAAAATATAGACTCTGGGCATGCTCTCACCAAAGCTGTATACACTAGTAGCATGGTTTGCCTTCCCAGTTGCTTTTATCTGAATGCTAACTTTCTGTCTTCCTTATATGAGTGCAACCAGGTCTCTGAAGAACATGCCTTTTTTAAAAGCATTCCACAGCAAATAACCTCACATTATATTCCACCTGCCATTTTGTTCCCCATTAATTTAATCTGTCTATATCTCTGCAGCCTCTTTGCATTCTTCTCGCACCTTGTGTTCTGACCTGGTTTTGTATCGTCAATAAACTTGGAAACAGTCCTCTCTTTGACTAAATATCGACGGCAAATAGCTGAGGCCCCAGCCTTGCTCCATGTGGCACGACACAAATTATATCCTGCCAATGTACCCTACTCTCTTCCCCACTCTTTGTGTTCTATTAATCGCTCTTCCATCCACGCTAATATATTACCACAATTCCATGAGCCCTCGGGGTTGCATATTGATCTTTTGTATGGCATCTTAGTGAATGACTTTTGGAAATCTAAGTATACATCTACTGGCTCCCGTTTAGCTACCCTACAGGTTACATTCTCAAAAAACTAATAAATGTGTCCCGGACACTATTTTCTTTTCATGCTTTCTTATGTTGCTAAATGGCATGTCATAAAATGTGACTATTCAGTGTCAAAGGGTTGGTTGTTCTGTGTGCTAAATTTTTTTTTGGTGCACTAGCAATTGGTCCAGTTCAATGCAGAAAGTTTTCTTTTTAAAAGCATTGAAACGGTTCGTGGCCCTGTCGCCTCTAGGACAACGGATTGCAGTTCATACAATCTGCGAACAATATAGGTTAACACTAGTGTTGTACAAAATAAGGTATGGGTTGGGATTTGCAATGAGAGTAACGGTAAGGCTATCAGCTCGCTGTTAAATGGAGGAAATCTTAACGGCAGCTTCACGAATACGCACATGGGCAATTAAATGTGGAAATCCAGAGCCTGCTGTCAGAAATTCCGTTCTTTCCACAGGGTGTGCTGTTGCAGTCCTTGCTGATATACTCTACGTTGAAATATACTCTACAAAGAACAAAGAGGTTGGAGAAACTTGGTTTGTTCCCACTGGAACGACGGAGGTTGAGGGGTGACCTGATAGAAGTCTACAAGATTATGAGGGGCACGGACAAAGTGGATAGTCAGAAGCTTTTTCCCAGGGTGGCAGAGTCAATTACTAGGGGGGCACAGGTTTAAGGTGCGAGGGGCAAGGTTTAAAGGAGATGTACGAGGCAGATTTTTTACACAGAGGGTGGTGGGTGCCTGGAACTCGCTGCCGAGGGAGGTAGTGGAAGCAGAAACGATAGTGACTTTTAAGGGACGTCTTGACAAATACATGAATGGGATGGGAATAGAGGAATATGGTCCCCGGAAGGGTAGGGGGTTTTAGTTAAGTCGGGCAGCATGGTCGGTGCAGGCTTGGAGGGCCGAAGGGCCTGTTTCTGCGCTGTAATTTTCTTTGTTCTTTGAAATGACTGCAATGGCGTGAACTTGCTTTTCTGACCACACAAAAAATTATTGAAAAAGTTATGTCTGGTGCATTCAGGCGTTAAGAGTTTTTAGTGGTGTGATTTTTAAAAAAATAAGCATTGCTGAACACCTCTGGGCCATACAAATTAACTTTATGGCTGTGCCGGCGGGTGGGATCTTCCGAACCTGCCGGCGGCTCACCCCTGTCGCAGGTTTCATAGCAGCGAGGGGTGCATTCGATGGTAAACCTTGTGGTCAACAAGGTTCTGCCACTGGCCAGTGGTAGGCTGCCTCCCGCCACCATGAAACACATGGTAAAATCTCCCTATAAGTGTAGAATCTCATTTCCTCAAGAAAATTTGTGTTGGACATTTATTTAAAATTAAATTAATGCTGGCATTTCCCACCACTGTCAGGCGTGCCTGTTATAGAATCGAATCATAGACTAGTTGCAGCACAGGTTGAGGTCATTCAGCCCATCTTTTGTCAATGCAGTTTGGACCTGGAGGCATTTGAGCAGGTAGCCAATTGAAACTAATTTAGGGGCCATGAAGAGATGCAGGATGCCCTGTCTGAGGGTACCCTCTACACCAGGACAGTCTGTCAGCTGGGACTGCTTTCTGCTCTACATTTTTAAGTGTTCAGAAGGCACCTCAAGATGGAGACACCCTATCTCATCTTACATAGATCAGCAGCTCCCACCTCCGATGGTCAAGCTGCTGATGTGTCAATGTTAGATGGCCTCCTAAGGGCCCTCCAATCTCAGGAGTCTGCCTGTCATCCTTAATCAGGCAGCAAGAAACACCCAGCCACTAATTGACCCAGCTCTGAAAATCTCGTTGGGGTCCACTACTGATGCAGTGCGGAGTTGGAACTTGACTCCTGAAGGAAAATCCAGCCCTGTGTATCTGAGGATACTTCTGTCTGATTAGTTGAAGTTCCTCGCTGTCGCTTCATCTGTTCACAGATGTCACAGATTCCCCCGTGGAATGCCATTTCTTCAAACCGAGAGAGGAATACAGGCCAGCAAGCGATTGAAAGCATCATCCTTCAATTAGAACCCAGAAGCTTACAGCACGGGTGGAGGCCTATCACGTCTGCCCTCCCTCTTTACAGAGTAATCCAAATCCTCCATTCTCATCCCAGAGTCTTGTATCTTATACTGCTCCAAATATTTATTGGACAGAGTTTTACAGCCCTTCATGCTGACAGGACATTCCAGTCCTGTCAAAGGAGTCGATGGACTTTTGAACAACTTGTCGCATTTTCTGCCCCACCCCTCCCTGAGACGAGGACTGTAAAATTCGCTCCTTGCCTCTGCCTCAGCCAATCCCTGAGACAAAGTAGTCCATGTTTCAACAACCCTCTGGGCAGGGAAATTTCTCCGAATGTCAGCTTTAATTTTAACTTGATGTATCCTTCTCGCTGACACCCCAACTGGGAGAAATAGGCATTCTATCAGAACACTTCATAATTTCAAACCCTGTATTTAAGTTACTCTTAGCCTGCTCTGCTTCGCTAATAATAGTCGCAGTATCTCAAGTTTTTCTTCTTAACTATAGTTACCATTCATTGGAAAATCTGTACTCTAATGTTCTTTCTATAATGACACAGTCAAAACTGCACACACATCTCATTACTCTCTCAAATAAATTTATCATTGCTTCTTTACCTTTGTACACTAACACATATAATTAAAAAAACATTCAATGAGCCTTTATCATTGCTTTAACTATCTATACTCTCACTTTCAGGAAATTATCTATTTGAACCTTAACGTCAACCTTAAGGTTCCATCAGACTCTTTGGTGTCTTCCTGTTTCTGTGCTTTTCTCTCAAAATATATAATCTCAATTTATCCATGTTGAACTGTTTCTGCCACTTGTCTGCCCATCCCATTAGCCATCTTATCTTTCTGTGACCCTGCTACTTGCTGGAGAAACACTCTCGGCCATGGAAAGGAGCAGGATTTGCACTGTTTAAGGAACAGTCATCCTCCGTCATAGGAAAGGTTTCACAGTAGCTTTAACATTGTGACCAGTGTGCCGGTGTAACCTGGCTCTGATATTATGTGTGATTTGGGCTGTCCCTAACTCTGTAATAGTTAAACTTTGGGCTTGGGACTATACTGGGATGTAACTGAATCAGGAATGCAGGAAGACTGCACATTTCCTCCCAACCCACCCAAACACATCTGTTCATCCAGTTAGTCATGTTCAGACTTTCGTTTACAAAATGGGTCAAGGTTAACATTACAGCAGTGGCTGTCTGTGGGATGATGCCATCTCAAAATCTTTTGCGGGCCTCTAGAATATTTAAAAATGCCCCCAGATATTAGGTGAAGTGGGTTTGAATGCTATAAAGGTAACTCAGCAAATTAAAACCACAATTGATTATATATTTATTGAGCGATGTTTTTGCAGCAACTATAATAAATGAATCCCTGAATAATAAATTGTGTTTACTTTTACTAGAATGGTTTTCCCTGTAACAAACATTTGTTAGCTTTGAAGTTTTTCCTTCGTGGAGCTGTGCTAGTTGCTGTGTACAATTCTGGGTAGGCAGAAATGACTGTAACATAGTTGTTGCATCTGTTTCGTCAGTTTAAATATTTAAAATTATGCTGTTTATAAATACTTGACCTTAAAATGACTTTTGCGCCCTGCCCTTTTTGAGTCAAGGGAGTTAAAGAATTGATGGACACGGTGCAGAGAATCGCATAGAACAGTAAGACGCAGATCTGAGTTCCCAGTCTGGATTAGTAGCTCTGGTGTGAGAGGCAATGTGTGCAGGTCATCTGATGCTAGAGAGGAAGTGAAAACTGTCGAGTCAACCATGGATCACGGTTATATTCTTCAACAGTGGCAAAGTTGCAGAGATGTGGGAGTCAGTTACGTGCCAGCAACTGGAGTCAAATGGTTCAGAGAGTCCAGAAGTAGAGAAAAAGGTTGTCAGGGAGGAGAGGAAGTGTAAAGAATGGCCCTAAAATGTGTTTCTTTTTAACGTGGTTAATTATTCGATCGAAATGTGAACTGTTGTATTCTTCAGAGGGAGGCCATTTTCTTCAAGTCTAATAAGGAACCACCTGTGTCTGGTCAGTAATTATATATGTGTGCTGTGCATTGGGATAAGACATCAGATTTGGGCTCGCAGTTGAAGCAGGAACATAGGTTGCCTGTAATTTCTAATCTGCTCCTGAGTGTAGTACACTGGCTTTTCCGGTCATATACTGTTGTTGATATAAAATATTCTACAGCTGCATTTACACTATTTTTTTGTTTCTAAAAATATTACCTTTTGATGAAGCATTTTCTTCCTAAAATTCTTTTTATGGTTCTGTAAGCTTAGTAGATTGTACATTTTTAATGCATCACAGTGGTTAGCACTGCTGCCTCACAGTGCCAGGGACCTGGGTTCAATTCTGGCCTTGGGTCACTGCCTGTATGGAGTTTGCACGTTCTCCCCGTGTCTTATGTGGATTTCCTCCGGATGTTCCGGTTTCCTCCCACACTCCAAAGATGTGCGGGCTAGGTTGACTGGCTATGCTAAATTGACCCTTAGTGTCAGGGGGACTAACTAACAGGGTAAATACGTGAGGTAACGGGGATAGGGCCTGAGTGAGACTGTCAGTGCAGGTTCAATGGGCCGAATGGCCTCCTTCTGCACTGTAGGGATTCTATGATCATTACATCTCCCTAGCTGTATTGAAATTATGCCTTGAAATTATATCAGCACTTTTTCTTCTGCTGCAATTGAGTATGATGGGCACCACTGAGTTTTGGGGTTGGGGTGGTTAATGTGTCTATTTCCATTCAATGAGCCAAGGGCTATGCAACAGCACACAATAGCATGTTGTTGGTTGGACACTGAATCTTTACTGGTCACATTGAACTTTCTGTGTGGGAAAATCTGGCTCCGTTTATTGAAGTGAAGTCTTGGCAGCTAAGGCTAGATTGAATTAGCAGAAGAATTGTTATTAGAGCTTCGAGCCTCACTAATAGAGAAACTTATCCATCTGAGCAACTGTTGTCGTGTCTTTGTATTGACAAATTTAAAGGTGTATTATATAATAGTGTCATTAATGCTGATGTCTCATATTAGGGGCTACTCATTTGTACATTTAACCATTAGTTTGGTTTTGACTTTAATGTTTATTTTGGGTAAATCTTCACGGCATTGCTTATTATTGTCTTGCTGTTTGTTGTATATAGCTGTAGAGTATTAGGATTTCTTGATTAATGGTGTGAATTGTTGAAGAAACTTTTCATATTTTTTTCCAACCACATCAGCTTTCGTTTGCTGTGCGTTTGTTAGTGGGGCAGGTTTGTTGTATAGTGTTGGATGCTGATAATGGGAAGTTACTGTGTAGAGAACAATTAAATTTTCAAGAGTGCAATTTCTCAGTTCTTTACTTTGTAAACATATATATATATATATATTATATATATGTAATAGTTTATTGTATTCTTAGAATTACATTGCTGTATGTTATCTGAGAATTATCTCCAACTTTATATTCTTGAGTGTATGAGAGGACTTGTAAAATCTGGTACTGCAATATTGTTAATCTCTATAGCCAGAGAGGTGGCAATTTCATGTACAGTAAAATAATGGTGGCTCAAAGCTTTTGTCACATATTTATTCTACTCTAGGTTCATGATACAAATCTGAAAAAGGGAGGTGGCGTTAACTTTTCTTCCATCGATTGTCAGAATAAAACCTCTGCATCATCTAAATTGGGACAGTTTTTCCTGCAAGCCAAGCTACAAAGTGCACAGTTGCGTAATTGAGGCCTCGAGCTGTCCCTCAATCATGGGAAAATGTTGATCTTAGGATTGTCTTTCACTTTGAAAAAGAATCTGAAGGCCTTTTCAGTTGTTCTCGTAAAAAGTTCTGGTAAGTTAAACTGAATGTGTTTACTGAAATCTGTTGTTGCAAATAGCTTGCACTTGAACTTATTCCAGCCTCCAGGAGACCAGTGCTATATGAGAGAGCGAGAGAGAGAGAGACCTTTGTTATCATTCTCACCAGCTGTGTGATTCATTCCTTGATTCTCTCAGGAGAATGGGTGTGTTTGAATGTACTTGGAGCCCACTAGATAGATACTGAAATGTCAGAGCAATTTGCCAGACTCCTGTTGCTGAAAAGGAAACATCTTTCCTATTATTTTGTTTAAAGCGTTTAAAACTAAATTGTTGTGAAGTGCACCCTATTCTTCAACTTGATTTCTGCCCTCCATTTTTTCCATTTCCCACACCGGTTGTAGCCTTTGTAACTACATTGCTAATTAACTGTGTTGTGCTGTGGCTTTCTGCCAAACAGGAAGTGGTTTGAGACTGACTAAACCTATTTCGCTTGGGACCCTTGCAGACAGGAAATTTTCATCCCATCAGTCAGGACTGAATTTGTGTACAAGTCCCAGAGGTGAAAGGTCCTCTTCTGATTCACTGGGTTGGCCAGTGGGAGAAGCAGTGGTGTAGTGGTATTGTCACTGGACTGGTAATCCACAGACTCAGGCTCTGGGGACCCAGTTCAAATCCCGTCACGTCAGATGATGAAATTTAAATTCAATTCAAAATCTGGAATTAAAAGCCATAAAGCCATTGCCAATTGTTGTTACACCCCATCTGGTTCACTAATGTCCTTTAGGGAAGAAAATCTGTCGATCTTACCTGGCCTGGCCTAATGTGACTCCAGATCCACAGCAGTATGGTTGACTCTTAAATGCCCTCAGGGATGGACAATAAATGCTGGCCCAGTCAGCGACCCACACCCCATGAATAAAGATAAAAGAAGTCCCCCAAGTGTATCCTGTGAAATTCAGTCATTAGGTTGGGCACCTGTGGAAGTTTCACCTAAATATTCAGATGAAGTTAAAGTAAGATCTTCAAAGCAACATTCATTTGCTACACCTTACAATTCTTTCCACCATAGAACACTGTTTGGAGCAGTAGCTTTAAGAACAACTATGGTGCAACCACTTCAGGTAGCTTTGTTGTGGTGTAATAAACCCACGTCTTCCCATAGTCTGAAAAAAATGAAGCAAAAAAAGTAAAAGATGAAAGAAGGGAGGAATTTAAATTCGATTAATAAATCTGGAATATAAAGCTAGTCTCAGTATAGTTAGAAAATTAGATAATTAGAAAATCAATTAGATATAGTTAGATAATTAGAAAATCAAAGTTAAAGGAGAGGGTAGAAGTGCAGGTTAATGATGAGTTAAAGGAACCGAGGGCTCAAGAGAGGTTAGTAAAGTTTCTAGACCACGTAATTGAACAGAGAGTATAGAAGGTGGCAGGAATCTAACCTCAGGCGGTGACAAGTATGAGAAGGGAGGTGGTCAATGCAGGACTGTGGGTGTTGTACCTAAATGCACGTAGTATACGGAACAAGGTAAATGAGCTTCTTGTGCACATTGAAATTGGCCGGTACGATGTTGTGGGCGTCACAGAGACTGTAAGGGGATCAGGGCTGGGATCTAAATATCCAAGGATATGTGTCCTATCGAAAGGACAGGCAGATGGGCAAAGGGGCCGGGGTTGCATTGTTGGTAAGGCATGAAGTTAAATCGATAGTTAGAAGCAATATAGGATCAGAAGGTATAGAATCTCTGTGGGTAGAGTTGAGGAATCGCAACGGTAACAAGAACCTGATGGGAGTTATGTACAGGCCCCCTAGCAGTAGTCAGGATGTGGGGCAGAAAATAAATCAGGAGATAGAAAAGGCATATAAAAAAGGCAATAGTACAATAATTATGGGGGACTTCAGTATGCAGGTGGTGGACTTGGAAAACCAGGTAGGTAGTGGATCCCAAGAAAAGGAATTTGTGGAACGTCTAAGATGGTCTTTTGGAGCAGCTTGTGACAGAGCCTACTAGGAAACAGGCAATTCTAGATTTGGTGATGTGTAATGAGGCAGACTTGATAGGGAACTTGGGTGAAGGAACCCTTAGGGAGCAGTGACCACAATATGATATAATTTATCCTGCAGTTTGAGAGGGAGAAGCTGGAATCAGATGTAACGGTATTACAATTAAATAAAGGTAAATACAAAGACATTAAGGAAGAGCTGGCTAGAATTGATTGGAAAGGGCGCCCAGTAGGGAAGACAGTGGAACAGCAATGGCAGGAGTTTTTGGGGGCTATTCGGGAGGCATAGCAGAAATTCATCCCAAGGAGGAGGAAACATGCTAAGGGGAGGACGAGGCATCCATGGATGACGAGGGAAGTCAAGGACAACATAAAAGCAAAAGAAAAAGCATACAAAGAGGCAAGGATTAGTGGGAAGCCAGAGGGTTGAGAAGCCTTTAAAAGTGAGCAGTAGACAACTAAAAAAGCAATAAGGGGGGAGAAGATGAAATATGAGTGTAAGCTAGCTAGTAATATAAAAGAAGATAGCAAGAGTTTTTTCAATATATAAAAGGTGAGAGAAAGGCAAAAATAGACATTGGACCACTGGAAAATTAGGCTGGAGAAGTAATAATAGGAAACAAAGAAGTGGCAGAGGAACTGAATAATTACTTTGCATCAGTCTTCATGGTGGAAGATACCAGTGGGATGCCAGAGCTCCAGGAAAATCAGGAGGCACAAGTGAGTGTAGTGGCCATCACTAAGGAGAAGATTCTGGGGAAACTGAAAGATCTGAAGGTGGATAAATCACCTGGACCGGATGGATTACACCCCAGTGTTCTAAAAGAGATAGCTAAGGAAATTGTGGAGGCATTGGTGGTGATCTTTCAGGAATCACTGGAGGCGGAGGGGGAAGGTGGGCAGAGGACTGGAAAGTGGCTAATGTAACACCGCTGTTTAAGAAGGGAAGGAGACAGCAGACAGGAAATTATAGGCCGGCTAGCCTGACTTCGGTCATTGGCAAGATTTTAGAGTCCATTATTAAAGATGAGATCGCGGAGTACTTGGAAGTGCATAATTAAATAGGACTGAGTCAGCAGGGCTTTGTCAAGGGGAGGTCATGTCTGACAAATCTGTTAGAGTTCTTTGAGGAGGTAACAAGGAAGTTAGATAAAGGAGAACCAGTGGACGTGATTTGTTTAGATTTCCGGAAGGCCTTTGACAAGGTGCCGCAGAGGAGACTGTTAAATAAGGGTGTTAAGGGTAAGATCCTGGCATGGATAGAGGATTGGCTGACTGGCAAAAGGCAGAGAGTGGGGATAAGGGGTCTTTTTCAGGATGGCAGCCGGTGACTAGTGGTGTGCCTCAGGGGTTGGTGCTGGGACCACAACTTTTCACAATATACATTAACGATTTGGAAGAAGGAACTGAAGCCACTGTTGCTAAGTTTGCAGATGATACAAAGATGTATAGAGGGACAGATAGTGTTGAGGAAGCAGGGGGGCTGCAGAAGGACTTGGACAGGTTAGGAGAGTAGGCAAAGAAGTGGCAGATGGAATACAATGTGGAAAAATGTGAGGTTATGCACTTTGAAAGGAGGAATGCAGACATAGATTATTTTCTAAATGGGGAAATGCTTAGGAAATCAGAAGCACAAAGGGACTTGGGAGTCCTTGTTCAAGATTCTCTTAAGGTTAACGTGCAGGTTCAGTCGGCAGTTAGGAAGGCAAATACAATGTTAGCATTCATGTCGAGAGGGCTAGAATACAAGAGCAGGGATGTACTTCTGAGACCTTTTTAAGGCTCTGGTCAGATCCTAGTTGGAGTATTGTGAGCAGTTTTGGGCCCTCTTTCTAAGGAAGGATGTGCTGGCCTTGGAAAGGGTCCAGAGGCGGTTCACAAGTACGATCCCTGAAATGAAGAGCTTGACGTATGAGGAATGGTTGAGGACTCTGGGTCTATACTCGTTGGAGTTTAGAAGGATGAGGGGGGATCTTATTGAAATTTACAGGATACTGCGAGGCCTGGATAGAGTGGATGTGGAGAGGATGTTTCCACTAGTCGGAAAAACTAGAACCAGCGAGCACATCAGACTAAAGGGATGATCCTTTAAAACAGAGATGAGGAGGAATTTCTTCAGCCAGAGAGTGGTGAATCTGTGGAACTCTTTACTGCAGAAGGCTGTAGAGGCCAAGTCATTAAGTGTCTTTAAGACAGAGGTAGCTAGGTTCTTGATTAATAAGGGGATCAGGCATTATGGGGAAAAGGCAGGAGAATGGAGATGAGAAAAATATCAGCCATGATTGAATGGTGGAGCAGACTCGATGGGCCGAGTGGCCTACTTCTGCTCCTATGTCTTATGGTCTTATAGTAATAGTGACCATGACAACTGTCATTGATTATTGTAAAAACCCATCTGGTTCACTAATGTCCTTTGGAGAAGAAAATCTGCCATTTGTATGCGGTCTGGCCTTCAAATGATACCTGATCAATAGCAATGTGGTTGACTTAATTGCCCTCTGAAATGACCTGTTGATAGCAAATGCAGGCCTTGCTAGCGACACCCACATTACATAAAATAATAAAAAAAAACTTTAGATTTTGGCATCGTACTACATCTGCCAAAACATCCCAAAGTGTTTCACGTACAAGAAGTTACTTTTAAGTGGAGCAACATTTGTGGAACAGCCTATTTATTATACCAGATATTCTCATGTACAAGTCAAGACCATTTTTTTAGGCCAAAAGACATGGGATCAACTTTTACATGGGTAGTGTTTTCAAGGGGTTAACCTATGTGCTTGACACGGACAAGAGAAATCCATAAAAATCATCACAATGGAATAAAGTAAAACAAACAACACCAGTGGATTTGTATTAATTATTAACATGTATTTATTTTATAAATGTATGAACTATAGAGATTTCATCCAATGCAATGTGATTATGAAATGAAATAATTAGAACGCTTCACATTGATATCCTTCAGAATCGCTCAGATCTCCATCTCAATCACCTAACTAATCACCTGGTTGTGTAACTTCATTGTATGAATATTCCTTGTTTTCTTCATCTTCTTCATCCATTTCTTGCAACTGATTTCATCGATCCAGCCTTTCTCGTGAGCATGGATGACAACAATTCTGAAATTTCTCTTTAGGGAGAGTTATTTTGCTTGAATATCACCATCTTCCATACAAGATCATTCATTTCAGCTTCCTCATGATGTCCCCAGCATCACAGATCCCAGTCTTCAGCCAATTATGATATTAAGAAATGGCTGAAGCCATTGCATATTGCAAAGGCTATGGGCCCTGACAACATTCCAACAATAAAGACCTGTGCTCCAGAACTTGCCATGCCCTCTAGCTGAGCTGTTCCAGTATATCTACAATACTGGCATCTACCCAGCAATGTGGAAAATTGCCCATGTGTGTCCTGCCCACAAAAAATAGGACAAATCTAACCTGGCCAACTGCCACATCACTGAACTCTTGATCGGCAAAGTGATGGAAGTGTTATTGGCAGTGCTACCAAGTGGCACTTACTCAGCAATAACCTGTTAATTGACACACAATTTGGGTTCTGCCAGGGCCTCATTGCAGCCTTGGCTCAAACGTGGACAAAAAAGCTGAACTCCAGCGATGAGATGAGAGTGACTGCCCTTGACATCAAGGCTGCATTTGACCAACTGTGGCATCAAGAAGCCTAATGAAACCAAAATCAATGGAGGAACACCTAACATAAAGAAAGATGGAAAATCTCAGCACCTGTAAGGAAAGTAAAGAGCTGACTTTTCGAGTCCAGACGACCATTTGTCCAAGCTAAAAGGCATCAGGCTTAATGTCCTTTAGAGAAGAAAATCTGCCATTTGTATGCGGTGTGGCCTTCAAGTGACTCCAGATCAACAGCAAGGTGGTTGACTAAAAGGCCTATGCCTTTTAGTTTTGACAAAATGTCATCTGGACTCAAAACATCAGCGCTTTTCTCTCCTTACAGACGCTGCCAGACCTGCTGAGATTTTCCAGCATTTTCTCTTTTGGTTTCAGATTCCAGCATCCACAGTAATTTGCTTTTATAAAGAAAAATGGTTATAGTCGTTGGAGATCAATCATCTCAGTCCTGGGACATTACTGCTCGAGTTCCTCAGGGTAGTGTTCTACGCCCAACTATCTTCATCTGATTCATCCATCATAGACTCAGAAGAGGGGACGTCCATGGATGATTGCACAATGTTCAGCATCATTCACAACTCCTGAGATACTGAAGCACTCTTATGCCCATATGCACCAAGTCCTGAATAATATTCAGGCTTGGTCTGATAAAAGTGGCAAGTAACATTTGCACCACACAAGTGCCAAGCAATGACCATTTCAACAAGGGAGAATCTAACCATCTCCCATTGACATTCAATGGCATTACCATCACCAGAAACAAAGAACAATACAGCACAGGAACAGGCCCTGGGTCGAAATCCTGGAACTCCTTTCATAACAGCACTGTAGGTGTTCCTGTGACACCTGTACTGCTGCGATTCCAGAATGCAGCTCACCACCACCTTCTCAAAGGCAATTAGGGATGGGCAATAAAAGTTGGCCAAGCCAGAAAAGCCCACATCCCATGAACAAATAATTTTAAAAAAACAAAATGTGGCCCACATCTTTACAAGGACATTTTTATTCATTTATTTTGATAACAGGCTTGTTTGATGGCATCTCAAAGTTCATTGGTGTTTCATCCACATTTTCAATGCAGGCCATTCAATGCACGCGCTCCTCTCTTTCGGATGTAAAAGCTTTGGGATTTGATAGTTTTATCAGGTTCAAGTGGCAGACACTGAAATTTTTGTTTTCTGATGAAATACCAAATCCTATCTTTTCATGAACCTTGCGTACTACCCAGCAGTGGTCTTGAATTCTGGAGCGCCATCTTTCTTTGCTTCTCTGAGGGAGTAGAGTAGGATGGCTCTGCAAGTGATAATGTGATCATTAACCCAGTCCGCCACTCTTTTCTCCAGTTTAATTTGAACCGTATATTTGTTATTCTTTCTCCAAGGCATAGATCATGTGGTACACATTAGTCTTGTTTATTTGGCCAGGAGATTGCCACTAGAATTGGTGGAGGGGAGATCTAAAGGTTACCGCATGTGACTTTTAAATTAATGAACCATAGTCATTACTGATAAGTAATTAATAATTATGACATCATTTGATCCCTGAAAAGCTATGGTCAACATGAGGTATCTGGAAAAATTATGTTTTTTTAGACCAAAGGTCATGAGTCGACGTTTGAGTCCGTAAACATGAGTATATACGAGCTAAGATTCCAAAAACCACAGATGAACTAACAGTTAATCGATTTAGATTTGTTGGTTTGGAATGGAATGTTGCTGAAAAAGCAGGAGGATTCTGTTGTTCTCTGCAAAGCGTGCTATGAAATTTTTAATAACCTCTTGAACTTAAGGAATTTGACTTAATGTCTCATCCAAAGCATAGCATCTCTGACAACGCAGCACCCCCTCAGTACTTCGCTGGAGTATCAGCCGAGGATATGTACTCAAAACCCAACGTGGGATATCAATACCTTTTGTATAGGTGCCAGCTTGTATCAACCAGACCAAACTGACCTCCCTTGCTTGAGAAAAGGGTGGAAGTCACACTACCAAGTGTGGTTCTTGGCTGACTTTGTCCACTTTCCATTGGTTTGTTACTGAAGCCTGGGTTATTTGCTGCCCTCAGTAAGAGAATGCTGAATGATGTGAGGATGGTTGAAGAGAGGCTCAGAAAATTAATTTTAAAAGTGAAAATTGACATTGGAGTATGCCATGCATCAAGCCATTTAAGGTGTTAAATGTGTTGCTGGAAACAAATTTGGGTTTGAACTCAACGTGCATTAGCATTCAGTGAAGTACTAAAGACCATGAAGAGCAGAGTACAAGTATTTAATTTATGATATCCAAGCATTTAAAGGTATGTATTACCTGTCCACTATTTTGTATTGGTAAGGGATCAATAAGTGTTTTATTTTTATTTTTGAAAGTATACAATATTTGTTTTCAGTTTCTCAATTTGGGCAAACATTGGGCTGCTCCCCAACTAAACAATTGGCTGTGCTTTGACTAGTCTTGGAGGTTGTCCCTATCTCCATTGCTGGACTATTCTAAACTCAATCATTGCAATCACTCTCCATAACTGGGGACTATTATCAAGTAAAGGGGTTTAGGCAGAGCATTCCAGAATGGTGGGAGCAAGATGGTTGCAGGTTTTGCCACTAATTAGTAGAGTGGACAGAGAGAGCAACGCACAGTAGACCAGAGTTGGAACTGCAGTTGATGCAATGAGAAACATTGGGCCATAACCTCTGGCTCCTGTGCGTTGCATTTGGGGGTGTGTTGGGGAAATCCCCCTTTGGAAGTCCTTACATAATGGTTTACTCGGCAATTGTCCAGAAGGGCTAACTTCCCCTGAACAATTGCATTGGGCTGGGAACCATCTGACAAAGTGATTTGAATCTCTAACTTTGGATGGTTCTGCCAGTTTTACATTGCTAATTACTCTGAAAGAGTTAGAAGGAAAAAAGGATTTCAAACTTCAGAGTAGCTGTTTTAAAGACCCTGACCAAGGCCTCCACAGTACATCCCCACACGCCTGGCACCCCCATGGCATTCTCCACCCCTCTACCAATAGCAATTCCCGAACCCGGCCATTCCCTTATCTAAGCTAACCATCACACCTCTCTGACCCAGCCCCCTTCAACCCAAACAACACCCCCCCCGCCCCACATCCCATTTACTTCTTAGAAACTTAACTTCTCAATTCTTAATTTCAATGGGACCTTTAAACTTATCTGCATTATGGCAGTTAGCACTGTAAAAAAAAAAGGGGGGGGTGTTCCCCTTCGCTTCGCTCCTTTTGCAGCTGGAGCCAGAGACATGATTCATTTCTTCGGTCTCACCCAGCCTGAGTCAGGAAGGTTGGGTGAGACAGGCATTCTCCTTTTCAAATGCAGGTAAGTCACTACAGAGTGGCAATCCATTGCTGATTGCCACTCCAAGGAAGTTACGCGCTGTTATATATACACGCACACATGCTATATGGTACAACCATACTTAGTGGATAATAGTAGTAAACCAGCCCGCCAATATCTCTTTCTCTGTGGCTTCACCACTGATCCCTGCCTAGGTAAAGACCTGAGACTCACCTGAGGAAGGAGCAACGTTCCGAAAGCTCGTGATTCCAAATAAACCTTTGGACTTTAACCTGGTGTTGTGAGATTTCTTACTAGGTACAGGCCATGTAATCTTAATGCTACAGGCTATGTAATCTTAATGCTACAGGCTATGTAATCTTAATGCCTTTTTTATTGTTGCTACTTGACAACTGGTATGTTTATCCATTATCTGGTTTGAGCAAGAGTGTAGAAACTTCCGTATAAGTAGCAAACACATACCTTATCAATAACAGTTATGAAACTAAATTCCTGATTCGTAAGCAATCATGTGTCTGCTTGTATTTCCTTCTCTGAGATGAAATTTTAACTTGTGAGCAAATGTATATCTTCCTTTGGTTGGACTAACAATTGCAATAAAGTGGTCAGTGCTTTAGGAGTCCATTCCAGATCAAAAATTCAGTTATTTCTATCTCTGCTCAGCAATGTGTGGTAGTGCATTGTGGCTTAAAACATCATCATGTTCTTCAGACTAAAGATTAGTAGCCTTTACTTTTGCAATATACTTAGTAACCTTTTCTGCAAAGACAAAGTATTGTTTACTAGACCAGCAAATTCCACTAAATCGCTCAAGTAAGCTGCATGTTCCCTCTTTGTGCTCTGATTAATCTTTTACATTCTCCAAAGTTATTTGCCTGGATATTGCTGTGGTATAGGCAGCAAAAGTGTCAAAGCTCTCAATCATTGCTCCACTGAAACTGACAGCAATTTTGGGAGTCCATACATGTGTAGAATAACGTGGAATCCAGAAGTTGCTGTCAGTGTTTCTCCAGACGGTATGCTGCACATTTGATTTGATTTGATTTATTATTGTCACATGTATCGGTATACAGTGAAAAGTATTGTTTCTTGCGCGCTATACAGGTAAAGTGTACCGTTCATGGAGAGGGTGCAGAAAGGAGTCATCGAGGTTTACAGCATGGAAACAGGCCCTTCGGCCCAACTTGTCCATGCTGCCCTTTTTTTTAAAAACCCCTAAGCTAATCCCAATTGCCTGCATTTGGCCCATATCCCTCTATACCCATCGTACACATGTAACTATCTAAATGCTTTTTAAAAGACAAAATTGTACCCGCCCCTACTACTCTGGCAACTTGTTCCAGACATTCACCACCCTCTGTGAAAAAATTGCCCCTCTGGACACTTTTGTATCTCTCCCCTCTCACCTTAAACCTATGCCCTCTAGTTTTAGACGCCCCTGCCTTTGGGAAAAGATATTGACTATCTTACTGATTTATGCCCCTCATTATTTTATAGACCTCTATAAGATCACCCCTCAGCCTTCTATACTCCAGAAAAAAAAAGTCCCAGTCTATCCAGCCTCTCCTTATAACTCAATCCACCAAATCCCGGTAGCACCCTAGTAAATCTTTTCTGCACTCTTTCTAGTTTAATAATATTCTTTCTATGATAGGATGACCAGAATTGCACATAGTATTCCAAGTGTGGCCTTACCAATGTCTTGTACAACTTCAACAAGACGTTCTAACTCCTGTATTCAATGTTCTGACTGATGAAACCAAGCATGCCGAATGCCTTCTTCACCACTCTGTCCACCTGTGACTCCACTTTCAAGGAGCTATGAACATGTACCCCTAGATCTCTTTGTTCTGTAACTCTCCCCAACGCCCAATCATTAACTGAGTAAGTCCTGCCCTGGTTCAATCTACCAAAATGCATCACCTCGCATTTGTCTAAATTAAATTCCATCTGCCATTCGTCAGCCCACTGGCCCAATTGATCAAGATCCCGTTGCAATTGTAGATAACTTTCTTCACTGTCCACTATGCCACCAATCTTAGTGTCATTTGCAAACTTACTAACCATGCCCCCTATATTCTCATCCAAATCGTTAATATAAATGACAAATAACAGTGGGCCCAGCACTGATCCCTGAGGCACACTGCTGGCCTCCAGTTTGAAAAACAACTCTCTACAACCACCCTCTGGCTTCTGTCAAGAAGCCAATTTTGTATCCATTTAGATACCTCACCCTGGATCCCGTGAGATTTAACCTTATGCAACAACCTACCATGTGGTACCTTGTCAAAGGCCTTGCTAAAGTCCATGTAGACAACATCAACTGCACTGCCCTCATCTACCTTCTTGGTTACCCCTTCAAAAAATTCAATCAAATTTGTGAGACATGATTTTCCACTCACAAAGCCATGCTGACTGTCCCTCCTAATCAGTCCTTGCGTCTCTAAATGCCTGTAGATCCTGTCTCTCAAAATACCTTCCAACAACTTACCCACCACAGATGTGAGGCTCACTGGCCTGTAGTTCCCAGGCTTTTCCCTGCAGCCCTTTTTAAACAAAGGCACAATATTTGCCACAGTGTTACAGTCATAGCTAGGGTGTAGAGTAAGATCAACTTAATATAAGGTAGTTCCATTCAAAAGTCTGATGGCAGCAGGAAAGAAGCTATTCTACAGTTGGTTGGAACCCAAGGGCTGCAATCTCCAACTGCAATCATGATTTGGCAAAAAATTCCATTCTCACACTCTTAATATCACTGTGAAACTCCTTGAAAATTTTACATCTTTTTCAGAGAGGTGTAACTGGGTTTTTAATATACTAATTTGAAAATTATTGCTAAACATCTTTACTGGCTTTGAATAGAGAATTTATGATTGTGGAATATCAAGCTTCTCCATAGTAAAAATAGTACACATTTTAAAAAAAATTAAGTTTCTCTATTTACATTGTAGCTTGAATTTTAATGGAATTATCATTTATTTTGCCATTTAGAAAATCAAAAATTGAAGGGATTCAGTGGTTTTACATTCCCAGGTTTGTTATGTGTTAATGTTTCAATGTTACTGGCTGCTTACTGGCATTATTGCTGCTGTATGCCAAGGCGTCCCCTTGATTGTTGTCCAGAACCCTACAAAAATTATCACTTGATCTTTGTGAGCAGCTTTCTTAGAGGTCAGCAGCAAGTGCCTTTGCCTCATCACTGAATACAAAATCCAGACAATTACTCTTCAAGCGCGAGGCTGCCAGTTGTGCCTGACGAGGCATAAAGTGACGGCTGAGCAAGGTTGATTTTCTGATGAGATCGAAATTTTTAATGTGGTGATGTCGGTGTTGGACTGGGGTGGGCACAGTAAGAAGTCCAACTGGTTTATTTGGAATCATGAGCTTTCGAAGCACTGAGGCTGTGCTAACAATTGAATCTCATTTTCAATTTATTTTGGAACATGCCATTGAATCTACAAACATCTGGAACATCAGGATTGTCTGTCATACCTAAAACTGTACTGTGTAGGTCCTTGCCTCACACTGAACTATAGAATCCCTACAGTGAAGAAGGAGGCCTTTCAGCCCATTGAGTATGCGCTGCCTCTCTGAAAGAGCATCTTACCCAGGCCCACACCCCCGCTCTATCCTCGTAACCCCACTCATTTTCCATGACTAATCCACCTAGCCTGCACGTCTTTGGACTGGGAGGAAACCGGAGCACCCAGAGGAAACCCACGCAGACGTGGGGAGAATGTGCAAACTCCACACAGGCAGTAACAACCTAAGGCCGGAATCCAACCTGGGTCCCTGGTGCTGTGAGGCAGCAGTGCTAACCACTGTTCCATCGTGCCACCCAGAAGACAGATGTCTATTGTAAGACTGTCATGGCAGCCCTTTGAGTTCGGATAGCATTTCCTGGATTATAAGAACGAGTGACCAAAGGTTAAGGAATCAGTCCTGGAGCTCCAGACCTGTGTTAGCATCAGGCAAACCGTTCACACACTTGAAGATAATCAGTGCAGCTCATTTTGTAACTCCTGGGGCGGAATTCCCCCATCCTGCCCGCCACAGGAATCATAGTGGGCAGGGACAGACCATGCAACGGTCCGTTGACCTCGGATGGGAATTTCCAGCCTTGGGGCAAGCGCAGCCCCTAATATTTACTATCTATCTAACAAGGACTCAACCTTGCATTTAGTAGCATGGACAGGTGAATGGGTTTGTAGTGGCAGAGAATAGGAAATGATTTACTCCTAGCACGAAGGAATATGCTTGTGGTTGTTGGAGGTCAACAGGTACTTCACTGCTGGAGTTCCACAGATAGTTTGCTAGGCCCAACTATCCTCAGCTCCTTCATCAATTACCTTCCCTCCATCTTAAAGTAAAACGTTGGAATGCTTGCTGATGGTTGCACTGTCTTCGGTTCCATTTGCAACTCAGATAATGAAATAGTCCATGCTCAAATGTAGGACAACCTGGATGGCATTCAAGCTTGGGCTGAATAGTGGCAAATAACATTCAGTAGAAAGTGCCAAACAATGACCAAAAAAATATCTTTTGCAGATTTTCTAATTCACTTACTGAGCCAGGAAGGCCTGTAACAATTCTAAAGCATTGTTTGACGGGAGATCAGCCTAGCTAATTAATGGCACCTGTCACTGGGATCTGGGATTCTTCCCAGTTGGCTTCAGGACTGTGTAATCCCTAATTAGTTGGGTGGTCCTGGCTGGACGAGTGATAGGAAGCTGACAAGTGCCTGGTGCGGGTAAACAGCGAGGTTTTAGCTGATGAAACTCTCGCAGCATCTCTGCACACATGTGGGCCTCTAGTCCTTGCCTGTTGTCAAAGTGCACCTAAGCTCTGTATACTTGGGTAAATGGTATATGCTCCTATGTTGGGAAGAGAGTGCACTTAATGTTGGCCAGATAGAACTATATATGGATTTCTCAGCAGCTTATTTTGGAGTCTATATGATGATGATCTTATGAACGTTAGTCATTTGTTCGACCAAAAATGATCTAGAGGAGGAAAATTGAAAACATTTTATTAATTGATTGCACTATTGAAAAGTAAACTAAAATATGTAGCTCTTTTGTATTGCCTTTGTCCTGTATTTAAACTGTGAGGAGTTGGACTTATCCCATAAGCAGACTTGTGCTTTAGAAGTGCTTTGAAACAAGAGTATTACTGCAACGTATTGCTCTGTAATCATTAGCAGCAAGTGCTAAATGGTCATGCTGTAATGATGTAATCAAAGAGGAACATTGTGAAATGTGTTAAAATTCTCTGAACATGCTTTGAATTTATCCAAAAGCTTTTCGTGTGGGAAGCAGTTCCTCTTGAAATTTGTTTAAGTTTTATTCAGCAGTGTGACAGGAAAAAATTGTACTATGGAGGCTTTGATTACCAAATGTATACAGACGAGGCCCATCCAAACTCATTTGTATGGAAAGAAGCCCTATTGCAAAATCCAGATGTTTGTCAGATGTAGTCATAGAATCCTACAATGCAGAAGGGGGCCATTTGGCCCATCGAGTCTGCACTGACCACAATCCCACTCAGGCCCTATCCTCATAACCCCGTACATTTACCCCAGTTAGTCCCCCTGACACTAACTAATTTAGCATGGCCAATCACCTAACCCGCACATCTTTGGACTGTGGGAGGAAACCGGTGCACCCGGAGGAAACCCATGCAGACACGGGGAGAATGTGCAAACTCAGTGACCCGAGGCCGGGAATCGAACCCAGGTCCCTGGCGCTGTGAGCCAGCAGTGCTAACCACTGTGCCGCCTCAGTCACCGGGACATGCAAGAAGGAAAATTTATTATTGACTCATCCTGACGTCCACTCACAAAGCTAGCTAGAGCAGCATTGGGCAAAGGTCTGAAAGCCAGTTAGTTCCGCGATTGTCTTTTCTAGCGGAGAATTGCGTACTTTTACAACAATAGGATGTACACCATATAGATCACATTTCATCCACTCATTTGATTAAGAAGGCTAATGAGCCGCACACCCATGTAGGGTCTGGTTTATCTGCTGGGAACCTGTTAGGATCTCATCCTATTTATTGATACAGGAAACATTTTACCACTACACAAAAATTGGAAAGAGTCAAAACTTAGTCAAGGGGCGATAAAGCATTACCCTGTGAGTAGTAAGCACCTAACAATTGGCAGAAAACTACTAAAACCTGGGCTGTGTCATAAAGAGTAGCAGTGGATGATGGATTGTCAAGAGGCAGAGTACAAGATGTACAGGACAGTTTCCCTGGGAGATGGTTGTAGTGCACACTCAGTGAACCACATGGCCTGTATTTTGCAGTAGTGGTGATGGCAAAACTGTCAATATTCGTCGTTGTACTCCTCTAAAACTGACAGCCACTCCTGGAGTCCCAGTATAAGTAGTTTAATGCAAACATCCAGAAGTTATCAGTGAATCTAGGTTTCTCCATTAGGTGCGCTTAAATTCCCCTAGTCTGCAATTAATTAGAAACCACTGAACTGATGACAGTTTGCTCTTTCGCCTGTTGGTCTCATTGTAAAAACCCTTGGACAAAGTTACACTTGATGCAAATTGAGTTTTTAATGGCATATAGAGTTCATAATTACTGCAGAACAGCCTCACTGGTCTTGAAAAATTAATATATTTATGGAATGTCAAATTTCTCCATTATAAATTCCACATTTTTAAGATACTTTCAAAGCTTATGATACCTCAGCTTCAACCTTAATCTCATGCATATTTCCCAATCATTCACTTTGTTCTCATAAAATGTAATTAAAAGTAGAGAATAATTAGTGCATTTTACTTCTTGTTTGCTATCTGTGAGAATGCTTTCCGTACTTGATAATATCACTGTTATTGAATGCCTGCAGATCCCCTTGACTTGCCACCAGATTGCAGCTGGCATTGAAAAAGGGGACTTTCTGTAACAGAGGACAGTAGATCTTTCTAGACAGCTTTCTTCAACGTGAGTGGCAAGCGCCATTGTTATATTGCTAACCCACAAAATCTAATTTATCTGAGTGAGGGAAATGAAGTATGCATGAAGGCCCTCTGATCTGATTATTACTAAGTAAAATGATTTGTTTATTAAGATAAATACTTGATTACACTGCAAGCTTATAGTATCTCTGGGTCTGAGTGCTACTAAATATAAATAGTTGCATTCAACCAATCTTTTCATACAGCTGGTATCCCTGAATTTTGTGCTGCTTGCAGGACATGTTGTTGGCATTTATTGAAAATGCTGGACTTTACAAAACAGTTGTGTTTTAAAATATCTCCTTTAGCTTGAGGCAAAATTGGGACGTCTAGTGGCACCTCAGCTTGGAGACATGCCTATGTGGTCTGGTTGCCATGGGGGTGAAACTCAAACAGAAACCTTTTGAAAACCAGTGGTAGTTTTCACACCTGAAATTAGTAACTCAGAAAGAGGACAGCTGCTTTTTGAGACAAAGAGAGAGACATAACAACTACTACTGTGTGGAGAAGAAAAGCAGCCAATGTTTTGAAGGGCAGAGAAGGACTGTTTTGTGTTTTAAAAAAAAAACAAGTTGGGTACTTGTGACAGTTATTGCTTTGTTTGAAAGGAAGGGAACAGAACCAACAGGGCTTTTGGATCTTTGAGGAACAAGGAGCCACAGAGGTGGCCCTTACTGGTGAAAATCGAAGACTAGGCTGAATGGAACAACTTGTGAAGTAGAGTGGAAGTTTTGACCTAGCAAGGCAAGGAGAATTTTGTCTTCCAGAAAGCTAGGAGTAGCTTTGGACTTGTTTGTGTAATGCTACACTTTTGTGTAATGCTGCCAGAAGTATGGTGCACAGCAAAAGAGATTGTAAGACATATCTCAATCATGTTAGTTAATGCAGAAGTATCTTCTATGTTCTATGTTTGGTGTATTCATTGCCTGTTAATGTTTGATCTACATTATTTTTGTTTGTTGCAGCAAAATTCTTTTTTTAAAAAAAATGAAATCCTGTTCTTTGGTTATTTTAGTTGGTCATTTGGGAAATTCATTTCTATGGAGATTGTAACAATATTGGGTATTGATGCCTTTGTGTTATTTTGATTATCTACCTGTTCAACAATGCAATGAGGCAGATGACCATTCATAGGCAGTTAAAATGCTGTGAAACATCAAAATAGTTTCAGGTGATCCAGCCAACAACTTTGTCCCAAGTTGCCATAATCCAACCTTAAGTGAAGGCAGGGAAAAACTTCCTACCTGCACTGAAGGTTGGTATTGCTAATTAAGGTAAGCTATTGTGCAGTAAAATTACTTTTATAGTTAAGTAGAAGGTTAATCTTTAAAAAAGGGGAAAAACGTCTGTTCTAATTCATATTGGGTGAAATTTTAACAGATCTATTGACAGTGTTGTTTTAAGGGGACATAGAGTCCAGTAAATTTGTATTCCTTCCTCGTGGTGTTTGCATGACTCATTTTTATTCATAGATGCTAATAAGACTCTCCTCGTGTTCCCAGTCCTTGAAGCTCTTACTTGGAATTCATCCCAGTTCTTTGGGAAATAATAAACTCATTCTAGGGAGGAGAAGAGAAAAAGCACTTAAACCAGTGCTTCCATTATTTTTCAATGTGATCCCATTTTAATATTTGAAAATTAACTTGATACCATCAAAAACAAAACAGCAATAACGCCACATAATAACATTCAGTAGTGTACAATTAAGTTTGCATGTATAATAATCAACATCTAATGCTTATAAATATGAAAACCTGTACTTTAATTTACATTGCACAAATGTTATTATTTAATGTATTTAAGTAGATTTCATTCAAGCTCTCCATATTCTCCAATGACAGAAAACTCGATAAAGGCTTTCTCTTCCTGATTCCTGGCCCAAGATGGCCACGCATGTGCCCTGCTGCGCTTAAAGATGGCACCAAGCAAATACTCTGCTGCATTTTGGCCCCTATAAAGATGGCAGCCATTAACCGGGATCAATCACTGAAGTAAGCTCCACAACTGCTGCCTGCTTGGCACAAATGTAGGACAAGTAGCTTCATTTTTATGGTTTGAGGCCACACTGGGTGTTCTTGCAGCCTCCTTACCTCCCCCACCCTTTGGAAGGTTGCAGTCTTGAAGGATGGGGAGTCCACGATCCCATCCACAGTTTCTAAACCCCCTCCTTCCCCACAGCCCACAGTTTGGGAAGCGCTGACTTAAAGGTAAGCGTATGGAGTAGCAGGCACCATCAGCTTGTACAACATCTTTGACACACCAGTGCAGTTTGCCACATATGGGGCACATTGATACTCTTGTCCATTATGCTCATAATCCTGAGTGGGTCATCTGATGGAAGACTCCACAGGGGGAGAAGGGTAAGTGGGATGGTTGTTTGGGAACCTCTGCCTTGGACAATAGGGGACACGACAAGCTATTGTCCTGAGGCGCAAAGAGACAGACTGGCCAGGAAGGAGAATCACAAGTACAACTTTGATTTGATTTTGATTTGATTTTTGATGTGATTTATTATTGTCACATGTATTAACATAGTGAAAAGTATTGTTTCTTGCACGCTATACGGACAAAGCATACTGTTCATAGAGAAGAAAATGAGAGAGTGCAGAATGTAGTGTTACAGTCATAGCTAGGGTGTAGAGAAAGATCAACTTAATGCAAGGTAAGTCCATTCAAAAGTCTGACAGCAGCAGGGAAGAAGCTGTTCTTGAGTCGGTTGGTACGTGACCTCAGACTTTTGTATTTTTTCCCCAACGGAAGAAGGTGGAAGAGAGTATGTCCAAGATGCATGGGGCCCCTTAATTATGCTGGCTACTTTGCCGAGGCAGCAGGAAGTGTAGACAGAGTCAATGGATGGGAGGCTGGTTTGCTTGATGGATTGGGCTACATTCACAATCTTTTGTAGTTCCTTGCGGTCTTGGGCAGAGCAGGAGCCATACCAAGCCATACCAAGTTGGTGAGAGTTGTAGCTGACATGCCAAATTTCCTTAGTCTTCTGAGAAAGTAGAGGCATTGGTGGGCTTTCTTAACTATAGTGTCGGCATGGGGGGACCAGGACAGGTTGTTGGTGATCTGGTCACCGAAAAACTTGAAGCTCTCGACCCTTTCTACTTTGTCCCCATTGATATAGACACGGGCATGTTCTCCTTTATGCTTCCTGAAGTCAATCTCCTTCGTTTTGTTGGCAGTGAGGGAGAGATTATTGTTGCCGCATCAGTTCACCAGATTCTCTGTCTCATTCCTGTACTCTGTCTCGTCATTGTTTGAGATCCGACCCATTACAGTGGTGTCAGCAAACTTGAAAATCGAATTGGAGGGGAATTTGGCCGCACAGTCATAGGTGTATAAGGTGTATAGTAGGAGGCTGAGAACACAGCCTTGTGGGGCACCAATGTTGAGGATGATCGTGGAGGAGGTGTTGTTGCCTATCCTTACTGATTGCGGTCTGTGAGTTAGGAAGTTCAGGATCCATTCGCAGAGGGAGGTGCCGAGGCCCAGGCCACGGAGTTTGGAGATGCGTTTCGTGGGAATAATAGTGTTGAAGGCTGAGCTGTAGTCAATAAATAGGAGTCTGACATAGGTGTCCTTGTTATCTAGGTGTTCCAAGGTTGCGTGCAGGGCCAGGGAAATGGCGTTCTGCTGTGGACCTGTTGCGGCGGTAGGCAAACTGTAGTGGATCCAGGTAGTCCGGGAGGAATTGATTTGTGCCATGACTAACCTTTCGAAGCACTTCATAATGATGGATGTCAGAGCCACTGGCCAATAGTCATGAAGGCACGCTGCTTGGTTTTTCTTAGGTACCGGGATGATTGTTGTCTTCTTGAAGCAGATAGGGACCTCAGATTGTTGTAAAGAGAGGTTGAAGGTGTCTGTGAATACCTCCGCCAGCTGATCCGCGCAGGATCTGAGTGCACGTCTGGATACTCCATCTGGGCCAGTTGCTTTCCGTGGGTTGACCTTCAAGAATGCTGCTCTGACATCTGCAATGGTGATCCCAGATACAGGTTCCTCCAGGACTTCCAGGGTGGAGGGCATGCTGTCGCTGACCTCTTGCTCAGAACGGGCGTAGAATGCATTTGAGCTCATCAGAGAAGGGTGCGTTGGAGCCGGCAATTTTACATGCCTTCATCTTGTAGCCTGTTATATCTTGCAGAGCTTGTCATAGTCGGTGGGTGTCGGTGTGGCCAGCCTGGGACTGTAGCTTGGTCCGGTACTGTCTTTTGGCATCTTTGATGGACCGCCTTAGATCATATCTGGCTTTCTTGTGTAGGTCAGTGTCGCCTGACTTGAATGCCTCAGACCTGGACTTCAGCAAGCAGTGGATATCCCTGTTCATCCATGGTTTCCGGTGGGGAACAAACAGATTTGCTTCTTTGGCACGCAGTCTTCTACACACTTACTAATGAAGTCAGTTACTGTAGTAACTTTGCATAGCCAGAGGAAATGCATCGGAAGTCTAATTTTTCTTTCGGTTTTAAAGATACTGAGCAAACTTAAGTTTAAGGTAATAAAAGGCATACTCCATGCAGATTCACACAGGGTGACCTTAGCGCAGCACAGAATTTTTGAATTTCTGGTGGTTCCTAGAAGTGGAAAATCAGTGCTGCTTCTAGTGAACAGTACAGAACTTCTTAAATGTTGTTTTGGATTTTGTACTGCTCACAGGACTTATTGTTGGTATCGTACATGATGTTACTCTGCAGCATGCTGTATGACTAACATAGCTGTGACTTCTGGAATTTGATAACTGTGAAGGAATGGAATATTTTTTGAAGCATAAAGTTGAGGATAATTGATCCTGTATAGAGACAAGTAGAGGCAGACACAATAAAAAAGGAAAAGTAATCTTTCATGCTTGGATGCGGGATTCACGCTTTCTGGCCTGCCAGCAATTGTCAATCATATTATGATGTTTGTGCTGAATTACTTGCTCAAGATAGCATAAAATCAAGCAAACTAAACAGTTTGGACGTCAGACGTGCCACCCTTGGAAAATAAACCACAAGATCATTTCAAATGAAAGCTCTTTTAACTGAGAGGAGGGATGAAGATAATTGAAGAGGTTCGATGGCTGTCTTGTGGTAAAGTTTTGGTAAGAATCTGCAACTCTTGAGGGGAGTGCAGCATGGCCTTTGATTAACTTTGTCTTACTTTACCAGGGTGTTGCCTGGCTTGTAGGGTATTAGCAATGAGAAGAGATTGAACAAACTTGGTTTGTTTTCACTTGAACGTCAGAGGCTGAGGGGTGACCTGATAGAAGTTTGCAAAATTATGAGGGGCATGGATAGTTGGTGTTTTTCTCCCAAAGGAGAAATGTCAATTACTGGGGGGCATAGGTTTAGGGTAAAAGGGGAAAGTTTAAAGGATCTATTTGATTTATTATTCTCACGTGTTGGGATACAGTGAAAATGATTGTTTCTTGCGCGCTATACAGACAAAATATACCGTTCATAAGTACATAGGGGAGAAGGAAAGGATAGGGTACAGAATATAGTGTTCCAGTTACAGATTTAAAGATCAGCCTATTATATGGTGGGTCCATTCAAAAATCTGATGTGAGAGGCAAGTGTTTTACACAGAGGATGGTAAATGCCTGGAATGCGCTGCCATAGAAGGTGGTAGAAGCATATACAATAGCAACGTTTAAAGAGGCATCTTAACAGATGCATGAATAGGCAGGGAATAGAGGGATACTGACCGCATAGAGACAAAGGTCTTTAGTTTAGAAAGGCGGCATGTGTTGGCATGGGCTTGGTGGGCTGAAGGGCCTCTTCCTGTGCTGTACTGTTCTTTGTTCTAAATCTGAATTTGATTTCAATGTCAATTCCACAACCAGCGCTTCTACTGGGTACTTAGCTGAAATATTTCAAATTCTCAATGCGCTCAATGCTTCTTTGAAAGGTAGGAACTGTAACATTGGGAGCATGGATGGAAAAGTACAAGGTTTTACCAAAAATATTCAGCAGGAAATGGCTTGATTCTGTAAAACGATGTAACTGCCTTCCCAACACTTTTTTTTGTTATTATGGGCACTGAAAATTGTCTGTCCTGGAAGTTTAAGATGTAATTCTAGGGTATTTGTCTCAGCTTTGCATGAGATACAGTGAATGAGAGAGACAAATGAATTGTCGTATTTTGCCTGGCTTTGAATTTCATTTTTGTAGCAAAAGCCAAGAATCCTGTGAATGTAAAAGAGAATTTTATCAATGTTGATGACTCTGTTTTGAGTACCAATTTTAATAGTCATGACTCATCAGTTACATCGTCAATTGAAAGAGTTCCCCTGAGTTGTCCCAAGGATCCATTGAAATACCTGTCCACTTCGCCTCAACGTATCTCTGTGAAACAAAGTTTTTTTTCTTCGCTTATTTATATCAAAAAGCAAATTTAGAAGCAGCTTGAGTGCCGAGATTGATTGCGTTTTTAAACCCCTCCAAATTGTGCACTGGAATAGGCTCATCCAACTCACTGAGATAAGGGTGAATCATGGTGTTCTTTTATGTTCAAGTTTATTCAGTTGTATACTACCAGTACTGTACTATTTATGTTACTTTCTGTCTTAAGCAATACGCTATACTTGCTGAAAAAGTATAATCCCGTTTGTTCTATGTAAAAATACAGGGATGAAATAGGCCATTGGCAGTAGCACAAATCAATAGCATTGATTTCAATGGAAATTCTTGATGCAAAATAGGCTGCCACTGACAGTCTACTGTGGTATGGTATGGTGCAAAAGTCCACCTTTCGTTCATGTGATTCGTGAACCAGGTGATACTAGTCAACCATCTGTATTTATTGACCTGCACACTGAATTCTAGTACCTGAGGTGTGCTGCAGAACAAACAGGAGTTTGGACCATCTATTGGTTTGGGCAATCAGTATTTTGTTACTTCAGGTCTTAGATCTTAGAGTCAGTGATGCTTTAATTTACCATAAAACTAAACTGGTTCTATGGGGCATTGACTTCCTCAAAACTTTTTAAAACTCCTGTGGCACATGTATGCTGAAATGCTGTAAGAAAACTGGTGAGGATAAGAGTTTTAACGTTGTTCCAATTATAGCTCAGAACCCTGCCTTTCTTTTAAAATAATCTTTAAAGTACTACCTGAGTGCATCTGGCTCCACCACACAATCAGGGCTTTTGTAAGATTGTTAAGGTCAGTCATGGGTTATTGATATTCTAGGTATTTTAAATTGTTTCGGGGCTTTGTGCATTTCAGTATCTACTTATTGTTACGTGACAAGTTTGCAGACTGATACTTGAAGTGTGACAGACAGGAAATATACTCTGGATATAGCATTTTTATCTTTGTAGATCCTGCATTGAGTTGCACATGGTGAATATTGTAACAAGCAAACTGTGGGAAGTGTTACAGGAAGTAAGTGTGCCACTATATTACTAGGAGTCTCGTCTGGTGTTGCGCACCGTGTAGTCTGCAGTTTGAAGCCGGGTTAGAGGATAGGGATAATTGGACCCAAGCGTGCAGATCTTAATCAACAGTTTGAATTATATCTTTATTTTTTAAAACTTCCATTCTAACTTTTATGTTTACATTTTAATGGATATATAAAGAAGGCATTAAAGCTGGTGGAACATCCAAGCTGCTGCTAACATCCCACAAAGCCCTTTTCGGGTTGTTTTCTCTTTGTGATCTTAAGTGGCTTCTGCCACCTTCAGTCTTTTGATTTCCTGACTTTGGAGGTTTGGAAATGCCTGCTGCTTCTTTGGAAGATTCAGACTTAACAAGGAACGCCCCTCATTGTTTGGCCACGAATGCAGAACGCTTTTCATCCCTTCGGAAACTTCATGGAGAGGGTATTGATAGAGTTAAGTGGTGGAAGTAAGCTGCACGAGAGCAAACCACATCAGATGACGAAGACTTCTTACCGAAGCTGGGATATGTAGCCTAATAAGCACCACCAACCGAGAAACAAGGCCCAAGCAGGCAACTTTGGCTGGATTTTGATATTTATGTGGCTTTGAATTCCTGTTCGAGTGTTTGATTTTTTTTTTAAAGGAATAGACGATTTCTTTTTACATTCGAACGTATCTCTTTTTCTTAATGAGTGTAAATGGATGCACCGGGTAGTGTTGCTAACAACTACTAAGTATGTTATTTAAATAGTTGTGAGTAATACTTTATTTAATTTAGAAATGCTTTTATCAAAAAGAAAGTGATGGTGTTGCAGTTGATATTTAATCATCACATTGCTTGACACAAAACCATTTACACTCACTTCTTGTGGCTTGTGGTTCTCATTCAACCTCTGCTCCAAAAAGTTGGAAACCCTGACCTTACAGGAGCATGTGAGTTCCATACAACTACTGCTTAGAAGCATTTATAATACATTGTGCGTTACCTGGTATAATTCTTATGTCATTATAAAACAGCATATCCTTCAACAAGCCTCAGAGATGTACATATATACATTAACATTCGGAAGTCTACTTACATGATGCTCTTAGTTCATCATCTTAATTTGCTCCCACCGGTGCCACGTCTTGTGACTAACCTATAGTCATTGGAAAATTAAAAATAGTTTTTCTACACAGACCTAACCCAAGATTAGAGTAAAATGTATAATTATGTGGCAGGGTTTGTGCAGTGCAACAATTTAAGGTGACCACTGTTATTCTTTATGAGACCTTAGTGCGAACACTCTGAAGTGCAAGTGCCTTGTGCTGTTACTTATTTCTGTTAATTTCCAGGTGCGTGATGATTCCGGTAACAGAGCTACGATATTTTGCTGACACCCAGCCTGCCTACCGCATCTTGAAGCCATGGTGGGACGTGTTTACGGACTACATTTCCATCGTAATGCTTATGATAGCAGTGTTTGGTGGCACGCTGCAGGTCACACAAGACAAAATGATTTGTTTGCCCTGCAAGTGGATTACGAATGATAAGTGTGATGAAAAAGGGGCGCCAACCACTGAATACCCAAATGCATCTCTCCCACCATCTTCCGTCTTTCCCCTGTTTTCCAGTGAACCCACAGGTATCCAGTATGACTTGGACCGGCACCAGTACAATTATGTAGATGCAGTATGCTATGAGAATGAACTTCACTGGTTTGCAAAATACTTTCCATACCTCGTACTCCTGCACACGCTGGTGTTCTTAGTATGTAGCAATTTCTGGTTCAAATATCCTCGGACCAGCTCAAAGCTGGAACACTTTGTATCCATCCTTCTGAAATGTTTTGATTCACCATGGACGACGCGGGCGCTATCTGAAACCGTGGTGGAGGAAAGTGACCCAAAGCAGTCATTCGTTAAAATGAATGGCTCAATGGCAAAGAAATCCTCCTCAGTGAGTGAGGATGTAGAGGCCAGCGTACCCATGCTGCAAAGGACAAAATCTCGCATCGAGCAGGGAATAGTCGATCGCTCAGAGACGGGTGTATTGGATAAGAAGGAGGGAGAGCAAGCTAAAGCCCTGTTTGAAAAGGTGAAGAAATTCCGCACCCATGTAGAGGAAGGGGATATAGTTTACCAACTCTACATGAGACAGACTATTATCAAAGTAATCAAATTTGCCCTTATTATTAGCTATTCACTTTATTATGTTGATAATATAAAGTTTGATGTGTCCTGTGTTGTGAATATTCAGAAGCTCACAGGGTACCGTGTGTTTCAGTGCGCTCATCCATTAGCTACACTGTTCAAGATCCTTGCATCCTTTTACATTAGTTTGGTGATTGTCTATGGACTCATTTGTATGTACACACTCTGGTGGATGCTGCACCTTTCTTTGAAAAAGTATTCATTTGAGTCCATTCGAGAGGAGAGCAGCTACAGCGATATTCCTGACGTCAAGAATGATTTTGCTTTCATGTTGCATCTGATTGATCAGTACGATCCGTTGTACTCGAAACGTTTTGCCGTCTTTCTGTCCGAGGTCAGCGAGAACAAACTACGGCAGCTCAACCTGAATAACGAGTGGACTCTGGAGAAACTCCGGCAGAGGATCATGAAAAACTCTCAGGACAAACTGGAACTCCACCTTTTCATGCTGAGTGGAATCCCAGACACCATCTTTGACCTGACTGAGCTGGAAGTGCTCAAACTGGAGATGATCTTGGACGTCACCATTCCTCCGATCATTGCCCAACTTGCCAACCTCAAAGAACTCTGGTTGTACCATACTCCGGCCAAGATTGAGGCACCGGCTCTTGCCTTCTTACGAGAGCACCTGAAGTCACTACATATCAAGTTTACAGATATCAAAGAGATCCCTCTGTGGATCTACAGCCTGAAGAACCTTGAAGAGCTTCATCTAACTGGGAACCTGAGTGCAGAGAACAATCGCTACATCGTGATTGATGGTTTGCGAGAACTCAAATGCCTCAAAGTCTTGAGGTTGAAGAGCAACCTAACAAAATTGCCACAGGTTGTCACGGATGTTGGGGTCCATCTGCAGAAATTGTCCATCAACAATGAGGGCACCAAGCTTATGGTCCTCAATAGCCTAAAGAAGATGGTTAATCTGACAGAATTGGAGTTGATCCGTTGTGATCTAGAACGAATCCCACACTCCATCTTCAGTCTCCATAACTTGCAGGAGATTGATCTCAAAGACAACAACTTGAAGACAATCGAGGAAATTATCAGCTTCCAGCACTTGCGGCGCCTAGTCTGCCTTAAACTGTGGTATAACCACATTGCCTATATCCCTATTCAGATTGGCACTTTGACCAACATGGAAAGGCTCTATCTGAACCGGAACAAAATTGAAAAGATTCCTGCTCAGCTTTTCTATTGCCGCAAGTTGCGGTACTTAGATTTGAGTCATAACAACCTAACCTCCATACCACAGGACATTGGATTCCTTCAGAATCTGCAGTATTTTGCTGTCACTGCGAACAGGGTGAGTGTGCACATTCAACTCTTAATAAATCTATGTGGACTATTCATCTACTTTACACCTATTGTATCCTCTTTCCAATTAAATATTGGAATCTGCCTTAATCTCATCCTAAGGGATGCATACATGGGCCAAGTATACAGTAATATTAATGAAGTCCATGGAGATGTTTGATCAAAATGCAGCATTAACAATGGGCAGAACAACTTATCTTTATATGGCTTCTTGAACATAATAAACAAGACTCTTCACAGGTTATTAAAAAGTAATACTATACAACCAGCCACATCTGAAGGCATGTCTTTGACCACATTCCTAGTTTCATTTCCTCCACCCTTCTACCTGACAACAGTGAGACTAATTCAATCTGTTTGCAACCCTAGTGTCATATTTGATCCTAAAATGAACTTTCAACCTTTTTTCCAATCCACCACCAAGTTTGCCTAATTCTGCTTCTATAATATTGCCCAACTTCACCCCATCTCAAATTATCTACTGATGAAACCATAATTCATGCCTTTGTTAGCTCTGGACTTGATTATTCAAACGCGCTCCTGGCTGGTTATGAGATTAGGTGGGAGGTCAGATGTTTCTCAAGTGTCGGTGCAGACTAGATGGGCCGAAAGGCCTCTTCTGCACTGTATGATTCTACGTGCACAGTCGCATATCACAGGCAGCACAGTGGTCAGCACTGCTGCCTCACAGCGCCAGGGACCTGACTTCAATTCCCTGCTGCCTGCATCTTGATTCTCACCAGGTTCCATTCATCTACGCTCACCCTGTGCTTACTGATCTACATTACCTACCTCCTGGTCAAGCAACGCCCCAGTTTTTTTTCAAATTCCTCCATGGCCACTCCTCCCTATCTCTGGAATCTCATCCAGCCCTACAACTCTTAGATACCCACACTCTTCTAAATCTGGCCTCTTGAGCATCCTGGTTTTAGTCGCTTCATATTTGGTAGCTGTCTTTAGCTGGCTGGGCCCCTTACATTGCACATCTTTTCCGAATCTCTTTGCCTCCCCTGTTTTCTTTCTTCCTTTAAGACACTACTTAAAACCTACTCATTTGACCAAGCCTTTGGTCAACTTCCCTAACCCATCCTAATGTGGCTGGTTGTATAGTATTACTTTTTAATAACCTGTGAAGAGTCTTGTTTATTATGTTCAAGAAGCCATATAAAGATAAGTTGTTCTGCCCATTGTTAATGCTGCATTTTGATCAAACATCTCCATGGACTTCATTAATATTACTGTATACTTGGCCCATGTATGCATCCCTTAGGATGAGATTAATGAACTGTCAGGGTAACTTAACTGGTATATGTGCCAGAATTTTACTGCCTTGCCTGCCCGAGGTTCGTAAGATCCCACCTGGGGCCAACGGAGAATGCCACTCCGCGAGCCTCACCCACCCCGATTCCGGGGCGGACATGCCAGTAAAATTCCGGCAATGATCTTTGAAGCCTTGAGTTCTAATTTTGACATCTGACCTTTGGTTATTTTGTTTTAACTTTCCAATTTCTGTGGTTTATTTTGTACAATAAGAAGTCTCACAACACCAGGTTAAAGTCCAACAGGTTTATTTGGTAGCACAAGCCACTAGCTTTCGGAGCGCTGCTCCTTCATCAGGTAAGTGGGAGTTCTGTTCACAAACAGGGCATATTATATATGCTGTACAGGGAACAGGGAATATTACATATTATGCCCTGTTTGTGAACAGAACTCCCACTTACCTGATGAAGGAGCAGCGCTCCAAAAGCTAGTGGCTTTTGCTACCAAATAAACCTGTTGGACTTTAACCTGGTGTTGTGAGACTTCTTACTGTGTTTACCCCAGTCCAACGCCGACATCTCCACATCATGTTTATTTTGTACCCATTTATCTTTAAATTTACAAGACCGAATGCGCACAAAATGTTGAGGTTTTGTAGGTGTCTCCTCAGAGGCATCCATTGGATATTTTGCACTACAGTTCTTCAATCCTTGAAACAATGGCTGCTAGATCTTTGCTTGATTACTGTACGTCAATAATTACATTAATTGAGATTAGCCTCAAATTTAACAACTTAACTTTAACTTAACTTTATTGTCACAAGTAGGCTTACATTAACACTGCAATGAAGTTACTGTGAAAATCCCCTAGTCACCACACTCCGGCGCCTGTCTGGATGCACTGAGGGAAAATTTAGCATGGCCAGTGCACCTAACCAGCACGCCTTTCGGACTATGAGAGGAAACTGGAGCACCCGGAGGAAGCCCATGCAGACACGGGGAGAATGTGCAGACTCCACACAGACAGTGACCCAAGCCGGGAATTGAAGTCAGGTCCCTGGCGCTGTGAGGCAGCAGTGCTGACCACTGTGCTGCCTGTGATATGCGACTGTGCACGTAGAATCATACAGTGCAGAAGAGGCCTTTCGGCCCATCTAGTCTGCACCGACACTTGAGAAACATCTGACCTCCCACCTAATCTCATTTACCAGCACTTGGCCCATAGCTGTGAGTGTTATGTAAAGTCGATTTTGTTTTTTATTTATTTTTATTTGCTTTTACTTTCCAAATCAATTTAATTAACATTTCAATACATCATTTTAAACCTTCTCACAGAATTAATGTTAGGAAGCAGCTAAAAGCTGATCCTGCTGCATCCTCTTGCTCCCAGAAAGGTTGAAGTAGACTAAAGATAAAGTTTATTTATTAGTTACAAGTAAGGCTTACATTAACACTGCAATGAAGTTACTGTGAAATTCCCCTAGTCGCCATACTCGGCGCCTGTTCGAGTCAATGCACCCTAACCTGCACATCTTTCAGACAATACCTGAAGTAGAAATAACTACTTCCAAAATTTTTTTCTCAGGTTTGCATTTTCATAAATGAATACTCAGTGAAAATCACACTATTGACTAGCTGTGTTGGAGAATGTGTTTAAGACAGAATTTTCTTCTCTCAGAGGGTAGTGAATTTGTGGAATTCTTTACCACAGAGGGCTGTAGATGCTGGGGCATTAAGTATATTCAAGGCTGAGATAGACAGATTTTTAATCAGTAAGGAAATCAAAGGTTATGGGGATATGGTGGGAAAGTGATTTTGAGGATTATCAGATGTCATGACCTCATTAAATGGTAGAGCAGACTCCATGGGCTGAATGACCTACTTCTGCTCTTACTTCTGAGGTGTTGTCCAAATGGAACTAATATTACTTTCCACTGCATTGATTTTATTCATATTTTGTGTATCCATACAGTTCAGGCATCAAACATAGATTAAAATTAGCAAGTGATTTGCTGGAGGACCCTTCATGAAGAAGTACATTTTTTAGTCTCTTTGAAATTTAATTGCGTGTCTTCTGTTCTATCACCATTGTAAAAATTACTTACCACAAATTTATAATATGAGATAAAACTTGGAGAGTTGATAAAAATATATATAGTATTCCCCAAATAAGCAAGCTTTTATATTTAAAACGTGCTAATAAATGACTACCTAAATAGTTAGCACTGTTGCCCCATAGAGCCAGGGATCCGGGTTCGATTCCCGGCTTGGGTCACTGTCTGTGTGGAGTTTGCATGCTCTCCCCATGTCTGCATAGGTTTCCACCGGGTGTTCTGGTTTCCTCCCACAGTCCAAGATGTGCAGGTCAGGTGAATTGGCCATGCTAAATTCTCCCTCAGTGTACCCAAACAGGCGTCGGAGTGTGGCGACGAGGGGATTTTCACAGTAACTTCATTGCAGTGTGAATGTAAGCCTACTTGTGACTAATAACCAAGTGCAGCGGTTAAAATATTTAACGTTTTTGTTTCCTTTCTTCAATTTACCTTCTCCCCCTCGACTCTCCCATCTTGCAGATTGAAACCCTGCCACCTGAACTTTTCCAGTGTCGTAAGCTCCGGACTCTAAACTTAGGGAATAACTGCCTGCTGTCACTGCCGTCACGGGTTGGTGAGCTGACGAGTTTAACGCAACTGGAGCTTCGTGGAAACAGACTAGAGTGTCTCCCCGTGGAGCTGGGAGAATGTCGGCTACTGAAACGAAGTGGCCTTGTGGTGGAGGACGATCTCTTCAATACTCTCCCATCGGAGGTCAAGGAGCAACTGTGGCGAGCAGACAAGGAACAAGCCTGAATTTTATTTATATTGTAAGGGAAAATAAAAAATCTATCTTGCCAAGTTTTCAGCAGATCTTGAAGTCTGCTGTCCTGGAATGGTTGAACAGATTTCCTGTTCTGTTGTTTATAGAATGGAAATGCACCTGGTTTTCTGTTCCTGGAACTGGTGCTCTCCAAGCGGAACGGAGCGATGAACAGAATGGAATGCCTGCCAGTAACTAAAAGAATCACTTAAAGAAATAGCTGGTTTAAATATCTTAACACAGTTAGTATTTCTGCTTCAATGAATCACACAAAAAGCTAATACCATGACATGTCAACAGACTGATATTGCCAATGCCTTGTTATTTATTAATTAAGCTGGTACTGTATTAGGGACCGGCACTGTATCTGCTCCAAAGGGGCAGTGCAACCTTTGCATGAAACAACCGATGATATTTTTTAGAAAAATAAATCCCTTTTTGATCATCTTAGGCCAAAAAATAACGCTAGTTTCTCATCAAGCTGATTTTCTTTTATTTAGCATGATGATTGAACTGAACTCCAAGATTTGACATCCTTTTTGTCATTCCCTTCCAAATAGAGCAAGACACTACATAATACTCAGTTTGGTCGGTTGAGGAGGGAATGGGGAATGTCCATAGCAACCTGTTTTGCAGATGTAGGCAGTATTCTGAGAGGAGTGAGTATTGAGCTTTGCGGACTGTTTGGACAGTTTTTTTTAAATGAAACCGTTAAAACCTAAAGGATAGTTGTTTTTTAAAAGTTCGATTTAATTAAGTTGTTTGGGGCGCTTTCTTCCTTTTGCAAATATAAAGCTGTAAGGAAAGAAAACCCAACGGTTCTTCAAAAGTATTTTGAATTACAATGGTGAAGATGAAGCACCCATGTGAGAAATGTTTCTCTACACATATTTGAGGGGAGAGGCAAAACCATTTCAAGCTTTCACCATAAACCATTTAACTTGGTGGATAGATGCAGCATGTGTCACAGGTTTGGTACCTAATTTGCACTGAGTTAGCTGCCTAGGAAAGGGAGGAGAAAAATCAGCATGTTAGGGCGGAGGCCCTTGCTGGAAATGCACCTGTGTGAACCCTGGTTAAGGATGGAATTGGGTTCAGTTGGGATGTCTCTGCTATGATTGTATTGGTTCAGAGAGGAAGAACGGGTATTTAAAGCTGATATCCAGAGCATTATACCCTAGCACTTGGAGGGTGGAAAATAAAATAGAAAAAAAAAATCACCTAAAGATTAATTTTTAAATATTTTTCTGTATAAAATATTCCCCCCATCCATAGTGTACTATACAATTTATGTTCTGCACACACTCCAGTGGTTAACCTTTGTAACAGTACTGTCAATGAACCTGCATGCTGCACTGTGGCTGTTTGCTCATGGGAATTGCCCATGCTATTTGATTTTCTGGTTTCTTACCAGTTCCACCATTTAATCCCTAGCTCATGTTACGTTTTGTTTTCTTTGCCACTTCTCTTCTAACCTGCTTCTGTGTTTTGAGTGTCCTGGTCTTGCTGCCATATTTTTGTTTAGATCAGACCACTGATGCCACCGGGTGAATTGTTGGTTTTCCTGCTGCGTATCTGTCGCCTGTCACATCTTCACACTCCTCTCTACACTCTGCTCTCATCCCACCTGAAACAGAACCATGAAATGACATGTAGAACAAATAGGCAATTTGAAAAAGATCAACAAAAGATGAAAGTGAGAGTGAGAAGGGGGCAGAAGGAGTACTGAGAAGCAAGGAGCAACATCAAAGACAAATTGGAGGAAAAAATAATAATTTTCCTTCAGGAATTTCACAAAAGGCAGTCACTGCATGACAGTAAGATAGCAGTTTGGGTGGGATCCATGGTAACCTCCCTTAAATGCTGATTAGTCATTTGTGCTCTTCCAGTGTTTTTTGTTTCTGTTGTAAACATTCGCACATTTTCCTTCTGTCCAATTCATTTGACTATCAGTACTATGCTGGCTGGTACATTGGTAATACATGGAATTTTAAGTGTGCTATGTACCATAATGGGGAGGAGGAATGGCATTTGGAGAGATGGGTGGCTTTTCATTAGGTTAGTAGGTTCAAACTTGACTCAGATTGATGGGACCAAAAGGGTCTCTGCTAACTCTATGGACAGCATCTCGTGGACATGGGCCATCTGCACAAAATTATAATTAATTGGGTACTAATTGGCAATGCCACACACACAAGCATGAATTGGAAAAATTGCCACACTTTTGAAGTTATGCTGTTCCACCAGGGCTGGGGCAGAGGGAGCTTTGGTGTGTATCAAGTTCTACCTGACCCGCAAGAGCTTGATACTGACACCAACATCCCCCAACCATGGGAAACAAAAGGATATTCTTCAAGGTTGCCTCAGTTCTAATGTTTGCCTCAGATAATGTACGTGCTACGCTTCTATTTTTGTTAATGCTCAAATTACTGAATACGTTGGAATGGTCTCCATTTACTCACTTGAGAATGAAATAGCTATTGCAATGTGCTTTTAATGGAACTGGCTTGCTTCAAACCTAAGTTGGATGCTGTTTATGAATTCATTATTTTTCAATTGTCATTGATGCTATGACTTCTGTTCTGTGTCCTCAGGGGTGAATAAGCCTCAAACTAGTAGCAACACTTTTCTCAGGTTTGTTATTTTGATGGCTTGACTTATTAAATGTGTAAGAGACTGTAATTATGCTGGTTTGCTTACACATTTGTTCAAAGCAGTAGAAGGTATTATCTAATGCTGTGAAATAGGCTTCATTCACAGTTTCCATGTTGAAAACCTACATTGTTTTATTTCTCTTTCAATGTAACCAGAAATGTTGTTAATTTCATGTCTTAATAGCCCTATTTTAAAGCTGCAGTGTTTTTTTCAATGGTCAGCATCTCTGTTGGGATGCTGTGAGATATCTCAATAATAAATCCATCCCTTTTGAATTTACCTCTTGTCAGTATGGTAAAATCTGGCATTTTTACCTACAGAAGTTGAATTGCTAGGAATAAATTGCAAGATTATTCATATTCTGCAGTATTGTAATTATTCTGTGTGTTTTATTTGGACCATAGTTACTGCTTTGGAAATGAAAATAATTGCATGTGCTTCAGTATTGGCTTTGCTCCATCTATCTTTCTGTTTGCCTTCTCTCTCTCTCTCTCTCATGACAAGAGACTCAAGGGTGGGATTTTCCAGCCCCGCATGCCTCACAAATTCCAGGAATTCTCACCCAAAGTCACCAGACCTTTAAATGGTCCGCCAAATTTTCTGTCCCACCAGATACGATTCCCGCAGCAGGCAGGACAGGAAAGTTTCACCAGTAAGTTCCTGAAATGACAATCTAATTTTCCATCCTGACTGGGGGGGGTGCCTAAAGTTGTTCAGCATTCAAAAACCACAGTCACCTCTGCTGCTGAAATAAACCAAATGGCTATTGTACAGAGACTGAGATAAACATCTTATTGTGAAATTCCTCCACACTGAAGCACTTGTCACAAAAACAAGCAGCCAGTCACCTTTATGTACAATGCCTCATATCACATTAAAGCCAAAATGACTTTTGACACCCTTTTGGCTCCCAGACCAAAATCTTAAAGAAATTGTGCATTGAATTTATACTTTTTGAAATAAATGAGTGAGTCTTCTGTGTGTTCATAAATATAACATGAAGAATAATTAATGAAAGTTGAATTTCTGTGTCCCTCGCCCAAGTTTGTCTCACCTGTCCATTACCATTGAAAAAGAATGACTAAGCATCAATAATGTACAAAATATGCAATTTCAGAGTAAATATAAATATTACAAATATGTAAATCTGTGTAAATTATATAATTGTATAAAATTATACATAAATCATTAGATGTAAATGTGATTTTTGCTGTAATCTTATTCTCCCTATAGTATGTCAACTCACCATTTGTCTTTGTGATGCATATTACTGCACATTATTGCTGCTCCAACTTTTAATGTCTTACTTCCAGATGTTATTGCTTGTCTGCACATAAACTCACTTATCAGGTGATGTGGTTAAGTTGATTCCCCTGCTTCTCCCTTCCCACTCCACTTTGCAACCAAAAATATCTGGGGAATAATATCATTGAACTTCATTTGACTGATAGACTAAGATTTGAAAGACACATGGATTAAGTTAACAGAGTTTTACCTCCATTAAGAAAGAGCTTGCATTTATATAGTGCCTTACCGTCTCCTTAAGATGGCTGAAGAAGCTTTATAATCACTGGAATTAAAGTGAGGCAAATGCAGAAGCCAGTTTGTGAACAAACAAGGATATATGTTCAATTGAGGTATTCAAGAGGGCCCTGGATGATGATTTGAATAGTAACAATGTGCAGGGAGACAGTGAAAAGGTAGGAAAATTGCACTAGTTCATAATGCTCATGTGGAGAGTCAGTGCAGACATGATGGGCCAAATGGCCACCCTTCTACACTGTGACTGTGTTACAAACAGTAAGTGAATATATGTCCAGGTAATAGGAGGAAGCTTCCACAAGTCCAAAGATATCGGTTGTCCATTATATAGTGTCTTATTTTTCTTTTCGTTGACTTTATGTAATTATAGATATGTAAAATTAAATATAAATCATTAGATGTAAATGTAATTTTCTCTGAAATCTCTCTCAAAATCACATGATTCTCCCCTCCAGTGAATATAAACTCACCATTTACCTCAGTTTTGGATGCATATTATTGCATATTGTCATTGCTCTATCTTCTGATGTTTTATTTACTGGGAGAGACAGACATTCACTTGTTTTATTGGATAGTGCCACAAGACCTTTTTGTCAACCTGAACATTGTCTGCTAGATGATGTACCCAAGTCCATTGGACTTGATTCCACAATCTCTGACGCAGATACCAGAATGTGAGTAAATGAGCCAGCATGTTACCTTTTCCTCTTTACTGGTGATTAAGCTTTTCACTCTCTCACCTTTTCACTTTCTTCCCTGGCAGTCTATGCTGTAACGGATTCAACAGTCAGTGGCAAAATCATTTCAGTGAACAACCAACTGATCTACAGATAATTTTGGTTGACCACTGGATTCAGTCAGGGCGTGAATGATTGTGGGGCCACTTTGGATGTAGGGATTGCTTACTGCACAGCCTTTAAATGGATGAGCAAATTGGGCGAGGGAGGGGGGGTAAGTTTTACACTGCGAAAGACTATGAAAAGAAAGCGTAAAAACAAAGTGGATCTGTCATTATGTACTACTAGCCAGTGAGCAAATAATGCTTCAATTCAATATTACAGACATGTAGAGCTTTTCTTTATAATTTATTGCTAATCTTGTTACATTAATTGCTGTTCAGGGCTACTTTGTTGTCTGATGACTTCTGTCAGCTGAGTTGTAAGATAAGTGATGTTATGGAAGCATAGAATTTCATATTTAACTTGGCAACTTGGTTGAGTTAAAAATAAAACAGAACATGCCGGCAAAACTCCACAGGTTTGGCAGCAACTATGGAGAGAGAAACAGTTAAAGTTTTGAATGCGTTTGACTTCTTCAGAGCAGGTTGAGTCAAATGTTGACTTTCGCTGTGTTGTTGCACAAACTGAGATTGTGCTGAGGTTACAAACTAAATAGTGAAAGGTACAATTTTTCTCTGCTTGAAGTAGGAATAAAGAACCAAAAATGGAAGTTCCACGGAGGTTACTTATTGAAAATGGCCAGTTTACTCTTCGAATCCTGAAATTTTTCAGTTCTTGCATGGTAACATCATGTTACCACGCAAGACTTATAGTTTTCCCTCTTCTCCCATAAACAATCCTATTGTTTTTTGACTTCTGCATCTTTTCAAGTACTGATTTTTTTTAAAAAATGAATTAAATTGTATTCATAGCAAGGCCAATAAGAATACCAAGGAGTAATTAAAATAGAAATTGAGGGTTTTTAAGTGAAAATTAAAAACTCTAAATTTGATTTTGTTAGCTGAATATCCAGTTTTAATTTCTGTTCATGTGATCTCAGCCTTTTGCTATGGGGTGGGGGGGTGCTGCTCTTGGTCATTATCAAGTCATTCCAGTTGGAAAAGAGGTATGTGTGGAACTTAAGTGATAACAGGATTGGATTTGGATGTGTGCTCCTCTCCTACATAGTTGTAGAGTAAGAGAGGGGGAGGTTCAAGACAGAGATAAGGAGGGAGCAGCTACTTCTCACAGAGGGTTATGAATCTATGGAACTCACTGCTTCAGAGGGCAGTGGGTGCAGAATCAAACAATGGATTCAAGAAAGAGATAGATAATTATTTGATCAAAAGCGGGATAAAGGGCTATGCGGAAAAGGCAGGGAAGTGAGGTTAGGATGAGATGGAGATCAGCCATGATCATGTAGAATGGCGGAGCGGGCTTGAAGGGCTGAATTGCCTATTCTCGCTCCTAATTCCTCTGTTTCTATGTACAAGCAAACAGCTCTCTTGAACTTGCTGTCCAGGTTTACATGAGAAATGGCCACTAGGCTGAGATATTGGAAGGCTACCATCAGCTATGGAATTCTACCTCCTCAAGGGAGAAGGCTGGTGATAAAGTGTGTCTGGAAATGAACCATACAGCACCCCATTTAGTGGGGAACAGTTAACCAAATGTTTTGCAGTAATACGGAAGGGATGTATGTGCACGTGTATAGATTGGATTTTAAGCTGTTTTATTTTTCTTACCAACTTTATTCCATCTTTACTTCTTGCTAGCATTAGGTTCCACAATGAGCCTTCCACTCTCTGGTACATTGCCCAGGTTGTCATTTTAAAAAAATCTATTTTGGAAGTGTAGAAATGCTGGCATGGCCACATTTATTGTCCATTCCTAGTTGTATTAAGAAGGTTCTGGTGCATCGCAGCCTTGAATGTTACAACCCTTGTGCTGAGAATGCTCACACAATGTTGTTGGGTAGAAAATCCAAGGAATTTGGCCCAGCAATGATGAAACAATATATTGCAAATCTAGATCATGCCTGTCTTGGCAAAGAACTTGGAAGTGATGGTGTTCCCATGATTGGGGTGTTTGAAGGCCAAGTCAAAATCGGAGAGTTCCCTATATTTTATATGAGAGTAATGAAATTGAGCATCTGTGGGCATTTTGACCAGGAACCTTCATTGGTATTTCCTCTCCCTAGCCCAGGGAGCATCCAAGCCACCAGTCTGGCTGAGATCAGCTAACTCAGCATGAACAGGGAATCAATTTGGATATTCAGTTAGAGGAAACCAACCTGGACTTTTAATTTTCACCAGTATTGCAGACAGAATCTTTCTCCAACTGGCGCCCACAAATATGCACTTTCAATAAGAATTAAAAACTGGAAATCCATCTGATTTTTGCCTCCGTAACTCAGATTCTGAGGCACTGACTCTGCCGTCTTAAGGGAGATTAGCCAGTTTAGTACCAACCTGGAATTAATCCAGCAACTTTTCTGATCTGTATATCTCAGCTACTCACAGGGTAACACATTGAACCATCAGGGACCTAATTTATTATTCTTGATGTATAGATTTATTTTAATTGTGAATCTGGAAGATTGATCTTAAAAGCAAATCTTGACAGGCTAAGTATGTAAAATTCAAATTCATAGAATCGTACAGTGCAGATGAAGGCCATTCGGCCCATCGAGTCTGCACCGATCACAGACACACCCAGGCCCTATTGGGTTTATTGGCATTTATCCTAGCTAGTCCCCCTGACACTAAGTGGCAATTTAGCATGGCCAATCCACCTAACCCACACATCTTTGGAGTGTGGGAGGAAACATGAGCAACTGGAGGAAACCCATGCAGACACAGGGAGAATGTGCAAAGTCCACACAGACAGTGACCCAAGCGGGAATCGAACCCGGGTCCCTGGTGCTGTGAGGCAGCAGTCCTAACCATTGTGCCACCGTGCCGCCCCACGGTATGTTCATAAATTATGAACATACTGTTTTACAGCTATGAAAATCCACGAAGCAGATTCAGTCATTTAAATAACAACCAGAACTAAATAAGTAGGAAAATAGGGACCATTTTAAATCCAGAAATCAAGTAACCACTTGTCACGTTTCTCAAAATGATTTAAAGAATTTTGAGTTGAATAGTTCTGATTTTTGATCAGGTTTTACTTCATTTTGTCGGTCAGTGAGAGTAAAACTGTCTTCCCTTCAGTACAAAGTACCTTAATACTTTCCTGCTTCTGAGGAGCACTATAGAAATGCAAGTATCTGAGATCCAAGGACAGCCAAATTGAGGGAAAAATGGAGATTGGAGAAAGTTTTTAAAAAAACAAAAGGTCAGTGTTAAATAAAAGGAAAATACCTCTTAATTGTGGATAAGCTGAATAGTCGTCTACCCTCTATATGTACATGTGTATTTAATTTAAGTCTTTTGTATCTGATTAAGTAGATATTCAAATGTCCAAGATTACAACCATCTCACCTGTTTTTGAGATAAGGGAAAACTGGAATTGCTCTAATTTCTTACTCATATTTAAGACACCTTGTAATAATATTGCTGCTTATTTTTACAAAACTAAAAATGTTAGCATTTTGTAGCTTTTGTGTTCATATGCAATGATCTGTGGTCCTATGATGACAGATCTTCACCTGGATGAGATGCATCTATTTCCAGATGTCAGTAGATAGGTTATTTATTTCTGCATTTCTCTTTTATTTATGATCTTTCTTTCTGCCTTTTTACTAGGTGCTGAAGCTAGTGTCTTTCATTTTGATTTAATTTGCAACGGGTAACATTCCATGAAATGTATCTAACCTGGTTCATTATAAAATTTCCACTTTTGCTACTGATTACACTGCACAGCCTTAACATTACAGAATGACTTGGCCATAATTGTGAATATTAAAAATACAACTATTGCGACTGTCATTTCAAAAATACCTATATAAAATTACAGTAATTATTGACATTGGTCTTTTTGTAGTGTATACACATTATTATAATTATATAAATCTTTTTAGTTTAATCCACAATTATATACATAATTAAGTTCATATTGGCAGATTACTATTGGCAACATTTGCCTCCGCTAACTCACTGCTTCACCACTGAAACCTTTATTTATGCATTTACCACCCCCAAGTCTTGATTTCCTACAATGCTTTTGTGTCAAAGTCTTTTGAGTCCAATCTACATAATCTCCAAACTCATCCAGAACTTCATTGCCTGGCTTCTGCTCCAAACTAAGTTCCACCCACCTATTACTACTGCCCTTGGTGACCTTTGCTGACACATCATTCCCCCAACACATTGATTTCAAAACCATCAACTTTATCTACAAATTGTTTAATAACCGCACTCCACTGTTTCTAAAACCTTCTCCCAGCTTCCCAGTTTCCACTCTCCACTTTAAGATAAGGCACTATCCCACATCACATAGTGATAGCTTTAAGTCTTATACAGCAACATTAAAAAATTACCTTGTGTAAGCTTTAATGTCTAAACTTTCCAGAAACCTAAGGCACAACCTGGCATTTGTTCTCTCTCAACTTAGCACATACGGGCATTTTAAATTATATAGTTTTTCAAGAAGTTGGGAACATAGGAGTTCCTAAGTTCCTGTTATGTAATTTTCTTTGTTCTTTTGGGGTTTTAGTTCAGACGGGCAAATTGGTTGGTGCAGGCTTGGAGGGTCGAAGGACCTGTTCCTGTGCTGTAATTTTCTTTGATCTTTGTTCTCTTTGAGTAGACGTAGGCCACTCGGCCCTTTGAGTCTGCTCCACCATTCGATAAGATCATTGTTAATCTATTTGAGGTTTCAACTCCACTTCCTCGTCTATCCCCCATAACTCTCGACTTCCTTGTTTATCAAAAATCTATCTAACTCTGCCTTGAATAAATTCAATGACCCATTGACTCCGCTGCTTTCTGGGGAACAGAATACTAATGACCCTTTGAGAGAGAAAAAATCCTCATCTCCGTTTTAAAAGGGAGAGCTATTATTCTTAAACTATGTTCCCTAATTCCAACCTCCCCCAGGAGAGGAAACATCCTTCTGGTATTGATCCTATCATGTCCGCTCAGGATTTCATATGTTTCAACCAGGTGTAACTTCTTATTTTTCTAAACTTCAAAGAGTATAGGCCCAACCTATTCAACCCATTCTTCATAAAATAAGCCCTTAATTCCAGGAACAAGTTGAGTGAACTTGCTTTGAACTGCTTTTAACACAATTACAGTCTTTTTAAGTAAGGAGACCAAAACTGTACACTACTCCAGATGTTGTCTCACCGAGGCTCTGTACAGCTGCAGTAAAGCTCCTCTACTTTTACATTCCATTCCCCTTCCAATAAACACCATTATTCAATTTGCCTTCCTAATCACTTGCTGCACCTGCATACCAACTTTTTGTGATTCATGTACCAGGACACTCAAATTCCTCTGTACCACGGGTTTCTGCAATCTCTCTCCATTTAAATAGTACACTGCTTTTCTATTCTTCCTGCTAAAGTGGACAAGCTCATTATATTCCATCTACCAAATTTTTGTTCACTCACTTAACTGCTCTATATCTCTTTGCAGATTGCTCCCTCCCCTTTATAACTTACTTTCCTACCTAACTTGGTATAATCTGCAAATTTAGCTGACATACATTCCTTCATACAAGTCATAGATTGGAAATAGTTGAGGCCCCAACACTATCCACTAGTTACAGCTTGATAACCCAAAAAAGACCCATTTATCCCTACTCTCTGCTTCCTGTTAGCTAAACAATCCTTTACGCAAATATGTGACACACTACACCATGTGATCTTGTATAGTAACCTTTGACTTGATGCCTTATCAAATGCCTTTTGGAAATCCAAGTGTAACATATCTACAGGTTCCCCTTTATCTTCTTTGTTTGTTAGCTCTTCAAGAAACCAATAAATTAGTTAAAGACCATTTCCCTTCACAATAAACATGTTGGGCAGGATTCTCTGATCTTGTCCGTGGCTGCCTTGCTGCAAGTGAGAACGGAGAATTTGGCGTTCCAGCCAAACTCCATTCACTTTCAGCAACACTGGAGAATCACAGCCATGAACAAGGACAGAGGTTTTCGGCAGTTAACTCTTAACCTTATTTAGCTATGGATGATGCATCCCTCTCAAAGAGTCTTTATTTTTCACTGGGACAAATTTTTGCTGAGAGTTATTACATACATCCTTGAAAGACTGCCACTGCATCTCTACTGTCCTATTTTTTGATCTAGTTTCTCAGTTTACATTAGCCAGCATTTACATTCAGATTTAAACTGCTAGCCTTAGACCCACACTTCTCTCCAAAATTAACATGAAATTCTATCATGTTATGATTGCAGTCACCTAAAGATTCCTTTATCGTGATATTGATTAATTACCAGGTCCAGAATAGCCTGCTCCATGGTGGGCTCTATAATGTGCTCCTCTAAGAAATTGTCCTATAAACACGCTATAAATTTGTTTTCTTGTCTTCCTTTGCCAATGTGATTCACTCAATCTACATAGAGGTTAAAGTCAGCCATGATTATTGTGGTACCTTTCTTACATGCCCATTTATTTTACTCTGTCCTGTAGTGTATCTACCGTTAAGGGGTCAATAAACTACTCCCTCAAGTGATAAGAACATAAGATCTCTTGCCTTTCCTGTTATCTCTACCCAACTGATTCTACATCTTGCTTTTTTGAGCTAAGGAACCTGTCACTAGTGGACTCATGAAATCTTTAATCAACAGATCTGTCCCACTACCTTTTCCTAGCTTCCTGTATTTTCAAAATGTCAAATACCGTTTGATATTCAGGTCCCAGCCTTGGCCACCTTGCAAACATGTCTCTACAATGGCAATCAGCTCGTAAGTATTTATTTCTATCCATGCTAATAATTCATCAATTGTGTTGAAAATTGCCTCGTATTCAGATACAGATGTGTTTAACTCTGCCTTTTTACCATTTTTGCAATCCACAGCCTTATGAAAGATTTTCAGAGGGTACATAGTGTACTTTTGTTGACAAATTGATAACAAGAAGGTATAGACTTTGAATTATAACAGGAAAAAATGGTCAATTAGATTATTTTCATACTGAGGGCTATTAATATCATTGGATATAGAGAAAGGAAAATGAAATCAGAATAAATAGCAACAGCTGAAAAATTAGTGCTGTCACAATTGAGAAGTTTAATTGAAGATTAGTTTGATAAAGCCCCACAACAGTAATGATAATATAATTGTTAAAGAAGCGAGTGTCTTTTGTGATTAGATGTAGTTATTAAGGATGTTCCTCAAAGTGGAACTGAGCTAACTCGAGACGATTCCAGGTTTGACCCATTACTGCATACTGCAGACAATACTTGCATTTATACAGAAACATTGCTGCCTCAAGTTTTGACCTCATTAGGGAGATGGACAAAGGAGAAAAAAAGAATTCGCCTTCCAGTTCCATGAGTATCCAGGTGACATAATGTTGCCCAAACCAGATTTTGCAAAGATTCATCATTTTCTTTTGTTATCTGAAATAACGTTAAACTACCTGACTGTATCTCTAATTTGAAGTGTTTTAACTGCTCAAATCATGTTTTTATATTAAAATGATACTATTATACGTGAAGAAGCTAGTGTATGTTTTTATTTTGGCTTTTGCAATTTGTGTGCTCCTCTTTACATTTGTGTCATTTTAGGAATCTCAAAGTCACGATTTCAAATCCTTGGTGGCCTGAAGAATTATTGCAAACTTGATGGTTGTTAGTTATTAAATCATTTTTAGCATTTATGCACATTCTGAGATCCCTTCTGTCACTAAATTTTTCCATCCACCTCCTACCATTTTTTTTATTTGATTTGATCCCACATTATTCTCCTTGGGCCTCAGGGTAGGAAGCTCCAGATCACAACAATGTCCATGAGCACTGTTTCCTTTGGCTGGCCCATGAAGAGACCTTATAGACCATTGCGAAAAAGGACCTTTCCCTGACTCATTATCCTCCTTTGCCACAAGCAGCCCAGACAGTCCCTGAAAACCAGAAATGTCAATTGTAAACACCAATTCAAGCTTGTGTTATAGGTTAGAGCTTTACATAGCTGAGAGACCATTTAAAAATTAAATATCTTGAATGCAATAATGTTTAGTAAGACTGCATGTTTCCTGTTTTTACATTTGAGGTACGAAAATGAGAATTTTTGACAGTTTATGCTTCTCATGACTATATTACTGATTTATCAGTAGCATTTTACAACATACGCAGATGTAAAACTCCCTTTAGTCTGTCCCGTGTTCTCAGTATCTCACCCCTTCTCCAGCACTGTGACGTTTTATCCCATTTCCCACACCCACCATCCTTAAGTTAGTCTGAGTGACATTGCTAATTTGGTGTTGAATTAAGGGTCACTGAATGATGAAGGCTCCTATTTATTAGGAACTGGACTGGGATTACCCAAAACACAGTAAGAAGTCTCACAACACCAGGTTAAAGTCCAACAGGTTTATTTGGTAGCAAAAGCCACTAGCTTTCGGAGCGCTGCTCCTTCGTCAGGTAAGTGGGAGTTCTGTTCACAAAACCCTGTTTACCCAGTCCAATGCCGGCATCTCCACATCATGATTACTCAAAACAGCCAAAGGAAAATTTCATCCCACAAACAGTGGTAAAAAACTAGTGTCTAACCTATTATGTCCTATCCATTAAGATAATGATTGTATCTATTGCTTTTTTAAAAATGTAAGACTTTTAGTATTTGGGAAATAAACCAGAATATCAATAAAATTAACTGGCAATAAATACCATTTATGTTAAAATTGTTAGAAGCGCTATAATGGTACAGATAAAGTATACAACGTTTTTCAGTAGATCTGCAGAACCTACCTAGGGATAATGAAAGTCTCACATTGGGCCTAAGAATTCAGAAGGAAAAACAGAATCCTAGAAATGTTATGGTGCAGAAAGAGGCCCTACAGCCCATTATGTCTATGCCAGCCCAAAATAAGCCACTTATTTTAATTCCAGTTTCCAGAACCTGGTCCATAGCCTTGCAGGTTCCAGCACTTAAGGTACAGATCAGGTCATCTTGTAAATGAATTGAACATTTCAGCCTTAGCCACCAATTCAGGCAGCGAATTCCAAACACCTGCCATCCTCTGGATGAAAAGGTTTTTTCCTCATGTCCCCTCTAATCCTTCTACCAATCACCTTAAATATGTCCCCTGGTAACTGAGCCCCTCATCTAGGGCCTGGCGATCAAAGGCATCCAAAGTCATTGACGAGAAGTTTAATGCCAGTTCTGGACACCAAACACAACTCAAGTAGGGGACAGATGGAGTAGCCCATTTTGATATCCCGTCCGAAAACAAGGCTGTTTCATCCAGTGATTTGTATAATATTTCCACTAGTATGCACACTTAGTACCTTAGCAGAACATGGAAGTCAAGGATAAGAAAAGTCCATTGAAGTTTACCCCTATATGGTTCAGCTCTCCTATGGGAACTTCTTTCTGAATATCTTATTTTACAAAGGTTGTATAGTCCATTGAAATTACTACAATCAGAGCTGCTGGGTTTGTATTTAAATTTATTCAATGCATGTGGTCCTCGCTGGCAAGGCTGGCATTTCTTGCCCAGCACTAATTGCTGTTGTGAGGGTGGTGGTGAGCTGCCTTCATGAACTGCAAGAAGTCTCACAACACCTGGTTAAAGTCCAACAGGTTTATTTGGTAGCACAAAAACTGAACTGCTGCAGTCCATATGGTGTACGTAAGCACTTAGTAGTTTTAGGGAGGGAATCCCATGTATCTGCTGCCCTTGTCCTTCTAGATGGTAATAGTCGTGGGTTTAGAAGTTGTTGTTTAAGGAGCCTTGGTGAGTTCCTGCAGTGGATGTTGTAGATGGTGCACACTGCTGTTACTGTGTGTCGGTGATGGAGAGAGTGAATGTTTGTGGATGGGGTGCCAAACAAGTGGGCTGCTTTATCCTGGATGGTATCAAACTTCTTGTGTTATTGGAACAGCACTCATCCAGGCAAGTGGAGAGTATTCCATTACAATCCTGACTTGTGTCTCTAGTAGATGATCGTCAGGCTTTGGGGAATCAAGAAGCAAGATATCAGCTATAATATTCCTCGCCTCTGACCTGCTCTTGTAGCCATAGTGTTTATATGGCTAGTCCAGTTTGCTTTCTGGTCAATGATAATCACCAGGCTATTGATAGTGGGAGATTCAGTGATGGTAATGCCACTGAATGTCAAACGGTGATGGTTAGATTCTCTCTTGTTGGAGATGGTCATTATGTGGCACAAATGTTACTTGCCAGTTGTCACCCCAAACCTCCAAAATTCCCAGGCCTTACTGCATTTGGACATGGATTACTTCAGTATCTGAGGAGTCACGAATGGTGCTGAGCGTTGTGTCCTGCGAACATCTTCTGACTTTATGATGGAAGGAAGTTCATTGATGGAACAGCTAAAGATGGTTGAGCCTAGGACACTACCCTGAGGACCTCCTGCAGTGTTGACCTGGAACAGAGATGACTGACCTCCAACAGCCATAACCATCTTCCTTTGTGCTCGGCATGCCTCTAGCCAGCAGAGAGTTTCCCCGATTCCCATTGGCTCCAGTTTCGCTAGAGCTCCTTGATGACACACTCTAAATCAAATACAGCTTGATGTCAAAGACAGTCACTTCCACCACCCCTCTGGAATTCTGCTCTTTTGTCCATGTTTGAATCAAGACCATAATGAGGGCAGGAGCTGTATACTGCTGGTGGAATCCAAACTGAGCATCAGTGAGCAGGTTATTGTTAAGCAAGTGCTGTTTGATAGCCAGTTTGCTGTCACCTACAAAGAGTACTCTAAGATCAGGAGGGCATTGTTCCTGGAATTTGCTATAATTAAAAATCTAAAAGGACTGTTGCCATCAGAAAAGGGTCTAAGTTTATTTAAGCCGAAATATTTTTGGAAATGTTTGAAACATTGTTAACCGTGTAAAGGCTTTTTTTGTGTTTTTTTTTATTCTAATAAATGCTTAACTAAATTGGTCTGAGAGTTACTAATGTTGACCAGATAAGTCCTCTTAATCCACAGATTGCAAAATCATTGTGACATCTGATTCAAGTTTCCCTTTGGGCACTTACTATCTGCAATCCCTAACAGGGGATAGGCAGGAAGTGGAGTTGAAGCCAAGTTCAATTTAGTCATGATTTTATTGAAGACAGAGCAAATTCGAGGGATCAAATGGCCTACTTAGAATCATAGAATCCCCATGGTGCAAAAGGAGGACATTCGGCCCATTAAGCCTGCACTGACAACAATCCCACCCAGGCCCTATTCCTATAAGCCCACATATTTACCCTGCTAGTTCCCTTGACACTAAGGGACAATTTAGCATAGCCTATCAACCTAACCTGCATATCTTTGGACTGTGGGAAGAAACTGAAGCACCTGGAGGAAACCCACGCAGACACTGGGAGGACATTTATAAACTCCACACAGACAGTGACCTGAGGCCAGAAATGAACCCAGGTCCCTGGTGCTGTGAGGCAGCAGCGCTACTTCTCTTCCAAATTCTTAAGTTAACATCATAAAAGACATTCCAAACACAATGCGTCACAGAACTTATTGAGAGTTCTTTAATCACCGGCAGAATTCTTTAGAGAGCTGCAGACCCCATTCTATTCTTCAACATCCTTCACAAAGGACACTTCTATCGACATTTGAATAGCAAGAGGAAAACACTGAGTTACCAACACAGAAAAGTGGAAGCCGAAAGTATCATACACCAGTTAAAAAGAAATCTCACAAATTCACGTCCAACTTTTATTTTTATTGAATGTGTCAAGGTCGGCCAGGTTTGGTTGCTGGACAAAAGGAAGATCTGATTTGGATGTGATACTGTCGTAGTCACATAGCTTACCAACATTCGCTGTTAAAAGGCCCCATAGAACTGGACTTCTGCAATAGATAGCCTTCAGGCGAGTACAGCAAAAGTTTAAAACAAAAGAAATACAATGATCATACTGATAAGTATGTTTGAGAGTTTAGTCTTTATCCACTGATCAATTTATGAAACCATGCTCCGATAAGAAGTTTCACCAGTGGCTGAGGCTATTCACCTCAAATGTTTCGCTTTATAATGATTAATTGACTCTACATACTTGGTATCAAAGCCAAGATGGAGTTATAATGAAATGTTTATTTTTACTCATCCAAAATTTACAAAGGATCTTTATTTTAATAGATTCGGTACAAGATGAATCATGTTCAGTGGATTCGCACAATGGAGACGGTTCCATCAGATGGGAAATGGAAAAACTGAAGTGTAACTAATTGTAAAATTTAATAGGCAAGTTCTGCTGTTAAAACATGTAAACCCTAATGGGAAATCAGGATAGTTAGGTATGAGATTTAAACAATTCCAGTTAAGAACTTCAGTATCACAGCCCTATACGTAGAGTTCTGGATACTTCAAAGTTCTGTAATTTAATCAAGTGATTTAGATTGTGTCATAAAGCAAAGTCCATGCAGGTGAAAGGACATTGAAACCAGGGATTGAGTTAAAGGAATCAATTCTCTTTCTTCCCACTGAAATGTTTAATAATATTTGCTACGGTCTCATAGCAACAGGATTCGGCATTGAGTTTATTCCTTTATTCAATTCAATTATGGCAGATCTACATCTTAACTCCATCTTGGCTTTGATACCCTACCAAAGAAAATCAATTGCAATATTGACGTATTTGATTCAACTAGCTTCAACAACCTTTTTGGGGGAGAGAGTCTCAATAAACTAATAAACACTTTCATAAATTGATCAGTGGATAAAGACCAAGTATGTAGAGTCAATTAATCTCAGCAGAGCTGATAATTTGGTGCCACAGTTGGTATCTATCATCTCTGGACTCAGAAGGAGAGCATTCAGCCAGCATCCGATCATTTTCAGGTACTCAAGAAACTCCAAGCGTACAGTCTCAAACTTCCCTTAAATGGTAAACAGTTTAGATTCACAGATGAGAAGTAACTTGAGGGTGAAACACATAATGGAAACATGACTGTATGAGTCAAGGAGATGGCGGCATTGTGCTAATGTCACTGGACAAGTGATCCAGAGGTCCAGACAAATATTCTGCGGACATGGTTTTAAATCTCATGACACCAGCTGGTGGAATTTAAATTCATTAATCAGGAAGGTAAAGCTAGTCTCAGTAATGGGGACCATGATAACTATCATTCATTGTTGTAAAAATCCATCTCGTTCACTAATGTCCTTTAGTGAAGGAAACCTGGTCATGTCCAATGTGGTTGACTCTTAATTATCCTCAAGCTACTCCGTTCAAGGGCAATTAGGGATGGGCAAAAATGCTGGTCTTGCCAGTGATGCCCACATCCCGTTAAAGAATAAAGGGGAAAATACCATGTTCACAAGAGGAGACAGTGTCAACACTTCAAACTGAAGTGCTGAAATTTATGATTGTCATTCAAATTAATGATCACACGATTCACAGGCACGCGAAGGAAGTAAGTTTGCAATTTCTGCTAAAATTCTACTAAGGCATGAACAACATTAACAAGGTGTCATAAATAAGTCACCGGAAGTATTTTTGTCAGGAAATGTAGGATGATTTTTAAAAATTCATTTACGGGATCTGGGCAGCGCTAGCTAGGCCAGCATCGAGTGTCCATCTCTAAATGCCCTTGTGGAGATGGTAGTGAGTTGCTTTCTTGAACCACTGCAGCACCTGTGGGTACACCCACAGGGAGGGAGTTCCAGGATTTTGACCCAGCAACAATGAAGGAACAACAATCTATTTCCAAGTCAAGGTGGTGAGTGATTTAAAGGGGAACTTCCAGGTAATGGTACTCCCTTGCACCTGCTGCCCTTGTCCTTCTAGATTGTAGCAGTCATAGGTTTGGAAGGTGCTGCCCAAGAAGCCTTGGGGAATTCCTAATGCAACTTGTAATGGTACACATTACTGCTACTGTGCATTGGTGGTGGTGGGAGCGAATGTTTGTGGAAGGAGTGCCATTTAAATGTTCAATCCATCCATTTGTCCTGGATGGTATCAAACATCTTGACAGTTTGTTGGAGCTGCACTCATCCAAGAATGTGGAGAGTATTCCATCACACCCTGACTTGCGCTTTGTAGATGGTGGACAGGCTTTGGGGAGTCAGGAGGTGACTGCAGGATTCCTAGTTTCTGACCTGCTTTTGTAGATACAGTATTAATGTGGCTAGTCCAGTTCCGTTTCTGGTTAACGGTAACCCCCAGGCTGTTGATAGTGGGGGGATTCAGTGATGGTAATACCATTGAATGTCAAGGGCGATAGTCAGATTCTCTCATACTGGGGATGGTCATTGGCTGGCACTTGTGTGGCGCAAGTATTACTTGCCACTTATCAGCCCAAGTCTGGATATTGTCCAGGTCTTGCTGCATTTGAGCATGGACTGCTTCAGCATCTGAAGAGTTGCGAATGATACAGAACATTGTGCAGTCATCCACGAAAATCCCCACTTCTGACCTTATGATGGAAGCAGCTGAAGAAGGTTGGGTCGAGGTCACTACCCTGAGGTGGAAGAATTTACAAGGAACAGACTTGAAAAATCCAAAAACAATCAATATATAAAAATATTATTTTTTTCCAGCCAAACATTGTATATTTAAGGATCTATATCAAGGGGAGTTCATCAGCTTGCTGTTTTGACTTATAATGTATACCATTAATAATTTTTCTAACGCACGCTAGTAGTTCAGAAAAAATTTAGTCAAATTTGTGAATGAGAGAACTACTTTTCCCCACTCAATATTCCTCATCCTTCCGCCTCCTGATTTTTCATCAGTAAGGGAATCAAGGGTTATGGGATAAGACGGGAAAGTGAAGTTGAGGATTAACATATCAGATCAGTCGTGATCTCATTGAATGTTGCAGCAGATCCGATGGGCTGAATGCCCTCCTTCTGCTCTTATCTTTAATGGTCTCCTCGCTTGAAGATGTTGATTCAAGCTAAGTAACTGCTCTATGATCATCCAAATGGACATTCTTCAAATCTGAACTGAAACAGGAAGCCATCATGGCCAAGATTGCTCAAATTCGTCCAGAGGTCATTAGACTAGCAATTCTGACCCATTTTCCTGCCTGCTGTTCAGCAAATTGTAAGAACGATTGTAAACATTTGGATGTAGATTTGCTTCTTTTAAGTGTAAAAGGAATGATTTGTCTCAAATGCACTAAGATGGATTTCTGTATCTCATCCTATCTTGAATACCACATCAATGGAAGCATTTGGATTTGGTATATTTTATCTGTAAAGATTAGTCTTTAAGGATCACTGATCTCCACCACAAACTCTGTGCAGTAGTCACTGATACTGCCTCTCTCCTTCAATGCAGACTGAAGCAGAGCATTCATAACTTCAGTGGTCTATTTGATCCTTACCTGAGCTTCTGGCCCCATATTCTCTCCATGACCAGGACCCCCTACTTCCACCTCTTCAATATTTCCTATCTATTGCTGAAAGCCTCATCCATGATGTGGAGATGCCAGCGTTGGATTGGGGTGGGCACAGTAAGAAGTCTCACAACACTAGGTTAAAGCCCAACAGATTTATTTGGAATCACGAGCTTTCGGAGCACTGCTCCTTCATTACCTGATGAAGGAACAGCGCTCTGAAAGCTCATAATCCATGAGGGTGTGGACTGGACCTCGGTTTAATGTCTGTTCCAAAACATGGCATATCCAACATTTGATTTGATTTGATTTATTATTGTCACATGTATTAGTATACAGTGAAAAGTATTGTTTCCTACACGCTATACAGACAAAGCATACCGTTCACAGAGAAGGAAAGGAGAGTGCAGAATGTAGTGTTAGTCATAGCTAGGATGTGGAGAAAGATCAAGTTAGTGCAATGTAGGTCCATTCAAAAGTCTGATGGCAGCAGGGAAGAAGCTGTTCTTGAGTCGATTGGTACGTGACCTCAGACTTCTATATCAGTGCCAAAGCACTCTCTCAGCTGCGTACTGGAGCATCAGCCATGATTTTGTTAATGCTCAAGACTTGAACCCAGAACGTTGTGACTCAGGGAAAAGTGTGTTACCCATCCCTAACAACCCTTGAACTTGCTCGGTCCTTGCACAGGGCAATCTAAGAGTCAACCACATTTCTGTGGGTCTGGGGTCTTAAACCAGGCTAGGTAAGGACATTAGTCAACCAGTTTTTTTTAATGATGGTGATAACTGAGACAAGTTTTATATTCCAGATTTATTAACAGTGGCACAATGGTTAGCACTGCTGCCTCACAGCGCCAGGGACCCGGCTTCAATTCCAGCCTCAGGTCACTGTCTGTGTGGAGTTTGCACGTTCTCCCCGTGTCTGTGTGGGTTTCCTCTGAGTGTTCCACTTTTCTCCCATACCCCAAAGATGTGGAGGTTAGGTTGATTGGCCATGCTAAATTGATCCTAGTGTCAGGGGATTAGCAGAGGAAATATGTGGGATTACGGGAATAAGGCCTGGATGGGACTGTGATGGGTGCAGTCTCAATGGGCTGAATGGCCTGCTTTTACACTGTAAGGATTCTATGACTCGGGGATTTTCACAGTAACTTCATTGCAGTGTTAATGTAAAGCCTACTTGTGACAATAAATAAACTTTTAAAAGATGTGCTGGATTGGTTGATTGGCCATGCTAAATTGACCCTAGTGTTAAATTCTACCAGTTGCAATTTGAACCCATGTCCCCAGGGCATTAGCTCTGGATTAGTAGTATAGAGATACAACCAGCTCTCTTTCCCCCACATCTTTGAGAGCCTTCCAATCTGAATTTGAGCATGAACCTTGGGAATAATGGTCCTCTTCTTCTGTGTTTAGGAATGTTTACCTTTGAAGAACTTTCCTCTGTGAGTAAAGCCCCTCCATCCTTCCGGATCTTCAAGCCCTGGTGGGACACCTTCATGGACTATTTGGCGATCACCATGCTGATGATCGCGGTGTTTGGGGGCACCACCCAGATCTACAAAGACAAGACGGTGTGCCTGCCCATCATGGATGACCTCGGCGAGCGCAAGTACTCCAGCTTCGAGGCCAACTCGAGCAATGTGACCCACCGGGGGGCCACGTACCCGGACTCGGCCAGGCTGTCGCACTCGGAGGTGGTGTACGCCGTCACCGAGGGCAAGACCAACCTGGACATCCAGCAGTACCGCTTCGTCAACCGCGCCTGCTACTTCCACGCCGTGCCCTGGTTCCCCAAATACTTCTCCTACGTCATCCTGGTGCACACGGTGGCGCTGATGATCTGCAGCAACTTCTGGTTCCGCTACCCCAAGACCAGCTCCAAGATGGAGCACCTCATCTTCATCCTGGAGAAGTGCTTCGAGTCGCCGTGGACCTCGGACGTGCTGTCGCTGGCGGTCACCGAGCAGCAGAGCAGCGACACCAACGTGCGGCTGCAGGAGAAGCGCAAGAGCGCTCCGGCCCCCTTCAAGCCCGTGTCGCCGGGCATCCGAGACTCCAGCAAGGGGGCGACCCGCACCAACCCGGTCATCCAGCGGCAGAACGAGCTGCTGGACAAGAAGGACTGGGAGAGGGCCAAGGCGCTGTTCGAGAAGGTGAAGACGTTCAAGCTACACGTGGAGCAGGAGGACACCATCTACAGACTGTACGTGGGCCAGTTGTTGCTGAAAACTCTGCAGTGTTTCATTGTGCTGGGTTACTTCGCCGTCTTTGTCCAGGTGGTGACCTTCGATATCATCTGCCGGCCGGGCAGGGAGTCGGTGATTGGTTACGGGGTGTTTATTTGTACCTTCAGCATTGCCTTGTTGCTGAGGAGGTTGCTGCTGCTCTACCTCTGCCTGGTGGGCGTCTATGTCCTGCTGTGCATCCGCACCCTCATCTGGATCCTCCGCACCCCCCTCAAGCAGTACTCCTTCGAGAAGCGGGAGAACCAGCTCAGCGACATCCCCAACGTCAAGAACGACTTCGCCTTCCTGCTGCACCTGATCGACCAGTACGACCCCCTCTACTGCAAACACTTCTCCACCTTCCTGTCCGAGACCAGCGAGAGGAAACTCAAGCTGCTCAGCCTCAACAGCGACTGGACCCCGGAGAAGGTCCGCCAGCAACTCATCCGAGGCACCAAGGACCAACTGGAGCTCCACCTCTTCATGCTGACTGGCATCCCCGAGGCTGTCTATGATGTGACCGAGATCCAGTCTGTCAAGATGGAGCTGTGCAGGGGCATCAATATCAGCACCAAGGTCACCCAGCTTGTCCACCTGGAGGAACTGTCCATTGTCAACAGTGTTGTCACCATCAAGCCGGCCGCTTTGTTCTTCCTGAGCAACCAGTTACACTCCCTCTCGGTCACCTTTTCCAACGACGAGGAGATCCCCGACTGGATCGGCAAGCTGACCAAACTGAGGGCCCTCTACCTAATCGGGAATGTCAACGCCGACGACAAGAGGCTGGAGCTGGAATTCCTCAAGGAGCTTCGCTACCTGCGGATCCTGCAGATCAACAGCAACCTGCTGAAGATCCCATTCAATGTGCTGTACGTGGCGCCTCACCTGGTGGAGCTCTCCATCCTCAACAACAAGCACAAGCTGGAGATGATACACAACCTGGGCAGCATGCTCAACCTGGCCCGCCTGGACCTGCAGAACTGTGACCTGGAGACCATCCCACTTGGCATCTTCAGCCTCTCCAACCTGCAGGAGCTCAGCTTCCAGGGCAACGAGCTGTCCGCCATCGACGAAATCGAGAACCTGCGGCGTCTACGCAAGTTGTCCTCCCTGAATCTCAGCTTCAACAGAATCAAGTCCATCCCCGACTCCTTCAGTTTCATCAGCAACCTGGAGCACTTCAATGTGTCAAACAATCAGATCGAGACGCTGCCAAACAGCATGTTCACTGTGCAGAAGCTGCAACATCTGGACATGAGCTCCAACCACCTGGTGGCCATCCCCCCATCCATTAAATACCTCAAAAACCTTAAATACCTGGACTTGAGCTCCAACAAGTTGGAGACCTTGCCAGATGAGCTGTTCCAGTGTAAGAAGCTCAAAACTCTGAAGCTGAACAATAATCTACTCACATCCCTCAGTGGTAAGATCCAGCAATGCTCCCAACTTTCAAGACTGGAACTCAAAACCAACCCGCTGGATGAGCTCCCAGTGGAGATCACACACTGCAGCAAGTTGAAACAGAGTGGCCTGATCTTGGACGAATATTTGTTTGAGGCACTTCCTATGCAAATCAAAATAAGCATGAGTGCCAACCCTGAACCTCCTGCTGAGATCAGGCTAATAATGCCCAACAATATGTCACACCCTGACATGGAACATAATGTTTAGAATCAGGAATGTGATCAAACCAAAGATTCCTTAAACCCCGCCCCCCCCCCCAATAAACAGCTCGGAATTCTGGAAATGTCTCAGAATGCAAACTGGACTAAGATTAAAGATTACTGCATTTTATTATGTGTGAACAGAACATGCCCATCAGTGTGGTTGTGGCTGTCAAGTCTCGACTAATACAAAAAGTCAACAATTTTTATTTTCTGTATATTAAACAGCACGTGTGAAAGTATTATAAAACCACATGTACAAATCGGAACTCATTAATTTGCCATTGGTGAAAGCCTGAAATAAAATTATTCCTGGATCATTTTTGGTTATACAAGATCATCACACTTGAACCAATACAACAATCCTAATAAAATGAAAAATAAAACAAGTGTTTCCACTGGTTTTGGGCTATAATTTGCATTTAACCGCACATTTTAGATTATTTAAATTAGCATTAAGCTGTCCAGATTCCATACAAAGTGATGTCTGCTTTACAATGGTGTCACAACTATGAGATCAATCAGGATTCCGATCCTAACCTCACTCCTCAGGTGGGTGACATGAGACTCGTACAGGAAACACTCTTACAGCGAGTTGGGTTTCACGCTGTATCAGGCACAACTGCAGTGCAGCATTGCACTGGATTTAAGAGGTTAAAGGATTCATGCCACTGTTCTCAAAACATTTACAATTTAACAGACCCAGAGGAGAGTTCTGTGCAGCACTAATGTATAGAGATCATCATTAAGAAGGAAAAATGCCTTCTTTTTTGTGACTAGTATGGAACATTCTTTGTTCCAGTCCCTACTCAGGCCCCTTCCCTCATTTCCTTTTCCAATTCTTTGATGATTGTATTCGTGAAATTTCCTGCTTGCTCTGTCTCCCAACTGGAAAATTTCATTGACTTTGCTTCCAATTTCAAACCTTCCCTTGCTTTCAAGTGGTCTATCTCTGATTCTTCCCTTCCTTGGCTTCTCAGCCTGTCCTGAAAAATGGAGATGCCGGCGTTGGACTGGGGTAAACACCGTAAGAAGTCTCACAATACCAGGTTAAAGTCCAACAGGACTTGTGCTACCAAATAAACCTGTTGGACTTTAACCTGGTGTTGTGAGACTTCTTACTGAAAAATAGAGACAGTCAATATTCATTATAAACTCACTGACTCCCATAGCTGCCTCAACTACACTTCCTCACATCCTGATTCCTGTTAGGGTTCAATTCCATTGTGTTGAGTTTCTTTCTCTCTAACATGGGGAGATGAAGGCCTAGTGGTATTATCGCTCAACTATTAATCCAGAATCTCAGCTGATGTTCTGGAGTGCAGATGGTGGAATTTGAATTCAATAAAAAAATCTGGAATTAAGAATTGACTGATGACCATGAAGCCATTGTCAATTGTCGGAAAACTCCATCTGGTTCACTAATGTCATTTGGGGAAGGAAATCTGCTGTCCTTACCTGGTCTGGCCTACATGTGACTCCAGAGCCCACAGCAATGTGGTTGACTCTCAACTGCCCTTGGGCAACTAGGGATGGGCTATAAATGCTGGCCAGCCAGTGACACCCATATCCCAGAAATGAATGTTAAAAAAAACATCTGGACAAAGCAACCTTCCGCACTTGTGCTTTGTCCTCAGCTGAGAATTCCCACCATCGGCATTGCTGATGCCCTCAACAAGTCCATTCTATTTCATGCATTTCTCTCCACCCTTTCCTCATCTTTCCAGATCCACGATAGGGTTCCCATGTGCTCACCAGCCTCCATACTTAACAGATCATTCTCCGTCATTGCTATTGTTGTCTGGAAAATTAGACACTTTGACCAGTTTGCACTAAAACTCGTTTACCCAGGTGCTCTTACTGGTGAGACAAACAAAGGACAAGAGTTGATTCATGGTTATACTTAAATAAGCTTCATCTTTATTGCAATACTTTTGGTACCAAACTTCAACAAAACATCTTCATTAGTGAAACTTCTTTAACTTAACCGAACACTACTCTAGCACATTTATCTGAGACCTGGATACTACCCATGAGGTTGAACTGGCCAGGCTCGCTCCACTGGGTACAAATCTTGGTCTTGGGTATTTGCTGAGTTCCAAACTCAGGGTCTTCCACGTGGCGAAAGTTAGTCTCAGTCTCTGCCGATTCTTTGCTGGATCCTTGCTGCGCCTCTGCTGCCGACACCTGAGTATACGCTGGGGTGGCCTCCAGGTGTCTCTTCTTATCCCTACCATCTTTGTGCCTTTCTGGAAGGTTCTCTGGCTTCCAGCCAATTAGATTGGCAGGCACGGATCGCAGCACCTAATGGATTGCTGATTCCATATATGAAAGACAGCAGAGACCCCTAGGTGTCCAACCTTTTCCATATAAGATAACAGCAGTATTCCGAGGTGCTACAGAGTGTGGCCAGAACTGGGGAATACACAAATATTGTCCTTATTTGGTCAGGGCTGAGCACTTCTGGTTCCAGCTTCCAGGATGTCCAGACTTGCCCTTTCTCACCTCTGACCTGCCTTTGTGTGTGTGTATTATCCTTGGCCTGTCTGAATTCCCATCAGGTCTGGCTGCTTTTTAATGTAGATTGTCCACTTCTCTATCTGGCCTAGCTGTTCAGGCTGTGGGTCACTTGGCTATACCATGGATGCCACCATCAAATGCATCTTCCCCATCACTCCTGAAAGACTATTTCCTCCACATTATCCTGGTCCACTCCTCAATTACCTTGATAACTCCGCTTCTCCCCATGGGACCTTTCCATGCAAGCACAGGAGAGGCAACATCCATTCTTTCTCCTTCCATCTCCACACCATAGAATCCCTACAGAGCAGTACATATTTACCCTGCCAATCCCCTGACACTAGGGTCGACTCAGCATGGCCAATCAACCTAACCCGCACATCTTTGGAGTGTGGGAGGAAACTGGAGCACCCGGAGGAAATTCACGAAGACATGGGGAGAATGCGCAAACTCCACACAGACAGTGACCGAGGCTGGTATTGAACCCGGGTCCTTGGCGCTGTGAGCTGACAGTGCTAATCACCGTGCCACTGCGCCACCATCAATAGCTCCAGACATACTTTCCAGGCAAAGCAGTAATTTACTTGCACTTCTTTCCTATTCTGGAGTGGCACGGTGGCACAGTGGTTAGCACTGTTGCCTCACAGCGCCAGGGACCTGGGTTTGATTCCTGGCTTGGGTCACTGTCTGTGTGGAGTTTGCATGTTCTCCCTGTGTCTGCATGGGTTTCCTCCGGGTGCTCCAGTTTACTCCCACAGTCCAAAGATGTGCGGGTTAGGTGGATTGGCCACACTAAATTGCCCCTTAGTGTCAGAGCGACCAGCTAGGGTAAATATTTGGGGATGGGGCGTGGATGAGATTGTGGTCGGTGCAGATTCAATGGGCCAAATGGCCTCCTTCTGTGGGGATTCTATGATACTATTTAATATAATATATTTGCTGTTTACAATATGGTCTCCTCTATATTGGAGAGGCCAAATGCAGATGGGGTGACTGCTTTGTGGAACGTCTCTGTTCAGTCCATAAACATGACTCCAAGATTCCAGTCGCAGCTCATTTTAATTCTCTGCTGTGCTGCTGCTCTGTTTTGATCTGCTACAATGTTCCACTGAAGAGCTCAAAGAACAGCACCTCCTCTTTTAACTGAGCACTTTACAACCTTCCAGAACACAATGTTGAGTTCAACCATTTTAGATCTGGGTGCTCCGGTTTCCTCCCACATTCTGAAAGACGTGCTGGTTAGGTGCATTGACCCGAATAGGCGCCGGACTGTGGCGACTAGTAACTTCATTGCAGTGTTATTGTAAGCCTTACTTGTGACTAATAAATAAACTTTAACTTTTACTTTAAGATCGTAACTAAACTTTTAGTTAACTTTTTGTTTCATTTTTCTTTGCTGAAATGGGTGAAAAGGGCACCTTGGGAAATGAGTTTTGGTGCAAACTGGTCAAAGTGTCTAATTTTCCAGACAACAGAAATGGCAGAGAATGATCTGTTAAGTATGGAGGCTGGTGAGCACATGAGAACCCTATCGTGGATCTGGAAAGGTGGGGAAAGGATGGAGAGAAATGCATGAAATAAAATGGACTTGCTGAGGGCAGCCATGATGGTGGGAATTCTCCATTTTTTCACTCGCTCCTTTTTTATTTTCTTTATTTTGTGTTTGGACAGCAGCTGTTCAAGATCCTGCCATTCACGCCTCCTCTTGACACAGTGGGCTGAATTTTAATTTAGTTAAAAGTCTGGAAAACCACAGGGTCCCAAGTCCACAGTGTGTTGGAAACCATTACCTGACAAATAATTACTGTCCAGTTAAGGATGGCGGGGTGAGCCAATACGAAGTCTGCTGTTGTAGGTAAGGAACGTGGCATTGCCCTCACACTTAGTGTTCCAACTTTGATTCATCTCAACTAAGGTTTATGGGGTTCACCTGTTTGCAAAACCTCTCAGTCGTAAACCACACCAGGTTCTAGAGACGTAACAATATGACAAGAATGAACACTTTAAAAGGTGAATTCAGAAAGTTTATTAAATATTAAAAATGTAACAAGTCAGAAAGATTAAAAGCAACATGTCAATTAACAGCAATTAGCAGTAATTACTAGTAAGAGGACATTAACATTAACAATTGAACAGACTTCTTTCTCACCATCCTTCTCAGACCAGGACATGAAATAATGGCTCTGAAAATGTGGATAAAATGTAAAACCAAAACCTCTCTATGAATATCTGCCTCTCTCCACCTAAAATGTCTTCTTGAGCCCCTATTTTATACCTTAAAGATGTTAAAAGCCCACCTTAGGCAATTATTGGAAAATAATCAGTTGGCCTACAACTTGTCAATAATGAGAGTTAGCCAATTGGTCTTTAGCTAATTATGCATGTTTTCTTAGCTTTAAGACAATGTTTTCGCTTAAGCTATATAGAACATAGAACATTACAGCGCAGTACAGGCCCTTCGGCCCTCGATGTTGCGCCGACCAGTGGTACCAATCTAAAGCCCCTCTAATCTACACTATTCCAATATCATCCATATGTTTATCCAATAACCATTTGAATGCTCTTAAGGTTGACGAGTCCACTACTGCTGCAGGCAGGGCATTCCACGCCCTTACTACTCTCTGAGTAAAGAACCTACCTCTAACATCTGTCCTATATCTCTCACCCCTCAATTTAAAGCTATGTCCCCTCATGCTAGCCAACACCATCCGAGGAAAAAGGCTCTCACTATCCACCCTATCTAATTCTCTGATCATCTTGTATGTCTCTATTAAGTCACCTCTTAACCTTCTTCTCTCTAACATCAAGCCCCTCAGCCTTTCCTCATACGATTTTTCCATCATACCAGGCAACATTCTGGTAAATCTCCTCTGCACCCTTTCCAACACTTCCACATCTTTCCTATAATACGGCGACCAGAACTGTACGCAATACTCCAAATGCGGCTGCACCAGAGCTTTGTATCTCTTGAGTTAGCCTGAGCGTTGATCAATAATTGGTTAACACAGCTGTCTGTCATTTAAAGTTGAGGCATCTTGAATAGGGGCCTATTAATTCCATCCATCAAGGTAAATAAGTTATATTATCTTTTTCTTCCTTGTCCATCTGTGAAGGATGCATCTTATAATTCCCACGGCATTTTAAGAATCTGTCTTAATAATCAAGTATTAACAATGTGTTTATAGTTATGTTGCAGCTGTCCTAACATATTCATTAATAAATTACTTATTTTTGAATTTTCTCACAACTAAGGCTGTATATTTAACTAATCTGGCCGGTTTCCACAAATGCAGGTTTATTTTTTTTAAATAAAAGCAAATTACTGCGGGTGCTGGAATCTGAAACCAAAAGAGAAAACGCTGGAAAATCTCAGCAGGTCTGGCAGCGTCTGTAAGGAGAGAAAAGAGCTGACGTTTCGAGTCCAGATGACCCTTTGTTAAAGCTAAAAGGCATAGAAAGTGGGAGATATTTATACTGCAGGGGACTTGAAACATCTGTGGACAGCTATTAGCAGTCTTTTCCCCTGGTTTCTGTGGCTATGACTCATTCCCTCCCCCCTGCAGTATAAATATCTCCCACTTTCTTTGCCTTTTAGCTTTGACAAAGGGTCATCTGGACTCAAAACGTCAGCTCTTTTCTCTCCTCACCGATGCTGCCAGACCTGCTGAGATTTTCCAACGTTGTCTCTTTTATTTTCTTTAAATGGCTTTTGTTAATTTAGCACAAAATGCTTAATAACGTATTAATTTAGACTGCAAAATGATAGTCACACCAAAACTATTGATTTCAAAACTACCAACGCCAGATCATCCACAGCTGCAGGTCCAGCATTGTGGATCAGGAATCCCTTCACAGGGTGGGTTGTGGCTGTTTGCCATGGGCACCAGGGTAGTGGGGAGATTCTGGAGTTCTGAACCTTTGGTTTCTCAGCAGGAAGCTGCCTCCTTTCACTGGCTGCGTTTTGGCCACACTGTGGGACCTGCAAGCCAACTGGAAAATCCCATTCAGCATGGGACAGACCCCTTACTAGGCCTATTAACTATCTCCAGCCAAAACAGAAAATGCTGGAAAATCTCAGTAGGTCTGGCAGCATCTGTAAGGAGAGAAAACAGCCGATGTTTCGAGTCCAGATGGCCCTTTGTCAAAGCTAAACGGCATAGAAACTATCTTTTATATTTAGAAATATTTCGTTTATATTAACTATCTCAATTGACTACCTGCCACTTGCTGGTGGGTTCCAACCCAGCCTTCTCGAAAGTGGCTCGGGGGTGGGATGCTGTCTGCAAATTGGTGCGCCACTTCAAAGTTCTGGGCCAGTCCGCCTCTAATCCAGCTCCCGTTGGCCTTTCAGAAATCCTGCCAACCTTTACATGTCCCATTAGCACTCACTTTGGCCTTGCACCATAAAATCTTTTGCCTTTTAATCTCTCCTGCCCTCCATCCTATCTGAGATGTTCTCTTTTTTTGTCCTACTCCCAACTTCTCTCCTTTCACCTGCACAAAACCTATGACTTTTTCCAACTTTTCCCAGTTCCGATGAACGATCACAAAATGCCAACTCCGTTTTTCTCTCCACAGATGCTGCCAGATCTGCTGAGTATTTCCAGCATTTTTTTGTTTATATCTCAGATTTCCAGAATCTGCTTTTGTATTATATATGAGGCACTCCCTCACTTCAACAGTGCTATGGTCCACATGTTGGGTATCTGTAGTACATTCTGTTTCTCAGTAGTACAGCAAATGTATCCATTGCATCATTTAGGAACCTCTTTATGTCTGAAATTATTTAACACATCTGCTTTTTCAGTTGTACAAAGTCATATTTCAAAATAAGCAATTCCAAGCTTATTTTGTTAAAATAACAGCAGAGCTCCTAGGACCATAGAATCCAACAGTGCAGAAGGAGGCCATTCGGCCCATTGAGTCTGCACCGACCACAATCCCACCCAGGACCTATTCCCACAGCCCCATACATTTACCCTAGTTAGTCCCCCTGACACTAAGGGACAATTTAGCATAGCCAATCCACCTAACCCGCACATCTTTACACTGTGAGAGGAAACTGGAGCACCCGGAGGCAGACACGGGGAAAATGTGAAAACTCCACACAGACAGTGATCCAAGTCAGGAATCGAACCCGGGTCCCTGGCAGCAGTGCTAACCATTGTGCCGCTCCTGCACACTCATGTTACCATGTGCGTCTGGCCTGTCCATTTTAGACCACGGATTATCATTAATCAAATGCTTTCCACAGAGAAGTGGTCTAAATAAGAAAGTCCAAAAAGCAATATCTGCTTGATTGAGAGCAATTTTAACCACTTGTAAAATTTGGGTCAAGAAGAACCCATCACAAAACATCCCTCCCACTCTCCCCCCCTTCTCTTATGGTTTTTGGTACATTGGACACAATATTACACATTGAATTGGGATATTTGCAACTGCGAAGGGCATGTACGAAGCTCAAGACATCATATATTCGAGGAATAGATGACAGTCCAGCTCTGTGATAGGCCATACCTATCAGGTTTTGTGACTGAGTTTGACTGAATGTGGAGGAATTGGAATGTCGAAGACAATCAAAAGTTCAAAATTCGGCATCATCAATAGAAACATTCTAAATCTAACCATTTGCTAAGAACTCCATCAATATTTCTTAGGTGCTCAGTCAAGTTATAAAACAGTTTGAACATGTGCTATTCATTCTGCAATTTTAAATGATCTTACATTATCTTTGAGTTGTAAAAGACAAATTCTGATGTTTACTCGTAAAGCTATCCATTTACATTTAGTCCAGTCCAAACTCCTGTCTCGAGTAAGTAGAAATAATTGTTTCCGAACTAATTAAGCTCTCTTTATTAATCGGCCTCTACCTTTGAAGAATATTTTAATTCTGTATTCATGATTTGGTATTTTTATATGTAGCTAGTAAATAAGTTGTACAGCTTGTGTGTGATCAGTTACTGTGGGTTGGTTACCTTTACACATTTTTGCCTGTTTCTATTCATGCTATCACAGCTGCCTCTGCCCTGTTCTCACCGCAACATCCTTTTGATGCTTTCTGGCAAGAGTTATGGGGCAGGATTTTCTGTTGGGATTGGGATCCTGTCATCAGGACCATTCCGCATCCTGACCTCGCTCCTTTTGATTTGATATGGTTTATTATTGTTACATGAATTGGGATACAGTGAAAAGTATTGTTTCTTGCGTGCCATACAGACAAAACATACCATTCATAGAGTACATGGGGAGAAGGAAAGGAGAGGGTGCAGGATATAGTGTTACAGTCATAACTAGGGTGTAGAGAAAAATCAGCTTAATATAAGGCAGGTCCATTCAAAAGTCTGATGGCAGCAGGGAAGAAGCTGTTCTTGAGTCGGTTGGTACGTGATCTCAGACTTTTATATCTTTTTCCCAATGGAAGAAGCTAGAAGAGAGAATGTCCAGGATCCTTGATTATGCTGACTGCTTTTCCGAGGCAGCAGGAAGTGTAGATGGAGTCAATGGATGGGAGGCTTGTTCACGTGATGGACTGGCTTTGTTCACAACCCTTTGTAATTTCTTGTGGTCTTGGACAAAGCAGAAGCCATACCAAGCTGTGATACAACCAGAGAGAATGTTTTCCATGGCGCACCTGTAAAGGTTGGTGAGAGTTGTAGTGGACATGCCAAATTTCCTTAGCCTCCTGAGAAAGTAGAGGTGTTGGTAGGCTTTCTTAACTAAACCTTCGGCATGGGGAGACCAGGACAGGTTGTTGGTGATTTGGACACTTAGAAACGTGAAGCTCTCGACCATTTCAACGTCGTCTTTGTTGATGTAGACAGGGATGTGTCCTGAAGTCGATGACTATCTCCTTCATTTTACTGACATTGAGGGAGTGATTATTGTCGTCGTAATAAGGGGAGAAGCAGTCATGAGTTGTGATTTCTCTGGGGGATGGTCCTAATTGGCTGGAAGATATTTTGAGGTCAATTAATGGCGGCAGTGGTGGGATGCTGGAAGTCTGAACCTGATTGAAAGAGAGACACTAGGCATTATTGTGGCAGCCATCCTGCACTGCAATGGAAGACAGGAGCAGGAGAGGCAGAGGCCAGGAACCTGTGACAGGGTGGCACTAGGATTGAGTAATGCTGGCTTTCAAGTAATGCTGGAGGCTGTGTGGGCAGGGCAAGTGGTCTACTTGCCGGAGAGTGGCAGGAAAGGTTCACCAACCAAACCCAACAGGTCTGGCTGGAGGTGGCAAAGCGGGTGAGCAGCTGCAGTGATTTTGATTTGATTTGATTTATTATTCTCACATGTATTAACATACAGTGAAAAGTATTGTTTCTTGGGCGCTATACAGACAAAACATACTGTTCATAAAGAAGGAAACGAGAGAGTGCAGAATGTAGTGTTACAGTCATAGCTAGGGTGTAGAGAAAGATCAACTTAATACAAGGTAGGTCCATTCAAAAGTCTGACAGCGGCAGGGAAGAAGCTGTTTTTTAGTCGGTTGGTACGTGACCTCAGATTTTTGTATCTTTTTCCCGAAGGAAGAAGGTGGAAGAGAGAATATCTGGGGTGTGTGGGGTCCTTAATTATGCTGGTTGCTTTGCCGGGGCAGCGGGAAGTGTAGACAGAGTCAATGGATGGGAGGCTGGTTTGCGTGATGGATTAGGCTGCATTCACGACCGTTTGTAGTTCCTTGTGGTCTTGGGCAGAGCAAGAGCCATACCAAGCTATGATACAACCAGAAAGAATGCTTTCTATGGTGCATCTGTAAAAGTTGGTGAGAGTCGTAGCTGACATGCCAAATTTCCTTAGCCTTCTGAGAAAGTAGAGGCATTGGTGGGCTTTCTTAACTATAGTGTCGGCATGGGGGGACCAAGACAGGTTGTTGGTGATCTGGACACCTAAAAACTTGAAGCTCTCGACTCTTTCTACTTCATCCCCGTTGATGCAGACAGGGGCATGTTCTCCTTGATGCTTCCTGAAGTCGATGGCAACCTTCTTTGTTTTGTTGATATTGAGGGAGAGATTATTGTTGCCGCACCAGTTCACCAGATTCGCTATCTCATTCCTGTACTCTGTCTTGTCATTGTTTGAGACCTGACCCACTATGGGTGGTGTTGCAAGGACATTGGTGCATTCCCCAGGAGCCACTTATCAGTCAATGACAGGTTGGATTATTTCAGTAGAGGAGTAACCAGTAGAAGAGTTCTGAATAGTATAAAAAAAACTGCAATTATCAGCAAAGATCAATACTCCTGACCTTGTGATGGAAGGATGGTCACTCTTCTGAGGAACTCCTGCAGTGATGTTCGGGAATTGAGAGAATTGACCTCCAATGACTCCAACCTTTGTGTTAGGTATGAGTACAATCAGTGGAGTGTTTCCCCTGATTTCAATTGATCTCAATTCAACTGATCTCAATTTTGCTAGGCTTGGTCAACTGATGCCTTGGTGTGAAGGGCAGTCATTCTCAATGCAACTCTCAAATTCAGTTCTTTTGTCCATGTTCGGACCAAGGCTGTAAAGTGATCTGAAGCCAAATGGCCCTGGCTGCCTCCAACCTGAACATTGGTGAGCAGATGTTTGATGAGCAAGTGTTAGTTGATAGCATTGTTGACGATATCTTCCATCATTTTTCTGATGATTGAAAGCAGACTGAAGGATGGGTAATTGGCTGAATTGGATTTATCCTGCTTTTTGTGGAAAGGGCATACCTGGACAATTTTCCAGATTATCGGATAGATGCCAGATTTGAATCTCAAGAATTCCGTAGGACTTTAGGAAATACATTTTCAAAAGAGCTTGAAGTACACGATAAAGGAACAAATGCTAAAATCTTTCATTATCTGAGACAAAAAATGATTCCTTTCATAAGAAACATGAACAATGGAAACACTCCATTGCAATTTAAAACCCGGCTTTTCAATTGTAGCACATTCTGAAACTTTATGATGACATAATTATGATGACTAAATCTTAAAGCTAACCATTAGAACCATAGAATCCCTACAGTGCAGAAGGAGGTCATTTGGCCCATCAAGTCTGCACCGATTCCACCCATGTCCTATTCCCATAACCCCACATATTTACCCTGCGAATACCCCTGACACTAGAGTCAATTTAGCATGGCCAATAACCTAACCCGAACCTCCTTGGACTGTGGGAGGAAACCGGAGCACCCAGAGTAAACCCACGCAGACACAGGGACAATGTGCAAACTCCACACAGACAATGACCCGAGGTCAGAATTGAACCCAAGTCCCTGGTGCTGTGAGGCAGCAGTGCTAACCACGATAGATTAATGAGTAGAATACTGATTTCCTTCAGTTCCTCCCTCTCACGAAACTGTGTTCCCCAACATTTCTGGTATATCCTTTTTGTCCTGCTTTGTGAAGACAGAACCAAAGTATGTATTTAGTTGGTCAGCCATTTTTTTGTTCCCCATTATAAATTGCCCTGTTTCTAACTGTAACCAATCTTTTCCTCTTCACATATCGACAGAAGCTCTTGCAGTCAGTTTCCATATTCCCTGCAAGCCAAGTTTGGAACAGTTATGCAGGGGATGCAGCTAGTTCTAGAGCACAGGTATTCAGTGCTACTGCTGTCATCTTGCCATCCCCTAAAGCTTTTGCTGTATCCGGCATCTTCAGCCAATTGTTGGTGTGTGGAGTGAATGAAATCGGCTGAGGATTGGCAGCAGTGATGTTGGGGACCTCTGCAGGAGGCTGAGATGGATCATCCACTCAGCATTTCTTGCTGAAGATGATTGTAAATGCTTCAGCTTGATCTTTTGCAATGATGTGCTAGCCTCCTCCATCACTGAGAATGGGGAGGTTTGTGTCACCTCCTCCTCCAGTTTGTTGTTTAATTGTTCACCACCATTCACGCCTAGATGTGATAAGACTGCAGAACTTTAATCCTACCTGTTGGTTGTGGGTCACTCTGTCTATAAAATGCTGCTTTCACTAATTAGCATGTTGTAATCCTATGTTGTAGTTTTGCTAGATCTAATTTTTAGTTATGCATGACGCTGCTCCTGGCATACGCTCCTACACTCCTCATTGAACCAGGGTTGGGCCCCTGGCTTGACAGTGATGGTGAAGTGAAGGACGTGCCAAGCCATGAGTTAAGGAAGCAGCACGTTCTAGATGCCGAGATTTGAACTGCTAAGTCTTTCCCGAATCTATTCCATACAACGCAATGGAGGGTGTCCTTAGTGTGAGGATGGATTTTACTCCAAGATGCCTGCAACGTGGTCATTCCTACCATTTCCGTCACTAGCAGATGCATGTGTTACAGGTAGATTGGTGAGGATCATAGGCTCATAGACTCCCTACAGTGCAGAAGGAGACCATTCAGCCCATCAAGCCTGCACCGGCAACAATCCCACCCAGTCCCTATCCCCATAACCCCCAAGTATCTACTCTGCTAATCCCCCTAACACTAAGGGGCAATTTACCCTGGCCAATCAACCTAACCCACACATCTTTGGACTGTGGGAGGAAACTGAAGCACCCGGAGAAAACCCACACAGACACGGGGAGAATGTGCAAACTCCACACAGTCACCTGAGGCCGGAATTGAACCCGATTCCCTGGCGCTGTGAGGCAGCAGTGCTAGCCAGTGTGTCACCGTGCTGCCTGCAGTCAAGTAGATTTTCTTTCTTGTTGGTTCACCCACTACCTGCAGAGGTCCAATCTGGCAAATACATATTTCAAGACTCAGCTAGTTACGGTGTTACCCAGCCACTCTTGGTGATCGACGCTGAAATCCCTCCGAGAGTATATTCTGTGCTCTTGCTTTTTCCATGAATGGCATGGGGGCACAGTAGTTAGCACTGCTGCCTCACAGCGCCAGGGACCTGGGCTCAATTCCAGCCTTGGGTCACTGTCTGTGTGGAGCTTGCACATTCTCCCCGTGTTTGCCTGGGTTTCCTCCGGGTGCTCCGGTTTCCTCCTGCAGTCCAAAGATGTGCGGGTTAGGTAGATTGGCCATGCTAAGATTCCCCTTAGTGTCCCAAGATGTGTAGGTTAGATGGATTAGCCATGATAAATGTGTGGGGTTTTGGGGATAGGGCAGAGGAGAGGTAAGATAAGATAGGCAGGTAAGATAGTCTGTAGGAGAGTTGGCGCAGACTCAATGGGCTGTAGGAATTCTAACACGGAGGAGTATTGGTTCATCAGCTGAATGAGGGCAATAGGTGGCAATCAGCTGGATATTTCCCTGTCCATGTTTGAACTGATGTCATGAGAATTCAACAGGTTTGGAGTCATTGTTGATGTCTCCTCCTGACTGTATATCACTGTGGTGCCTCTGGTGGGTATAGTGTTGGAGGAGTCTGGCACATTGGCTGTAAGATGTGATTCAATGAGTATCAGGATATTGGTTGAATTGGATTTCTTTTGCTTTATGTGGACAGGGCATAGTTGTACAATTCACATTATCGGATAAATGCCAACTCTTTTGGACAGCTGTCCAAATTTTGGTACAAGTTCACAGATAGTACTGAGGCAGATATTCCAAGATCAACCGGACAGTGTGTGAATTTGTCTTTAAGTGCCCTACACTGGAAAGTCTGTCCTGTTTTAATCTTATTAAACCTTTCTGCAGCAAACCTTTCTGTGGCTTGCCAGGCAACTTCAGGGGCAGTCAACCACACGGCTGTGGATCACATATAGATTAGATTTGAGTTTGATTTGATTAAATTTGATTTGATTTATTATTGTCACATGTATTGGGATACAGTGAAAAGTATTGTTTCTTGCACGCTATTCAGACAAAGCATACCATTCATAGAGAAGGAAAGAGAGGGTGCAGAATGTAATTTATAGTCATAGCTAGGGTGTAGAGAAAGATTAATTTAATATAAAGTAGATCCATTCAAAAGTCTGATGGCAGCAGGGAAGAAGCTGTTCTTGAGTCAGTTGGTACGTGACCTCAGGGTTTCGTATCTTTTTCCCAATGGAAGAAGGTGGAAGAGAGAATGTCCGGGGTGCATGGGTTATAATTATGATTCTACTGGTTGCTTTTCCGAGACAGTGGGAAATGTAGTCAGAAACAATGGGTGGGAGGCTGGTTTGCGTGGAGGACTGGACTTCGTTCACAACCCTTCGTAGTTTTTTGCGGTCTTGGACAGAGCAGGAGCCATACCAAGCTGTGAAACAATCAGAAAGGATGCTTTCTATGGTGTATCTGTAAAAGTTGGTGAGAGCTGTAGCGGACATGCCAAATTTCCTTAGCCTCCTGAGAAAGTAAAGGCATTGGTGGGCTTTCATAACTATGGGAGATTTACTTCCGGTGGAAGATCAGTGATGATGTGGAGATGCCGGCGTTGAACTGGGGTAAGCACAGATGTGATAATCTTCTTACTGAAGATTAGTGATCCAGATCAGTTTTTATGAAATTCCAATAATTTCATGATCATCATTATTCCTGAGTCTAATTTGTTAGTTTCACGTTTATTAATTAATTTAACTTAGAATCCCGAGCTGCTAGGTTGGTGGGATTTGAATTTATACCTCTGGATTACTAGTCCAGTCACATCTTCACAATGCAACTCTTCCTCTAAGTGTCTATAAAATGTAGTTTTCAAATGTCATTTTAAATTTTTGCATTTATTTCAGGTATGTTTTCGATCGGTGATGTTTCAATTTTGGAGGACAATAAGCAACCTGCCTACAAGGTCTTCAAGCCTTGGTGGGACACTTTCATGGATTATCTGACCATTATCATGTTGTTTTTGGCTATCTTTGGCTGCAGCATACAGCTTTACATGGATGAGACTTTCTGTTTGCCACATCCCAATAAAGATGGAAAGGCACCCGATGAGATAGGTTCAGCCTTGCATAAAACTTCAAGAATATCCGATGACAGTACCAATCCGGAAGCACGTATGAATCCAAATGCACAGCCTTCTGTCCGCCAAGGGAGGGCTACAAAGTTATACGTTTGGCAGTACTGGTATGTCAATCAAATGTGTTATAGTCAAATTCCATGGTTTACCAGGTTCTTCTCTTATCTAATTCTATTCCACACAGTGGTCCTGATTATCTGCAGTAACTTCTGTTTCACATATCCGAAAACAAGCTCCAAATTGCAACAGTTCCTTGACATCCTTCAAAAGTGTTTTCAGTCACCTTGGACATCCAAAGCACTATCAACAGCAGTGTGTGTAGATGCCAGTGAACGGGAAGAAGCCTTGGCATCACAGAAGGCCTCTGACGATGACAGCGACAACATCAGCATTAAAGAAGATACATCAAATGTGAAACTCGCCACACGCATTCACTCAAACGTGACAGTGTCTGGCTCAACTATGGACAAAAAGGATGCAGAACAGGCCAAAGCTTTGTTTGAGAAAGTAAGGAGATTCAGACTCCATGTTGAAGAGAAAGATACCATCTACAAATTATATATTGGCCAAACGTTGTTCAAAACAATACACTGCTTAATTATTATTGGTTACTTTCCAGCCTATATCTATGTTGTTAACTTTAATAATGTATGTGAACCTAATGCACTAAAATTGGTTATTTACAAGACTTTCGATTGTACTTATAGCACTGCTCGCTTTGTTGGGAAAATGGCTCTGCTATATTTGGGTTTAGTGATTATCTATTGGATACTCTGCGTCCACACAATATGTTGGGTCTTCAGGAAATCTCTCAAAATATATTCATTTGAGAAACGAGGTGAGAGCCAGTTCACTGATATCCCTGAGGTGACAAATGACTTTGCCTTCTTGTTGCATTTGATTGATCAGTATGACACCCTATATTGCAAGCGTCTTACCGTCTTCCTCTCAGAGGTAAGTGAGAAAAAATTAAAATTATTAAGTTTAAATAATGATTGGACAGTGGAGAAGGTGAAGCAACATTTGAAAAAGACTAAGAAGGATCAGTATGAGTTGTACCTCTTCATGCTATCAGGGATTCCTGAATCGGTCTACGAAGTTACCGACCTGCAGGTCTTAAGGCTGGAGCTTTGTAGTAATGTTAAAATATCCAACAAAATAACCCAACTGGAGCACTTGGAAGAAATCTGGCTCTCGCATTGTGTGACCGAAGTTACCCCATCAGCTCTAATGTGGTTGAGGAATCAGCTGAAGAAAGTGGGAGTTAAATTTGTGAGTCGTGACGAAATCCCAGATTGGGTCTACAAATTGATCCAGCTCAAGGAGCTGTACCTCACTGGAAAGCTGGCCTTTGAGAAAAAAGGTTTGGAACTGGAACCCATGAAGGGTCTCCGCTCTCTGAAGGTCCTTTACCTCAAAACAAGTCTCTCTAAGATACCTTCGACTATCATTGACGTTGCATTCCACCTGCTCAAGCTTTGCATTCATAATGATAAGACCAAGCTCTCGGGATTGAGTATCTTAAAGAAAATGGTAAATCTGACTCAAATTGAACTTCACAACTGTGAATTGGATAAAATCCCGACTGCCACTTACGCCTTATCCAAACTTCAAGTCTTGGACCTTAAAGGCAACAATCTTACCAAGATTGAAGATATTGTCAACTTGCAATTCCTGCAGAAGTTAACCTGTTTGAAGTTCTGGTTTAACATGATCAAGACCATTCCTTCAACTATCAATTTAATCAAGAAGCTTGAATATCTTTACTTGTCAAACAACCTGATTGAGGTATTACCAAAAGTCCTTTTCACTATTGATAAGCTGCATTACTTGGATATACACCACAACAACATTTCTGTAATTCCCACAGATATCGGAAATCTGAAAAACTTGTACTATTTGGATTTAAGTTACAATAAAATAGAAACGCTGCCAGAACAGCTTTTCAAATGTAACAAGCTCATGACGCTCAAACTAAACAGCAACCTGATCTCGTCCATCAGCGGAAAGGTCTCCAAGCTCAGCCAATTATCCCAGCTGGAACTCCAAGGAAACAACCTGGAAAAACTCCCCCTGGAAATAGGGCAATGCCCTATGCTAAAGCTTAATGGACTTCTCATAGAACTGTATGTTATTGAGTCACTTCCTTTAGAAATAAGGGAAAAGATGGGTGGCAATTAGATCGAAAAGCGTCAGATATCAACAGCTTAGTTCCAAAGATGTCGATGTTTGGTGAAAACGACGCTGGGTGTAAGGAAGAAAGCAACCGATTGGAACTAAATGAATCAAATGACCTAGATAGATTTTGAATAAAGCTTCTCATATGACATAATATTCTTACATTTTAATGGTTATACTTTATTAGTTAAGCCTTCTTTTCACTGAGATTTATGCTGGCTCAAATGTAGCACCAACATTACCTGCCATTTGTTCATAGAATCAGATTCATAGAATCATAGAATCCCAGCAGTGCACAAGGAGGCCATTTGCCCATCGAGTCTGTACCAACTGCAATCCCACCCAGGCCCTATTCCTGTCACCCCCACATATTTACCCTGCTAATCCCCCTGACATTAGGGTCAATTCAGCATGGCCAATCAACCTAACCCGCACATCTTTGGACTGTGGGAGCAAACCGGAGCACCCGGAGGAAACCCACGCAGACACGGGGAGAAAGTGCAACCTCCACGCAGACCCGAGGCTGGAATTGAACCCCGGTCCCTGGTGCTGTGAGGCAGCAGTGCTAACTACTGATTTCCAGGAATGTTCAGAGTTTTGTTTACATTTCTATCTTTATCTGGCTATCTTGTTGCTTTACCTTTAAGTTTTGAATATCAACTGCGGGCCTACAAGAATGATATGGGGATCTGGTGGGGTGGGGGGGATCGGTAATTAGGGATTAAGTTACTTCAATAATAAGAGGACATAATGAGGGGGAAGCAGGAAGCGAAAACATTTTGGATAAATAGAACAGGATTTAAAATTGTATTGGGAGCTGTGTCTAAGCCCCTTGTAGTAACTATGATGTGGCAGTGTGCACAAATGCAGAGATGAGATAAGCATGTAACAAAATTTAGTCATTTTAATGGAAGATTTTAACTAATTGGAATAAGCAGAAAGGTGGCAAATTTCTTGACTGTTTCAAGATTGTTTTCTGCAACAATGGCCGGAATTCGGGGGGGGGGCGACTGTGTAAAGGTCCATTGCCCTCGGGCGGGATTCTCCGGTTTTGAGGCGAGCGCGGCCGGAGAATCCCGTATATAGAATTTTTATAGAAACCCTACAGTGCAGAAGGAGGCCATTCGGCCCATCGAGTCTGCACCGACCACAATCCCACCCAGGCTCTACCCCCACATATTTACCCGCTAATCCCTCTAACCTACGCATCTCAGGACTCTAAGGGGCAATTTTTAACCTGGCCAATCAACCTAACCCGCACATCTTTGGACTGTGGGAGGAAACCGGAGCACCCGGAGGAAACCCACGCAGACACGAGGAGAATGTGCAAACTCCACACAGACAGTGACCCAAGCCGGGAATCGAACCCGGGACCCTGGAGCTGTGAAGCAGCAGTGCTAACCACTGTGCTACCGTGCCGCCCATATCCTAAAGAAGCAGGCCTTAGTGCATTTAGTAATGAATAATGAGCCACATTGAGTAAACAACCTTAACTGTGTGTGAACGTTTATCTATTAGTAATCATAATTTGATCAAGTTCGATGTTGCATTTGAAAGGGAGAAATGTGAAGCAGCTTCTAAAGTTCCAGATTATGTAAACCTGACTTCGATGCAATGAGACTGTGATTGTGCAAAGAACACTGGGCCCATCTGTTAATGGCTCAGTTGGCACAAGATCAGAGGAAGGTGTTCAAAAAAAAACCAACTTCACACAATACAGAACCATTTTATACCCCGAAGGGACAAGAGTGCTACTTTTCCCCACAAAGAAGCAGTCATGCTTGACAAGAGGTGAGAGACAATGTACAAAAACACACAAAACATCCCAGAATGCAAAAAAAAGGCACAGATCCTAGCCACTGGGGGAGGTACAAATTACAACAAAACAGAGAGTAAGTGCTACAAAAAGGAATGTGAAAAGAAACTTGCAAAGATATCAAAATCAAAGCATTCTTTTTAGTGATTTCAATAGGGAAACAGGCATGGTCAGGAACAATGTGGGTTGATAAGTGATATGGGAAATAAAAATAAGTCCAAAGATGTGCAGGTTAGGTGGATCGGCCATGCTAAATTACCCGTTAGCGTCCAAAATTGTGTAGGTTAGGTGAATTAGCCATGGGAAATGTGCAGGGCTACGGAGATAGGCAGGAGGGGTGGTGGATCTGGGTAAGATGTTGTTTCGGAGAGTTGATGCAGACTCGATCGGCCGAATGGCCTCCTTCTGCACTGTAGGTATTCTATGGTTCTAAATAATAGACAGATTGAACATAGAACATAGAACAGTACAGCACAGAACAGGCCCTTCGGCCTACGATGTTGTGCCGAGCTTAATCTGAAACCAAGATCAAGCGATCCCACTCCCTATCATCCTGGTGTGCTCCATGTGCCTATCCAATAACCGCTTAAATGTTCCTAAAGTGTCTGACTGCACTATCACTGCAGGCAGTCCATTCCACACCCCAACCACTCTCTGAGTAAAGAACCTACCTCGGACATCCTTCCTATATCTCCCACCATGAACCCTATAGTTATGCCCCCTTGTAATAGCTCCATCCACCCGAGGAAATAGTCTTTGAACGTTCACTCTATCTATCCCCTTCATCATTTTATAAACCTCTATTAAGTCTCCCCTCAACCTCCTCCGCTCCAGAGAGAACAGCCCTAGCTCCCTCAACCTTTCCTCAAACCTTTTAGAGTATAAAAGTTGGGGTCTGATGTTGCAGATGCATAGAACGTTGGTTCGGCCGCATTTGGAATACTGCGTCCAGTTCTGGTCGCTACACGACCAGAAGGACGTGGAGGCTTTGGAGAGAGTACAGAGGAGGTTTACCAGGATGTTGCCTGGTATGGAGGGGCTTAGTTATGAGGAGAGATTGGGTAAACTGGGGTTGTTCTCCCTGGAAAGACGGAGGATGAGGGGAGACTTAATAGAGGTGTATAAAATTATGAAAGGCATAGATAGGGTGAACGGTGGGAAGCTTTTCCCCAGGTTGGTGGTGACGTTCACGAGGGGTCATAGGTTCAAGGTGAAGTGGGGGAGGTTTAACACAGATATCAGAAGGACATATTTTACACAGAGGGTGGTGGGGGCCTGGAATGCACTGCCAGGCAAGGTGGTGGAGGCGGACACACTGGGAACGTTTAAGACTTATCTAAATAGCCATATGAACGGAGTGGGAATGGAGGGATACAAAAGAATGGTCTAGTTTGGACCAGGGAGCGGCACGGGCTTGGAGGGCCGAAGGGCCTGTTCCTGTGCTGTATTGTTCTTTGTTTTTTTGTTCTTTGTTCTCATAAGACCCACCCTCCAAACCAGGCAGCATCCTGGTAAATCTCCTTTGCACTCTTTCCAGCGCTTCCACATCCTTCTTATAGTGAGGTGACCAGAACTGCACACAATATTCCAAACGTGGTCTCACCAAGGTCCTGTACAGTTGCAGCATAACCCCACGGCTCTTAAACTCCAACCCCCTGTTAATAAAAGCTAACACACTATAGGCCTTCTTCACAGCTCTATCCACTAATTACTTTGCAGCAGTGTTTAAAGCACAGGATGACAAGTGTATGCCAAACATGCCAAGGAAATTAACATTGAATCAGGGGCAGGAATTCACCGAAATGAACATGAATAAATAAGAATAGTAAAAAAGGTGGCAAATTCGTAGGACCAGCTGGTTAGCATCCCTGGATTTTGAAGGATATAGCTGGTACATATAGCTGGTACCCTAACTGGGATTTTGCAAATTTCTCTTGATTTCGGAGCTTTTCCTTTAGATTGGGACATTTTTGGCCAGAATTTTACCGCCTTGCCTGTCCCGGAATCGGAGCGGGCAAAGCTCATAGAATGGAATTCTCCGTTGACCTCGGGCGGGATTTTATGAGCCTCGTCCGAGCAAGGTCGTAAAATCCCGCCCTTTGTGTCACTCTGCTACTTAAGAAAGGCGAGGGAGGGAATCTGAGGAATGATAGACCAGTTAGCCTCACATCTGTAGTCCAGAAATCACTAAAATGGAGTGTCTGAATGCCTTGAAAATATTCCACTGATTAGGGAAAGCCAGTCTAGATTTATAAGGGACATATCAAACGTGACAAAAGCTGTTTGAATGTTTTGAAGAGAAGATTAGATTATATGAATGTCAATGTACATTATTTACGTGGACTTCTAGAAGGCATTTGTTAAAGTCCCTTACAAGATATTGTTCTGCTGAAAGGTCATCACCTGAACCGTTAACTCTGTTTTCCTCTCTCCACAGGTGCTGCCAGACCTGCTGAGTATTTCCAGAATTTTCAGTTTTTGTTGTCCCTTATCAGAGGTTGTTGGCTAAAGTTGGAGCTCATGGAATAGATGACAAAGTATTGACCTGATTAGGAAATTGGCAGGAGACAGAGAATGGGGATAAATGGACAGGATGTGAAGTGATGTCCCACACGGATTTGTGGCTTGGACTATTCGCCGTATTTATGAATAATTTAGATGATGGGATAAAGTGCCAGATATCCAAATTTGCCAATGACACAAAGATAGATATCATTGTAAATAGTGCCGAGGGAAGCATAAAATTACAGAGATGTTCAAAGGTTACGTGTGAGTAAATCGGTGACAAATGGACTCCAATGAAGGCGAGTGTGAGGTAATCTATTTCAAAATTAGAAAGAATAGAACAGTGTGCTTTCTAATGTTGAAATGCTGGAAGCTGTGGCAGCTCAAAGAGACTTTGGGAATTGTGTGCATAAATCATTAAAATATCACAAACAGATACATAAAATAAACAATAAGGTTAATAGAACGCTGGGCTTTATATCGAGAGGACTACAATACAAGAAATGAGAAATTAGGCTACAGACTTGCTCTCCGGAATTCTACCGCCTCGGCTGCCACGGATTTGGAGCGGGCGAGGGGCGAACAACGGAAATATCCGTTGACCTCGGGCGGGAATTTTCAGTCTCGCTTGAGCGAGGCCATAAAATCCCACCCATTGAACACCAATGAGATTACACCAGGAATACTGGGTTTAGTCTGGAAGCTTCACTTTAACAGGAATATATTTTGCTTTGAAGGGAGTGTAGTGCTGATTTACCAGAATGATACCTGACACCAAGTGTTAATTTATAAAGAGAGAAACTGGGATTTGAATAGGTAGGTGCCTGATGGCCGGCGCAAATATGATGGGCTGAAGGGCCTCTTTTTGTACTGTAAAACCCAATGGCCCGAATTTTCTGGCCATTCTTGCCGGCAGGATCTTCCACTCCCACTGACAGCAAACCCCCACCACGGGATTCCTGGCAGCAGTGGGTGCATCGAATGGGAAACCCCATTGATAGTTGCAGGATCCTGCTGCAGGCCAATGATGGGTTGCCTCCGCCACCATGAAACATGCTGCAGGAGCTGCAGAAAATCCCGCCCTCTGACTCGGTGAGATTGCACAACTATTGTTGCATTCCTTGGAACTTAGACAGTCAATGGATATTAAGGTGAGCTGATAGGGTAGATAGGGAAAACTATTTTGGGCGGCATGGGGGCACAGTGGTTAGCGCTACTGCCTCACAGCACCAGGGACCTGGGTTCAATTCTGGCCTTGGGTGACTGTGTGGAGTTTGCACGTTCTCCCCGTGTCTGTGTGGGTTTCCTCCGGGTGCTCCGGTTTCCCCCCAGAGTCCAAAGATGTGCAGGTTAGGTGGATTGGCCATGCGAAATTGCCCCTTAGTGTCCAAAGATGTGTAGGTTAGGCGGATTGATCATGGTAAATGTGTGGGACTATGGGGGTAGGGGAGAGGGGAGGACCTTGGTGGGATGTTCTTTCAGAGAGTCAGTGCAGAAAGAGGCCATTCGGCCCATTGAGTCTGCACTGTAGGGATTCCATGATTCTATTTCCTTTGCTCAGGGTGTTGAGGTTACCCTAGAAAATAAATCCAGATCTTCAGGAATGAAGTTAGGAGACACTTCTACAATCCCCCCCCCCCCTTATGCATAGAAGTTTGGGACCCTCTTTTAAAAGCTGCAGTTAATTGCCAGGTCGATTCTTAACTTTAAATCTGATGTTGACAGATGTTTGTTAACCAAAGGATATGGGGCAAAAAAGTAGGTTCAAGGGAGTTAAATTGCCTCTTCCTGTGTTCCTGAGAAGGTCATGTTTTAATTGAAGTTCGGGAATGCCCCTATGCTTTTCCCTTGGACAGTTCCCAGTCTGATGTGGGCTGGCCTCAGTGTCTACTGATGTGGAGATGCCGGCGTTGGATTGGGGTAAACACAGTAAGAGTTTTAACAACACCAGGTTAAAGTCCAACAGGTTATTTATTTGGTAGCAAATGGACCTGTTGGACTTTAACCTGGTGTTGTTAAAACTCTTACTTAGTGTCTACTTCCACAGCAGTGGGAAATCGTTCCGTGTGTCACTGAAGCGGTAATGTATTCTCAGAATCCCAGAATCATTCAGATGGGAGAAATCTAAGAACCAAACGGTTATCTTCTAAGAACCTGGGACCAGAATAAAAACAGATTAACTTTTCAAAGGCTTCTTATCCGGTATTTGTAAAGGATTAACCTCAATTAGGGACCTATCAGCTCGGAACTTTTCAGTTGATTGTAACTTGTTTACAGGTCACATGGCGAATCTGACTCCAGCTCAAATATTTATTCGGGGAACTACTACAGACGTGTAATATTTATTTTCACATGGACACACATACCCTTTTGACCCACATCGGTCAACGCAGGGAGTAGCCTGGCGTGTGTCCATGTACATGTGACAGGCAAAGCAGCTTTAATGCTTTCCTTTCTCAGTCTCGTTGTTCGGCCGAAGGAGAATGAATATATCTTCAAATAACATGCTCACTGGCGAATTCAGCACAGCGGTGAGTAGTGACTTTCGCACAGTCAAAAGTTCAGGGAGTCCTGGGGAAGTTTGCATCACCTTCACTTTGTTACACTTGTTGCCAGCAAATGTGTTTAGCTGCCCGCTGTACACTGCAGCCTACCTTTTATACTTAGTGCGCTTAATTGGAACACATTCTGGGGAAGGTGGGACCTGTACAAACAGGACGGGGTGCACCTGAACCAGAGGGGCACCAATATCCTAGGAGGGAAATTTGCTACGGCTCTTCAGGGGGGTTTAAACTAAATTGTCAGGGGAGTGGGAAAAGGAGTTGTAGTCCAGAGGTCAGTGAGGGTGGTGAGGTATTGGGGAAGGTATCAGGGTCAAGGGTGGGTACCGGTAGACAGGAAGGTGGGTTGAAGTGTGTCTACTTCAATGCAAGGAGCATCCGGAACAAAGTAGATGAGCTTGGGGCGTGGATTGGTACTTGGGACTACGATGTTGTGGCCATTACGGAGACGTGGGTAGAACAAGGACAGGAATGGTTGTTGGACGTTCCGGGGTATGGATGTTTCACTAAGTGTAGGGAAGCTGGTAAAAGAGGTGGAGGAGTGGCATTGTTAATCAAGGATAGTTTAACGGCTGCGGAAAGGCACTTCGAGGGGGATCTGCACACTGAGGTAATATGGGCTGAGGTTAGAAATAGGAAAGGAGCAGTCACATTGTTAGGAGTTTACTATAGGCCCCCAAATAGTAATAGAGATGTGGAGGAAGAAATTGCTAAGCAGATTATGGATATGTGTGGGGGTCGCAGGGTAGTTGTCATGGGGGACTTTAACTTTCCAAATATTACCTTTTGTAGGTCAAATAGTTCGGATGGGGCAGTTTTTGTGCAGTGTGTGCAGGAGGGTTTCCTGACACAATATGTGGATAGGCCGACAAGAGGTGAGGCCACATTGGATTTGGTACTGGGAAATGAACCGGGCCAAGTGTTAGATTTGGTTGTGGGAGAGCACTTTGGAGATAGTGACCACAATTCGCTGTCTTTTGTTATTGCAATAGAGAGGGATAGGGCCGTACGGCAGGGCAAGGTTTACAATTGGGGGAGAGGTAATTATGATGCGATTAGGCAAGAATTAGGGGACATAAGTTGGGAACAGAAACTGTCAGGGAAAGGAACTAATGAAAAGTGGAACTTTTTCAAGGAACAAATACTGGGTGTCCTTGATAGGTATGTCCCTGTCAGGCAGGGAGGAAATGGCCGAGTGAGGGAACCATGGTTCACGAAAGAGGTGGAATGTCTTGTGAAAAGGAAGAGGGAAGCTTATGTAGGGATGAGGAAACAAGGTTCAGATGGCTCGATTGAGAGTTACAAGTTAGCAAGGAATGAGCTGAAAAAGGGGCTTAGGAGAGCTAGGAGGGGACATGAGAAGTCCTTGGCGGGTCGGATCAAGGAAAACCCCAAGGCTTTTTACTCTTATGTGAGGAATAAAAGAATGACCAGGGTGAGGTTAGGGCCGGTCAAGGACAGTAGTGGGAACTTGTGTATGGAGTCAGTAGAGATAGGCGAGGTGATGTTAGGTCCAAGCAGCTAAAAACGGAGGGAGCTCTGGAGGAGTACAATGAAAGTAGGAAAATACTCAAACGGGGAATTAGAAGAGCAAAAAGGGGTCACGAAATGTTCTTGGCAGACAGGATTAAGGAGAATCCCAAGGCATTTTATTCATACGTTAGGAACAAAAGGGTTGTTAGGGAAAAAATTGGACCTCTCAGGGACAAAAGTGGGGACTTATGCTTGGAGCCCAAAGAAGTAGGGGAGATCCTAAATGAATACTTTGCGTCGGTATTCACAAAGGAGAGGGATGTGTTGACTGGGAGTGTCTCGGAGGGGAGTGTTGAACCGTTGGAGAAAATCTCCATTACAAAGGAGGAGGTGTTAGGTTTGTTAGAGAATATAAAGACTGACAAATCCCCAGGGCCTGATGGAATCTATCCAAGGCTGCTCAGGGAGACGAGAGGTGAAATCGTTGGGCCTCTGACGCAAATCTTTGTCTCGTCACTGGACACAGGTGAGGTCCCAGAGGATTGGAGGATAGCCAATGTGGTCCCGTTATTTAAGAAGGGTAGGAAGGATAACCCGGGTAATTATAGGCCGGTGAGCTTGACATCCGTGGTGGGGAAGTTGTTGGAGAAGGTTCTTAGAGATAGGATGTATGCGCATTTAGAAAGGAATAAACTCATTAACGATAGTCAGCATGGTTTTGTGAGAGGGAGGTCATGCCTCACTAACCTGGTGGTGTTTTTTGAAGAAGTGACCAAAATGGTTGACGAAGGAAGGGCCGTGGATGTTGTCTATATGGACTTTAGTAAAGCGTTTGACAAAGTCCCTCATGGTAGGCTAGTGAAAAAGGTTGGATCCCATGGGATAAAGGGGGAGGTGGCTAGATGGGTGGAGAACTGGCTTGGTCATAGAAGACAGAGGGTGGTAGTGGAAGGGTCTTTTTCCGGCTGGAGGCCTGTGACTAGTGGTGTACCGCAGGGCTCTGTATTGGGACCTCTGCTGTTTGTGATTTATATAAATGATCTGGAAGAAGGAGTAACTGGGGTGATCAGTAAGTTTGCGGACGACACAAAACTGGCAGGACTTGCAGATAGTGAGGAACATTGTCAGAGGCTACAGAAGGATATAGATAGGCTGGAAATTTGGGCAAGGAAATGGCAGATGGAGTTCAATCCTGATAAATGCGAAGTGATGCATTTTGGTGGGAATAATGTAGGGAGGAGCTACACGATAAATGGAAGAACCATAAAGGGTGTAGAGACGCAGAGGGACCTGGGTGTGCAAGTCCACAGATCTTTGAAGGTGACGTCACAGGTGGAGAAGGTGGTGAAGAAGGCATATGGCATGCTTGCCTTTATAGGACGGGGCATAGAGTATAAGAGTTGGGGTCTGATGTTGCAGATGTATAGAACGTTGGTTCGGCCGCATTTGGAATACTGCGTCCAGTTCTGGTCGCCACACTACCAGAAGGACGTGGAGGCTTTGGAGACAGTACAGAGGAGGTTTACCAGGATGTTGCCTGGTATGGAGGGGCTTGGTTATGAGGAGAGATTGGGGAAACTGGGGTTGTTCTCCTTGGAAGGACGGAGGATGAGGGGAGACTTAATAGAGGTGTATAAAATTATGAAAGGCATAGATAGGGTGAACGGTGGGAAGCTTTTCCCCGGGTCGGTGGTGACGTTCACGAGGGGTCATAGGTTCAAGGTGAAGGGGGGGAGGTTTAACACAGATATCAGAAGGACATATTTCACACAGAGGGTCGTGGGGGCCTGGAATGTGTTGCCGGGCAAGGTGGTGGAGGCGGACACACTGGGAACGTTTAAGACTTATCTAGACAGCTATATGAACGGAGTGGGAATGGAGGGATACAAAAGAATGGTCTAGTTTGGACCAGGGAGCGGCACGGGCTTGGAGGGCCGAAGGGCCTGTTCCTGTGCTGTATTGTTCTTTGTTTTTTTGTTCTGTTTTTTAAACCACATTCTATCACATTGTATCCATCAGGTTAGAAACCACATTAGAGGTAAAGTGGCCATAAACCCCAAATGACCGTAGACTACTGACCCCTTTGAGGGGGGAGAGCAGATTGGTGGTGATTTAACCCGAGGATCCTCAGGCCAGAGGCAAGGTTGAGAAGGCAGGGCCTTCATGAAGATTATAAAGCACATTAGCTCAAACGGGACATATTTCACACGGGATTGACATTAAACCAGATTTAAACCACATTGTTGCACTGAATTCACACTACACCATATTTAAGCCCATGTCATTTTTAAAATTCATTCATGGGACATGGGCGTCGCTGGCTAGCCAGCATTTATTACCCATCCCTAGTTGCCTTTGGGGAGCAGTTGAGAGTCAACCACATTGCTGTGGCCTTGGAGTCACATGTAGGCCAAGAACAGGTAAAGAGAGTGGATTTCCTTTCCTAAAGGACATTAGTGAACCTTGGTTCTTCCGACAATTGACAATGGTTTCACAGTCATCAGTAGATTCTTAATTCCATATTTTTAAAAATTGAATTCAAATTCCACCATCTGCTGTGGCAGGATTTGAACCCAGGTCCTCAGTGCATTAGCTGAGTTTCTGGATTAATAGTCTCGTGATAACACCACTGGGCCATCGCTTGCATCATGTGGAAATCTCAGTTGTAAACTGTGATGGGTGGAGAGATAGCATCCATTGTTACCATAGAAATGGCATCATTCTTGGAGCAGGTTCACAGGCTGTTTTCTCAACTGTAGTCCGGTGCTTCAATCACTGTGAGACACAGCGCAGGACATGCCTCTACATTCCTTGCATTTAGTACCAGTGGGTCTCGGAGCGCTGTTCATTACCGTGGCATCACAGCTGTCCGTGTGTGCCATCTGACGGAGATTATTGAATAGCAAACTAGAGCACACTCTCATCTGAAAGATCACACCTTGGAAGTGCTGCACTCACTCAGTACTGCAATTAAGCTATAGGTAAGATTGTGTGCTGAACTCCTGCAGTGAGATTTGGACGCATGACCATCTAACTCAGGACTGAGAGGGTTATCGCTGAGCTGACCATGAGTACAGAATTTAATGAGCAGGTTCTGATCTAATTTATCTGTTAAAACTTTACTTCCCCTCATCTCCAGTTCAGGAAAGATGGCTTTGTTGCAATTGAAGGGTTTTTCACAGAAGATGAGTGTGACTCTCTGAGAGCACGGATTTCAGACATTATTGATGAGATGGAGGTTCCCCAAGAACTTCGCACTGAATTCTCAACACAAGAAACGGAGCAGCTTAACAGACAGGTTTGTATTTAGGTGTGTGCGTGAAAGAACTTGGTGTTGGTGTGTGTTTGTCAGTGATCGCAGTGCGTGTGCCTATAGTGTTTTATGTGCATGACAGGGTGTCTACTTAAGGATGTGATATTTTAATTAATTAAAATGTTTAAATGTTAGCCCAATCCATCATGCAAACCAGCCTCCCATCCATTGACTCTGTCTACACTTCCCACTGCCTCGGCAAAGCAGCCAGTATAATTAAGGACCCCACGCACCCCGGACATTCTCTCTTCCACCTTCTTCCGTCGGGGAAAGGATACAAAAGTCTGACGTCACGTACCAACCGACTCAAGAACAGTTTCTTCCCTGCTGCTATCAGACTTTTGAATGGACCTACCTCGCATTAAGTTGATCTTTCTCTACACCCTAGCGATGACTGTGACACTTCATTCTGCAATCTCTCCTTTCCTTCTCTATGAACGGTATGCTTTGTCTGTACAGCGCGCAAGAAACTATACTTTTCAATGTATGTTAATAGATGTGACAATAATAAATCAAATCAAATACCAAAGGAATGATAACTTGTTTCAGATTGACCCATAACCTTAAATTAAAGCCTTGCATTCTTTAGTTGGGAGGTGTCAGGAAGTGAATTACTCATTTGATTTGATTTATTATTGGCACTGGTACGAAAGCAAATGTGGTTAATCTCGTTGAAAAGTCCAATGGTTTTGTTGTTTATAAGAACACAAATAACTGAAGGATGAGAATATTCCACGCAGACAAGTGAAGCTCGTGCCCCTGGTACTCAATAGAATCCCGACGGTGCAGAAGGAGGCCATTTGGCCCATCGAGTCTGCACTGACAACAATCCCACCCAGGTCCTATCCCTGTAACCCCACATATTTACCCTGCTAGTCCCCCCTGACACTAAGGGCAATTTAGCATGGCCAATCAACCTAACCCGCACATCTTTGGACTGTGGGAGAAAACCGGAGCATCCGGAGGAAACCCACGCAGAGACGGGGAGAATGTGCAAACTCCACACAGACAGTGACCCGAGGCCGGAATTGAACTCGGGACCCTGGCCCTGTGAGGCAGCGGTGCTAACCGCTGTGCCACCGTGCTGCCCCCTGTTATTTTAACTCTCCTGTTGAAGCATCCAACTGGATTTTGAAAGCTCCAATTGTTTATAGCACAACTGTTCTCTCCTGGCAGGTTGTTCCAAAGGTTTTTTCAGTCTTTAAGTAAGGAACTTGCTCCTAATATCTGGTTTCAATTTATTTTTCACTAATGCATGCCATCAAACTCTCCTGACTTTCCATGGCTATTGGAGATTGAGAGGAATCCTTTTTTTTTCTTTGTCTTAATGCATTCCTGACTGGCCTCAGAAGATGCAGGTGAGCAAGTGTGTTGGTGGTTACATAGCGGATCTCTGCTTCATAACAAATTCTGGGTTGTAGAGATTCTGCTGTTAATTGTTGCAATTGTTTTTTAGGGAAACAAAGATTACTTCCTGACAAGTGGGGACAAAATTCGATTCTTTTTTGAAAAAGGAGTATTTGATGGCAAAGGTAAAAGCAAATGTGACCTGTGTTCAGGTTAATTAATAAAAGAAACATTTGCATTTATATGACGCCTTTATTATCACAGTGAAGCACTTCACATAATGAATTATCTTTTTGAAGTACAGTTACTTTTGTTATAAGAGCATAAGAACTAGGAGGAGGCCATCTGACCCCCTCGAGCCTGCACCACCATTCAATAAGATCATGGCTGATCTTTTCGTGGGCTCAGCTCCACTTACCCGCCCGCTCACCCTTAATTCCTTTACTGTTCAAACATTTATCTATCCTTGCCTTAAAAACATTCGATGAGGTAGCTTCCGCTGCTTCACTGGGCAGGGAATTCCACAGATTCACTTCCCTTTAGGTGAAGAAGTTCCTCCTCAACTCAAACCAAAAATTGAGACTTTTACACACTTCAAATCCCTGATAAGCAGCAGTCCATTCTGATTGTTGTGATGCACTGTCAGCTTGTGAAAATATAATTGTTCTGATTGTCAATTCTCTGCTTGTCCTTTCTTTTGAGTCTATTTCTATCTAAAATAATAATCTAACTATTTTCAGAGGCCCTTCCTGCTATTTCAGGAATGCTTTAGTGATCTTAGTTGATGTTATGACTGGACAGGAAGATTCCAGAATGGAATCTTGGCGCACAAGACTGTAACTTTTACTACTTTTTAATAAAAACATGAAGGAACAGAATCACAGGACCTCTAATTCGTTTTAACAACAGGGGAAAAAATTAAACATAAAAACGTTGGATTATAATATAATACTCCTTTACTCCCCCCACACACACATTTTAATTAACACAATTACAAAGTATATTGTAAGTTACAATGTTCTCATTAACACAACATACCTTTAAACACACAGATTGGTTGTGGTCAAATACACACACTCCACTCTGAACCCAAGTTAGTATCTGGGTATTTCTCCTCAGAGTCTTACCAGATGATTGTCACATGAGAGTTTTCAAACTCCATTCCCAAAATATGCTTTAAAATCTTCATTCATAATAATACTTTCCTTTAGTGGTTTGTATTCCAAGATCAGATCCACGTTTTCTAAATGATACTTTTAAGAAAAGCTTCTCCTCCACTTTCAACAGTAAATCCAGTCCAGGATTTACATCGACACCTTTAGGATTTTTTTGGCTTGACTGCTGTACAAGCTGTTCACAATTGATTTAACTCTCAATTTCCGGACTCTAATAAAATGGTATCAAATGTTTCATTTACCTCTGAAATCTGCTATCCTACCTTAAATTTGGTACTACAATTGTCTCTTTAAGTCAGTAAAAAGTCTTGCAACACGAAGTTAACTTTAACTCAGATCACTTTCTTCCTTGCATTTTTCTGTTAAATATCTTGGTCTCTGTTCTTTTAACTCGAGGCATCTTAGACATTCCTTTTGTTCCAATTCTCTGGTTATATGAATTGTAATTTGTCCCTTAGGAAGCCTGCATCTTTACAACTCCCTTGTCCTGTCTAGCTTCTCCTGGCAGAATTGAGAGAGGTTCATTCCCTGTTTATTTGATTTGATTTATTGTTGTCACATGTGTTGGGATACAGTGAAAAGTATTGTTTCTTGTGCATTATACAGTCAAAACATACCGTTCATAGAGTACGTAGGGGAGAAGAAAAGGATAGGATGCAGGACAGCGTGTTGCAGTTGCAGGTAGGGTGAAAAGAGTTGGAGTTCAGTTTTAAGAGCATAAAACGTTAGTAAAAGATGGAATTGGGGGATATGCTAAACTTAAAAAGCTTTTCTATCTTACAAGGGCTCCAGTTGCAAAGCAACAACTGCTACTACTATTTATTCTTCATACTGTAACCCTCTCTAAGCACAATAGAATCACAGTTGGAATTGAAACCAATCCCCAAACATACAAACACCTTTGTTCAGCATGAATCTAACTATAGGTTTTACCCTTCCAGGGACAGAAATATTAAACACACTCAGAATTATACCTTAATTCTAATGTCTACCAATACAAATATAAATCCCTTAAAACAACCTTTGTTTTCTTGCTTCTGAGATGTTGCAAAATGTCCAGCATGTTTGGAGAGATAATAAAATTGTTAGGAAAACAATGGTTGTGATTCTATTGGGCTTAGAGAGGGTTACAGCATGAAGAATAGAAGTAGCAGTCATTGCTTAGCAACTGGAGCCCTTGTAAGTTAGAAAAGCTTTTAAGTTTTAGTTTTAGCTGGTTATATTGCATTTGGAGACAGGACACCAGGGAGCAAACCTCTCTCAACTCTGCCACCTAATTGGATGGTTCTACTAAAAAAGCCATCTCAGGCATGGTGGATTGAATGATCTCATTCTGTGTTGCATCATTCTATGATTTTCCCATAGCTGTGACTGCACTTCACTAAGATATTAAAGGCACCATATAAATGCAAGTTCATGCCTTCTGACAATGTAGAACGTGTATCAATATTTTGGAATGAAACTGCTCCTTTTTTTAGATGTCATTTGTCCTCATTCTTAGTTCTGCGGGTGAGAGTTGATGGATTTCCTCCACTATGCCATTCTGTAATAATTACCTAGAAAGTGACAAATGACAGATGAGGGATGCCTCTTCCCCTCTCCCCATGGTCTCCAATTGGATAGCACTCTGATATACCATGGCTTAAGATCAGGGACCCAGCAAGGAATAATAGCTGTCAACACTTGTGCAGTGCGTTGAACCTCCACCATGGCAACAAACATCTGTTCTTTATGGTACAATTATTGTTTTCTTTTCCTGCCCTAAAACTGCTGACTCCTGTTGGGATACCGTTCCAAGGACACTGGCTGTCCTCTAGTACATTGCTCATTCTTCATGTCTGGACTTTGACAGTGAATGATGTATTTAGTGGCAAGGATTTACAGTGGATATCAGTCACCTTTTCATTTAATATAGAATCCCTACAGTGTAGAAGGAGGCCATTTGGCCCATCGAAGCTGCACTGACCGCAATCTCACCCAGGCCGTATTCCTACATATTTACCCTGCTACTCCCCCTGATGCTAGGATCAATTTAGCATGGCCAATCAACCTAACCCACACATCTTTAGAGTGTGGGAGGAAACCGGAGCACCCGGAGGAAACCCACGCAGACACAGGGAGAACGTGCAGACTCCACACAGACAGTGTGACCTGAGACCAGAATTGAACCCAGGTCTCTGGTGCTGTGAGGCAGCAGTGCTAACCACTGTGCCGCTCCGTGTATATTCACTGTTAAAGGGAATCACTGCGCAGCGTTCATGAGTGGAGACTTTGCTGTTTATTTTCTGTTCTCTCCCTCCATAACCCAGGGGCAAGAAGGCTATTTGTGCCCAGGCTAACAACACAGATAAGGTTCAGACCTGGGACCTTGTAAATGGCTGAACTACTCACCAGCAAGTGTATCTGCCAACTGAGCAACTGAGAAGTCTAAAATCCTTAGGTGAATTAGAAAGATGTCTTACTGAGCCAGGGCAGATCAGGTATCCATTCATTCTCATTTTCTTCTTTGTTCAGGTGACTTTCTTATACCAAAGGAGAAATCCTTAAATAAAATTGGACACGGTAAGGTTACTGTTTCACACTACTTGGGAACAAAGAGAATGGTTCCATATTTTCTTATTCTGTCTGAAGAAGCATCAACACATTCTTCTGAGGGGGCCATCAGCATTCACTCCAAGCTTTAGTGAAATTATTAGATTCCAAATGTCAGCAAAATGCTCATAAAGCAGACGGAAGCATTGAGTGAATTGAAAAGCCTTTTGTATCTCCTCAACAGGCTGGTTTTTAACCTGCTCATTGGGCCTTCTGTTTATCAGGGAAGGAGCTGTTGAAGGTTTTTCCGCTCCTTAACCCAGACAAACTGAGACTGATTGAAATAATCCCATTGCAGCAAAACTGAAACCAAATGTCTCCGCACAGAGCAATAAAGTCTGTTAGAAAACCCGACTGATGTTCTGTGCGAGAATGTTCCAACCTGAAACACTAGTTTCATATGGTGTTTTCTTTTGGATATTAGCAAGAAACATTCACGGAAACAGTGAGAACTCAGACCTCTCTTTCATAGAACCATAGAGTAGAATCATAAAATCCCTACAGTGCAGGTGAAGGCCATTCAGCCCATCGAGTCTGCACTGACCACAATCCCATGCAGGGCCCATTCCCGTAACCCCACATATTTACCCTGCTGATCCCCTTACACTAGGGTCAATTTAACATGGCCAATCAACCTAACCTGCACATCTTTGGCCTGTGGGAGGAAACCGGAGCACCCGGAGGAAACCCATGCAGACACAGGGAGAATGTGCAAACTCCTCACAGACAGTGACCCAAGCCAGGAATCGAACCCGGGTCCCTGGTGCTGTGAGGCAGCAGTGTTAACCACTGTGCCACCATGCTGCCCATTTTTATCATTATTGAGTGATTATTATGCTTTTGTTTAAAAATTAAGCTTCTACAAGCACCTTACGTCAGCTGGGACCCTGTATTGTAATGAAAAGAAATCTGATTGATGGGACAGTAAGATTATCCTCCAAGTGGGTCCCACCGGTCATTAATTCTAGTGTTTCATTTTCTGCAGGGTATCTCTCTTGCTCAGAGACTCACTCTTAATATAATTCTTCTCCACAGCTCTTCATGCTTTGGAACCTACATTCAAAAATCTCACACATTCACTCAAAGTTCAGGTGGGTATATCTTGAGTGTACGATAAGTGTGATGGAGTGTCTCTGTAATTACTAGCATATGGGAATCAGCACAGCAGTCATGCCTGATAAAGGTGATCATGTTACATGAGACTGAAATGGCTCGTTTGGAGAGCCAGTGCAGACACGACGGGCCAAATGGCCTCCTTCTGCGCCGTAACAATTCTGTGATTTCAAATTGACTGGGAACCTGGTAGAAGGCAATAAAACTTTTGCTGAATTCAATTTTAGCAACACCTTCTCATCCCCAACCCTACAAACAGTTTCTTTTCGGTACGTCATCCAAAAGATCTCCAGTTAATTATTGCAAAGAGCCAATTCATTGTATAAGTGCCATTCTTAGGACACCCATTTCAATCCCCTTCTGGCTGCCCTCTGAAGCCGAACCAGACCATTTGTGGCCTCAATACTCTGTTTGGCCCTGAGCTGAGATTCCGAGCCCATATCCTCTCCATCACCAAGATGGACCATTTTCATCTCTGTCACCTGTTCGTGTCCTGTCCTTGTATGAACCTATAAATTAGGAGCAGGAGTAGGCCATTCAGCCCCTCAAGCTTGCTCTGCCATTCAATAAGATCATGGCTGATCTGATGGTGGCCTCAATTCCACATTCCGCCTACTCCTGATAACCTTTGACTCCCTTGTTAGTCAAGAATCTATTTACCTTTGCCTTAAACTTACTCAATGATCCTGCTGTCCAGTTAAAAGAGTTCCAAAGATTCCTGATCCTCTGAGAGAAAAGCATTGTTCTCATCTCGTCTTAATTGGAAGGGCCCTCATTTTTAATCTGAGTCCCCTAGTTCTGGTCTCTCTCACAATGGGAAACATCTTTTCAGCACCCGCCTTGTCAAATCCTCTCAGGATCCTATATATTTCGATAAGATCACCTCTCAGGCTGCTAAACTCTAATGGATACGAGCCCAGCCTGGCCCAGCCTTTCCTCAAAAGATAACCCCCCCTACCCCAGGTTTCACCTGTGGCTGCAATCTGGATCGAGGCTTTTGTTAACTTCAGATGAGAACGCACTGATGGCCAGTGTCTACCTTCCACCCTCTGTAGACTTGCTGCCTATGTCCTCTCTTGCAGTCAGCCCTGTGCCCACTGATCTACATTGGTTCCTGGTCCAGCACTGTCTCCAATTTAAAATTCCCATTCTTGTGTTCAAATCCCCCTTGATGCAAAGACCAATTCACAGAATGAAGTACAAGTGTGCAGTGGGGGCAAGAACTGTAGACTCACTTTTGTGTAATGGGGGTTACCAGAAATATTTTTATGTGGATCATAAAGAGGCGTTGCCCCTCGTTATCTCTGTAACCTCCTCCAGTCCCACAACCCTCCATATTTTTGATATTTACTGCATTTTTAAATGTTGCTTCTGAAGTTGGTAAAGATATCATTGGGACCTATGTTTGTGATTTTGATTGTCTAAATGCGCGTCCTTGGCTTAAGCTTCAGAACAGACATCCACAAAGTCGATATGGACAATGAAGACTATTTGCTCCATTCTACATGATCTACTTAAAAATATTTCTAGTAACCCCTGTTATAATCCAGGTCAGAAACTCCAAAGTGTTTTATGAAATCTGCCTGGATCATGAGTTTTGCAATTTGAATTTGGCTAGGGTAAGCGTGAGATGTTTCACTTCAGGCATGATTCAAATGACCCACCCGGGAGCTTTTATCAAACAAAGTTTATTTAAGAATACAGTTAATATATAGCAATAACTTTTACCAATTACAAACAAGAAAAAAAATCATGATATTGTAGAAAGCTTAACAACTAAATGCAATGTTCCAACCAAACAAACTTCCCTATAAACATACACCTGCCACAGGTTTAGCACAGAAAACAAGGATGCTCACGTGATGCTGGAACTTAATCCTTTGGTTGGAGAATTGAAACTCTGTCTTCCCAAACTTGTAACTTCCAGCAGATCTGGAGGTAGAGATGATGCCACTGCTGGCTTCTAGCTTTTAACCAATGAACCACCGCAAGAGACAGAATTCTCACTCCAGGAAGGCAAGAAAGAGAGAGAAAACCTGCCGGCGTCCAGCCTGAAGTAGAACACCTTCTAACTAAAACAGCACCCAGTGGGCCAAAACTGAAAGTGAAAGAACTCCTACCACCTGACCTGTCAATCATTCTTTCTCCAGCAATTCAGGGTCATAAAAATCCCGGACACAACATGAGGCCCAGAATAAAAATAAACAAAACCCCATTTAAGCAGCAATAAAAGAGACTTCTCATCAGACAGTTCAGGGCTTGCTTATATATGATTAAAAATACATTTCTTAAAGATACACTAGTGTCACACCCCCATTACAGAAAAATGATTCTCCAGTTTTTGGCCCCCACTCAGACTTGTACTTCATTCTGTGAATTGGTCATTGCATCAAAGCTTCTTGACTTTAGTTAGTTTGAACCTGAACCCTTTGTCCTATTGCTAATTTCACTTAATTATCTAGATTTGCTTTTTCTATGCCTTTTAATATTGACTATGCCCATGCAAGATACCTTCTTCATGCCACCTTTTAAAGCTGAAAATGTTGATTTATCTGGCCTTTAATCAGTCCTCTGATGCTGATGATCAGCCTCACAGATGGCACAGTGGTTAGCACTGCTGCCTCACAGCGTCGGGGACCCGGGTTCAATTCCCGGCTTGGGCCACTGTCTGTGTGGAGTTTGCACGTTCTCCCCGTGTCTGCGTGGGTTTCCTCCGGGTGCTCCGGTTTCCTCCCACAAGCGGAAAAATGTGCTGGTTAGGTGGATTGGCCGTGCTAAATTCTCCCTTAGTGTACCCGAACAGGAGTGTGACGACTAGGGGATTTACACAGTAACTTCATTGCAGTGTTAATGTAAGCCTACTTGTGACTAATAAATAAGCTTTAAAACTTTAAAATTGTCCATGTATCTTGACTGCGTTGGTTTTATATCCATATGAGTGAAGGAAAAAAAATGACCAAAGGCTTCCTGTTGCTGTTACTGCCAGTGAGCTATGTGAGTGCAGCTTTAAGAGGTTTGAGTGCAGGCAATTCGGCCACCCTCATTGCTCAACGTAGGTCTAAAGAAAGACTAGAAAGTATATATCCACTGTTAAATGAATCTCTCTCCGTGTGACAGGAGGTCGCCCAGAAGTTAGAACTAAAGGAACCTGTCATTGTGCAGAGTATGTATATCTTCAAGGTATGTTGGAAATTGTTTATCTGCTTTCACTCTCAGTGACTCGGTCGGACTGGAAGCTGAAATTTAGGCCATTTAGAAATCATAATACAATCAAGCAGTCAACATGGTTTCATGAAAGGGAAGCTGTGTTTGACAAATTTATTAGAGTTGTTTGAAGATGTAACAAGCAGAGTGGATAAAAACAATGGAATACAGAAAATAGGAGCAGGAGTAGACCATTCAGCCCTTCGAGCCTGCTCCGCCATTCAATATGATCATGCCTGATCCTGTATCTCAACACCATACTCCAGCACTCTCCCCATCACCCTTGACGCCTTTAGAGTCTAAAAATCTATCTATTTCCATTTTAAATATATTCACTGATTTGGCCTCCACAGCCTTCTGTGGAAGAGAACTCCACAGACTCACCACACTCCAAGTGAAGTCTCCCCTCATCTCAGTCCTAAATGGCCTAACTTGTATCCTGAGACTGTGACCCTTTGTTCTGTACCCCAGCCAGAGGAAACAACATCCCTGCATCCAGCCCTGTCTGAATTTTAAGTTTCAAGCAGCGTCATTGAAGGGGAAATCATAGAATCAATAGAATGCCGAAGAGGCCATTCAGCCCATCGAGTCTGCACCAACTCTCTGACAGAGTATCTTATCCAGCCCCTCTCGCCTGCCCTATTGCCATAACCCCACACATTTCCCACAGCTAATCCATCTAACGTATTTATCTTGGGACACTAAGGTGCAATTTAACATGGCCAATCCACCTAACCTGCATATCTTTGGACTGTGAAGGTCATAATGAACCACATGACAACCCAGTAGTTCGTGATCATAGAATCCCTACAGTGCAGAAGGAGGCCAATCGGCCCATCAAGTCTGCACTGACCACAATCCCACTCAGGCCCTATTCTCATAACCCCATGCATTTACTCTAGCTAGTCCCCCTGACACTAAGGGGCAATTTAACATGGCCAATCAACCTAACCCACACATCTTTGGACATCATTAATGAATTATATTCCAGATTGATTAATCAATTGAATTTTAAATTTTCCCAGTTGTCTTGGTGGGATTTGAATTCATGACCCCGGGGCATTAGTTAGCCACTTTATTACTACAGTGCTGGATTACTGATCCAGTAACATTACCACTATGTTATCGTCCATCTAATTACTGAAATGGACCTACTAGTAAAATACTGAAGGCAAAAACATGGAAAACTCTAAGAGCTAGCAGGGGGGAAAGCTATAAATTTGTGAATGAAAATGAGAAGGTGGCAAATGGTCATCCTCCTCTGTCTATCTTATCTATTATCAGCTTGTTGGGTCCATCTAAAGGCGTCAAGGGTGATGGGGAGAGTGCTGGAGTATGGTGTTGAGATACAGGATCAGGCATGATCATATTGAATGGCGGAGCAGGCTCGAAGGGCTGAATGGTCTACTCCTGCTCCTATTTTCTATATTCCAATGTTTTTATCCACTCTGCTTGTTACATCTTCAAACAACTCTAATAAATTTGTCAAACACAACTTCCCTTTCATGAAGCCATGTTGACTGCTTGATTGTATTATAAGTTTGTTGGGTCCATCCATTCGTTTGAACAGATGAGGGGACAGCACTGATACAAGTTTTAAAATGGTTTTCTTTCATTGAACAGAACTTAAAACATTAACATGACAAGCAAAAAGAAAAAGCAGACTTGGAGACTGGCTTCTACTGCCAGCTCCTTAACTGAATGGATCTCAAAAACAAAGTGAAAAACACACACTAAAATCCAATCTATGTTTCAACTGTTATCTCGTTATCTCCGACTTAGAAAAACAATCCTTGCAGCTGTGGTTATGTTGCTGTTTGCCTGCATTGTGTACCCTTCAGGAATGCAGGCAGTTTTTCGCTAATCTTTAGCCTTCTGATTCTTCTTGTAGTCAAGTTATCAAAGATAGTTGCATAGGCAGAAATATCTTAAAATGAAGTATTTGCATAGACTGAAGCAAGCAGGGCTAAATATACATGGGGGGGCGGGGGGCGGGGGGGGTGATTCTCCCAAAAAAGTTCTAAGTGCTGAATTTGTGGGAAAACTGGTGTAAATCACAATTTTATTTTTCAGTGGGAGTTCACACTCGAATCGGCCACACTCTGTGCAGTGCAAAGGTCACAATCGTGAATATCATTAATAGCCCGGGGGGCGGAGCTTATTCATGCCAGAGTCTGACATTCACGGATCTCTGCACATGCGCAGTGGCCTCGAACTGTCAGTCTGTAGCTCGCTGGCCTGCTTGATCATGGCCAGCCTGGGCCCCTCGCAATGCTGCCCCCCAACCCCCATCCCCGGCCAAATCGTGGCCCCCATGAGCATTCGCGGTCCAGTCCCGACCCCCCCCCCGCCCCCGGCAGTGATTATTCCCCCACCCACGGGAGGCAGACCCCCCAGCAGACACCCCCACCCCTCTGCAAACCCCCCATCACAGAAAGCAGACATCCCCCAGCAGACCAACTGCCCCCCCCCTCCACCCGCCACCCCCCCCCCGCCCCCCCCCCCCGCCCCCCCCGCCCCCCCCCCCCCCCCCCCCCCGCCCCTCCCCCCCCCCCCCCCCCGCCCCTCCCCCCCCCCGCTAGTTCCCCGAAAGTGGGGAGCTAGTCTGAACCTTGCTGGCGTGAAATTGCACTGATGGGGTGGGAGATGCCAAGGGGCTGGGGAATTCAGTCCTGGGCCTGATAATCACATTTAAATAAGATTAAAAATAGATTTAAATCACTTACCAGCAAGCTGTTCCCGTTGGTTTCCAGCGTGGTCCTGACTACGCCGGATATCTGGCACTGGGAAATGCGGGTGCGTCGGAAACGCATGTGTGAATCCTGCGAATCGTCCGACACGCGATTCTCCCAGCGGGATGGGAGCATCGTCCCCAGGATCTCTCAAAGCTACAGAGCAAAAGTGTTTGAGTACCTTATCTGTTTAATGTTTTGTTGGTGTTAATTAGTAGCAGCTCAGAGCGCTGACCCTCTCTAATATTTAACACTTGATGCAACACTAGATTTTTTTATAACATCCTTTGCCATGCTGGTTTCACCTCCAGGGTTTATACTAATGAAGTCACTCACCTACTTAATGACTACTGCTTGGGATGATCATGTATCTGTTATGGACATGCTAAGAATTTGTTTTTTTTAATCTTCACACACACTTACTCCCCTTTGGGGAATAGTGAAGAGATGAAGGAAGGATTTCTGGGCTAATAATCAGCCCATTGAATCATATCATGAATGTTCCTTCCATGGTCAATGGGTCCTAGAGCTTCTGGTCCAGACGGAGGGCACTGCCACTGTGTCACAAGGCCTCTTTTGCTAAAATTATTAGCCATGTTACTGAACTTCTTCAGTTCAATCCCGTGTTAATTATCATGTACTAATTGGGTTGAATGATTTGTCTCAGGATAGTT